>NC_059665.1:20634882-20952323 GCF_905147105.1 Pieris brassicae | reverse complement strand
TGGCTGCATGTCGTAAATAAAATATGCAATTCCATTTTTAAATCTTCTTATAACATAACAAGTAATAAGCTATTTATCAGTTCTATATTTAAACTAGCAGCTCATACGTTGTTCTGTAAGCTGGTATTAGACACAAAAAAATTCATAAAAATCTGTCCAGCCTTTAGGAGTTTAATTACGAACACATGCACAGAAGATTTATGTATATATATATATACCAGCTGTATATTTACTGTATAGAGAAATAGCCTAGATACCAACTGCTGCGTCATCTGCCGGGCTGATTTGAATCAGGGGCTACCAAAACGCATACAAAAAATTCATTCAAATCTGTCCAGTCGTTTAAGAGGAGTCCAGTGACATACACACGTACAGTAGAATTACATATATAAAGATATATGCTTAACTTGCTGAAACAGTTTAGTTTCCGTGGTAATATAGATGTTTTTTTCGTAAAAAGGTTGTTGGAAAAAAGTCCAGATTGTAAACGTCTACAGATGGTGTTAATATGCTTAACATTTCATGACTAATCATACTGGTTATCTGTCATTAGATATGACATCTCTTGCTGATCATAAAGAGCACTCGAAACGTCAATTCGTGTTTATATCTGTTAAAGAAGTTTTTGCATAACATAATAATTTATATATTATTTCTAACAAGTTACGTCTGTTGAAAATATTAGGTAATATATATAAACATGATTTAGAGCAGTGTTGGCCTAGTGGCTAAGCAACTCTCATACCTGAGGTCGTAGCTTCGATCCCGGCTTTGCACCAATAAGCCAGCCGTTCCTTAAATTTGGTCTATCCAACTTCTTATATCTGTATATATACTATATATTTAATTTACAGTATATCAATATTCACGAAATAAATATTCATACAAAAGCGATACTAAATAACAATTTCGAGGGTGGTTTTGGGAAAACAAAAAACATTTATTTCAATGGGTCGAGAGAATTTACTAGTCATCGACAAGTAGTAACGGTGGTATCTCCCAGCGGACTCGTTCCGTTATATGGCTTTTCTTACGATGGGTATAGTTAAGTACAAATAGTTTTCAGTCGGTTATAATAATAATTTACCGTACCGTACACTTTTCTATCAGAGTCGACGAGTGTACGCACAAACTGCCTAAGAATTTGTGACCGAGTACAGTCATCTATTGTACTAAGGGTACTACTGTTTCTACTGCCCCGTAATCTGCGTTAAAGTGATGTAGTTCTTTTCCGACAGATCGCCCAAAAGTCATCAGTATGAGCCTGGGCAAACATGCCCAAGGCATATCGAAAGCGTGGCAGTCCCAACAGCTTCCTAAAGGCGTATGAACAAAGTCTAAGGTTTCAGGAAAATAGAATTTTAAATGTTTTTGACGTATTTATTTAAACATACTATTAGCATCATAACTCCTATTTTAGTCAAACATTAACATAATTCAATTTACGTAGTAACTAAAAAAGTTTCAGTATACTAAAGAGAACTAAGGTGTCAGGTGAACAAAAAATATATATTTTTTTAATTATTTAATTTTTCAATAAAATACGAGTTAGTATGTTAACTGTATGAGTTCAAATAATTCCTTGTGCAGCGTTTTTGACTCTATGACCTGAGAAAAGTTTCAATATACTAAAGAGAACTAAGTTCTATTTAAGGTGTCAGGTTAATAGAATATAACTTTTTAGTCAATAGCAACATAACTCGCATGTTAGTGAAACATAACTGTTTGAGTTCAAATAATTCCTAATCCAGTATTTCACTCTAGCACATTGTAAAAGTTACAGTATACTAAAAAGAACTAAGTTCTAATTATGGTGTCAGGTGAACAGAATATACATATATTTTAATTGTTTAATCAATATATAATAACTCCTATGTTAGTAAAAAATTAACTTAGTTCAACTTACGTAGTCCAGTAGTTTTCACTCTATCGACATAGAAAAGAGTGAATATGAAGAATTAACAAATAAATAATATCAAAAACAATAAAGCTAATCGTTGAAGTGTATAAAAATACATATTTTTGCTCTTTAAGTTATCATTTGTCTGTCCACTTAGTCTTAGCTGATCACATGACGTATATACTACCTGGTGATTCAATTCTCGGCGATACATATGTTTTACGGTTGGTAAAATTATCGCTTACCGATTATAAAAGTGTCAACGAGAAAGACACAGCGTGTCAGCGACATTCACCAGAATGTTGGGTGTTAAAACGTGGAAGGATTTTTGTATTTTTTCGTCTTCGAAGCTTTATTCCCCTGAGAATCAAACCTCTTCTACTAGTTGAACGGGTCAGAGAAAGTTTATTTCCTTAAAAGCCTTCAATATAACACCATAAATATAAGTGAGCAAAGGTCATTATTTTAGAAGACATTACTGGGGTCCGTCCGAGTTGGGTATACCCTCGAGACGGATAGGGTAAAACCCGGGGTAATTTTCACGTATTATAGCGCATTTGTTGGCTTTTCTTTTTCTGATAACCTTTTTTGATAGTGTGAAAGTGTGACACGTTGTCCTTTTATTATAAAAAGTCTTGTAAATAGTCAAAACAATGTTATAATTCTAAGTTAATATCAAGAAAGGGTCACATTCTAAATTTAAAATATTGTTTATTTTTAAAGTGTATGAAGATTGTTCTCTTTTTAAACACGTGGTCAAAATATGTCTATTACTATGGTTCCATTTTCGAAATAGTAAGGTAAAATAATGCCGTATTTCGTATCTTTAAAATATGGCTTTGCAAACACTTTTTCTGGGTCAGTCATAATTTAATTTTATAGGCAAGTAAAAGACAACACTTACATAAGGTGTTTGACGATAAAAAAGGTATAATTCAGCTTTAGTAATAAAGAGAAAGGAACGTGACGTTTTGAATATAACAACAGTATCTGATCGATTTATTAACCTAATACCTTGTAAACATCTATCAATAAATAATATGTTATAACCGTACACGAGCTACTCGTATTAGATTTCATTACCCAACTTATATTTCACTACCGTCTCAATGCTGAACCACAGTATATAGCAACAGTTGTTCAAATAACGCCACGTCAAAAGTCAAAAACTTTGTGGAATTCTTTGAAACTAACGCATTGATTCCTGATGGAAAGTACTTACAAAGTTGTTTGTATGGTCCATTCTTAAATTCAAACTAAACTATTGCGTAATAAATTTTATAGAAACAATAGTGTCATATTATCAACTGTATAAAACGCAGTGAACCATGACGAAATGAAAGAAAATTAAAAGCCAGAAGCGCTAAAACCCCTAGGTATGTGATTACTGCATCTGTTTTGTTCTTCAAGTAGGATTAGACGTATGTTTTTAACGTTGTCTATTGTTGAGTGCAACGCCAACCTTTTTGATATTTTATTTATAGGCTTAAAATTCAAACCTGGCAGCACTGATCTTCATTCTATCAACTATAGAACATAAAATGAATACACCATATCAGTCGGCCATATTTTTCAAGTGGGGCCTTGGATATAATCAAACCAATACAACTTTCGAGTTGCCCTACTACAAGTAAATGTTCTATGGTCAGAACCACACGTGAATGGCTTCTTCAAATATTTATACTGGCTTAAGGTTAAGCTGCGCGTGGCGACTCTCCTCCAACAGACCGTACACCTCACGGGAAAACTTCTTACTTAGTAAGACATTGTATTTTATAGTAGGTATATATTTAAATTTACAAAAAGTCAAGTTAAAGCTCCCTTTATGTACAAAAATCAATTTAGTTTGTGGTTTTTAATGATGTAATAATAATATTTTTTTGCAAGAAAATGGTATAAAAATATGATGAAATCATCTAAATTTCGCATCGCACATAATGGAGTGCTAATGTAATAAGTAGAATTTTACATTTTACATTATGAATCAAATCATTATAGTCGATTCTTATTTATTTATTAAAGTTCACATCATATATAATGCTATATCTACACTACGTGTTACAAGGTCTGAGAAATGTTACAAAAAATTAAACTCCAATTGTACTTTTAACTGTACCCTCAAACGCGCAACGTACTCACTAAAAACGGGTGTCCATAGACTGCGATGAATGTCCTTTTTGGGTGTCGCGTAAGCTAGGTTGCCCCCATATATATATAAATAAAGCGAGATGTTACTAGCAAGACGGCGGATCACCAAATATATCAAGGTGGATAAGTTTTTGTTCTGTTTGCGACAATTTTTATATTATTTTATTACTACATCATCATTTTTAAATAAAATGTAATAAAACCAAATTAGATTTGCTTCTCAATCTTCAGTCTTTACAAATTGACACCTGAGAGTGACAGTCTACAAATTATATTTGCTCATTATTGACCACATTGAAATTAGAGAAATATTTAGTTAAAATAAAGTAATACAACTACAATGAAATATAACAAAAAATAATAACTAAAATATATTATTAAACGGAACTAAAATACATTATTTTCGGAACCTTGCCTACAGGGTGTAGGCAAGGTTCCGAAAATAATGGCCGCGTTCCCCTGGATAGCTAGACTAATTCTTTATCCGAGGTAGCAGCCAGCTCTTCAGTCTCCTGTGATGTCGAATAACCTTTTTGCTATTTCCTAAAAAGCCTTATAGCGCTAGGTCCCCACGGACCCTAGGTTTCGAGACCGAATGGGAGAAAGTCATTTTAAAATATAATTTATAAAATAAACATTAATAATAATATGTCAATGAAATAATTATTAATAGAATATTTTATTTAACATTAGTAAATTAGGTATATTTTTAAAAACATAAGTTTTTGAAGTAAAACGGCATTGGATAAAATATTTAACGTCACATTTTTCCGTTACGCGCCATCATTTTCTTGTCCCTAACACGGTTGATTCGAAGAGATTTTCAGAGAAATTCTATAATAATCTTAGTAGTAATAAGGTAAAATGAATGAATGATTCATTTCTATGATAATAAAAAACTTTTGTTAAACTTTATCTAATTTAACTTTATTTAACCAATTTCTGTAAAGTTGCATATAGTAGATCATTTTTCGAAAAATAAGGCCATAAAGAAGTTTCACTTCTTACGTGTGTACACTAGTACACGCACACTTTTTCATTAGTTTCATGTCTTTTATCTAACATTTATCTAACTTGACGTTTAATGGATAGCCTGTTGCAACAGGTCTTCTTTAGTCCTACTATTGGCTCCAGTCTCTCACAAAGATGGTTAATACCTGCAGTATGTAAAGCCTAAATGCAATATTGTGAAAATATTATAAACACTAATTGGTATCGAATGTTGACTTTGAGCCGAAGTCCGAGGGTCATTGGTTGAACTCGCAATAAAATATGCACGGGACATTCTGGCCCGGATGTAAAAATGTTGTTTTAGAGCCTTCAATAATGTATCCTTCAGGAAAAGAGTATTTGCTCTATTTTTATGGGATGGGTAAAAGTATTGCTATATTCGTACGTTTAAATATTTTACCATTTTTAAATAAATACATGTCTGAAAGATATCTATATTGTGTGGGTTTTAGAATTTAAATCGGTGTAAATGTATAGCTTTTTACTGAGAAGTATATATATTTGACCCGCAAAGTCGTAAAACACTATTATGGCTGTTTTAATGTTCTTATTTTTGACTATAGAGTAAGCTGAGTAAAATTTATTTTAATGTGTAAATCGGCAAATAGGAAAAAATAGGCTTTTATTTAATATAAATAATTGTATATGTAAAGTACTTAGTATTCTAGTAATAATAGCTACACCTAAAAAAATTGCTTTTACGACTTTGTTCCCCGAGGCAAATCATATATACAAATATTGTGGTGGTGGTGTGGTTTGGTTTAATAACAATATGTATTTGTCAATCCTTTAAGATTTCCTACGACGTTTTTGAAAGGTAACACTTTTAGAATAGCTCTAATAAAATGCGTTTACGCAACTCAAACTATCGGCTAACATTCGCTATCAATAAAGTACGAGCCGTTGGGCAAAGGGCAACCGTGATCGATGGAACTTCTAATTCATATCCAAAGCCCTAAGGCCGTATCGATTACATTTGCGAACTTTGCCGGGTCTGAAGTACCGATGCGAGGAGCTTTTTGCAAAATTTCAGAGTCGTCTCTAGGGGGTTATGATTTGTAGTTTGTCGATTAATGGGTTAAGTTAATGAAAAACTTTTCAGAATTGGGATAAGTGATACGTTTAACTATTTAGTACATTGTAGTAAATTTATTTATCTGATGTAGACATCACATTCTTTTTACTAAAGCACAAACGAACGAGTTGGACGGCCATAAAAGGAAACCATATCCATTTTATCAGATTCGTTTCACTGGTCTTATGATAAATTTTATAATCACGATGAAACCCTTTTATTTTATGTAATAGGAGGCATACGGGCTCACCTGGTATTAAGCGATACCGCCGCCCATGGACACTCATATTGGCAGAAGGCTCGCAAGTGCGTTGCCGGTCTTTAAATAATTAGTACGCTCTTTTCTTAAAGGACCCTAAGTCGAATTGGTTCGGAAATACTTCAGTGGGCAGCTGGTTCCACATGGTGGTGGTGCGTGGCAAAAACTGCCTTAGAAAACGCTCAGTTGTGGAACGACGGACGTCGAGGTGATACGGATGGTATTTTGTATTTTGCCTTGACGTCCGATACTGAAACTCAGTTGCAAAACCCTGCATACTATCTTTCAATGCAAAAACTCCTTGAGCTAAAACTTATGAAATGTGTCAGACATTGAAAACTACTAAAGTTATTTTACTGAAAAATGAGAATTTAATACACGCTGAGTCTGTGTTTTTGTCTTTCAACGCAATATTTTTAAGCATGAGGCTCACCTGATATTGATAACGACACTTAATGCCAGGTGGCTTGCGAGTACATTGTCGCTCTTGAAGAAGCCTATGTATTGAGTATAAATACTTTAACTTTTAGAATATTCAACTGAGATTAATTACCTTCTAAAATTCCCTTCTAAAATCATTAATTAATATAAATTATTTAATCATTAAATTAATTGGTGTATGGTCTTTCGATACAGTTCGTTAGGCAGGGGTCATCCCACGGGTCATACCTCCTACTATTAATTACACATTTCAATTAAGATAGAGTACTTTCAATTAAATTTTCATGAAGTTTTGTCTTGTTACATAAATATATGTAATATGTTACTACAAAATGAAATACAAGAGAAATACAGCAATGAAAAATATTCTATAATAACTGTTAGAATTAAACACACAAAATTACAGTGGTTACAATATTCTTAACCTACATAATAATAAAAAATTGATAAATAGAAAATTAAAGCAAATTGAAAACATTTGGTCCCTGTGTCAGTGTACCTTTAACGTTGGCAAGATACTTACTCGTTGAGCGAGAAGAGCACCAGCTCTGGTGTCTATGAGGCGCCAACTTAAATCTTTAATTAGCTCATGTGCACTTGAACACCACGCCCAAATTTAACTGTTATAAAACTCAAGTTCAAAACATGTCTTGTTCCAAGTTTGAGTGAATAAACCTCGTGTGACTCAAAACAGATATTTCTTATAGAACCTCGGAACTCTAGACTGATTGAATTCTAAGTGTGATCTACTAACATTAGTCTTTAATCTTTGGCCCGATGTCATTATTAGTTTAAAAATTATCTTAATAGATATATATCTCTGTGTTTTATAATTTATAGTTCTTTTTAGCAATCGGCCAATAACTGAAACCGATTATTTACCAAGTCGGGATGTTAATAAGTGCGGATCGGGGAAATCTCGAACTCAAACGTTCAATCAAAATGATAGGTAATTCAGTTAGACAACCACCGGACCAATTCCACCATCTAAAGTACAATCGCATTTAAAAGACTTTTTTAACTTCTACATATATATCTATTTGGGCAGTGTTGGCCTAGGTACGTCAGTTTGCGACTCTCATATATGAGGTAGGAGGTTTGATCCTCGGCTGTGCACCAATGGACTTTCTGTATATTTGCGCATTTAACATTCGCTTGAATTGTGAAGTAATATAGCGTAAGGAAACTGGCTTGCCTTAGACCCAAAAAGTCGACGGCTTGTAGAGGCAACAAAATATGGTGCTAATAGCAATATATAAAACAAGAAAGATTTCATTATCTGTTTCAAGATCATTTCTCAATCTCATAGGCAAATAGGTGATCAATCTTCTGTGCCAGACTCACACCGTCGACTTTTTCCTTCTCAGGCATGCCGGTTTGTTCACCTTACAATGATAAATGCACATATAGGCAGAAAGTCCATTGGTAGGCTTCAAACCAATGAAGACTAATAATAATGATGACTCTCATCTCACGTTGTGATTGTTCTATTCAGATTATTTTGGAGTCGGAACTATTAAAAGAATGTACATATTTGTCGGTTAAAAATGTGTTTATTTTAAAACCAATTTTCGCTCCGACTGTACGTTATACAGACCACTACACGCCTCCACTATTCCCTAATTAATCCAGCATCAGACTTGAGTCCCGTAGGATGACCCCAACTCTAACGATGTTTATCTTTACCATAAAATATCTTGGTTCTACAACATATATCTACAAGATTTAGGTATATTAATTAACCTACTGAAACTATAATGAACAGTAAAATCTTAAGTAGTTTTGTAGAGAAAACATACTTTTTTATTGTTTAACGTCGTTTTAAATTGGTGTTTAGTAGCGCGAGCTTTCGAAAGCTTTCATATTTGCAATGGCAATGCCCTTTTATTGTATGATTAATTAATATACTTTACCTACTATAATATTTAGGACAATATTGTAACTAACACAATAATAACCATGAATTCAATCTCAATCATTAATTAATTTAGCTAACACAATGTAGGTACTCTTATTTATTGCCAGTTCTCAAATCAAAGGGCATAGAACAGACGAAAAGAACTGGCAATAAACTCACCGCCACTCTTTTTAATTGCCAAGTGATTGTCTGCCTGAATAAATAAATTATAATTATTTAATAGCCGTTGTAATTGTATGTACCAAATAGATGTCAAAACCTCGAGGCTCAATGCTCTATTTAATGCAATCAGAGATTTAAAATCCCATTATTCTCCAATCGACATCCACGTGTCCATTTATATATACATACATATCTTGTAAGTTAGCCTCAGTACTTACAATTATAATGCGTTAGTATGGAGGCCACCTCTTTATGTATATGCCAAAAATGCTTTTCTCGACATTTAATAAATAGGTAAATACATTTGTTACGTAATAGATACGAACGTGTAACAAGGGTATACAATATACATGTCTTAAACAAATATAAGAACAGTGGCGAGTGACCTTTGTCCCTTTTATGTCTGTGTGGGTAAGGGACAAAACTTAAGGACTAACGCACACCACTGCAATTGTTGTGTTTGCAAATGTGACCCGATAGACTTAATAAGTTATAGACGTTCTATCCTTTTATTTTTTGTAAACTTTAAAAATTCAGCTAATTAAAATCTTAAGAAAACACTTTTTAAATGGATTGAAGCTATGTATTATTATTATAAACTTATAATTATTTACATAATTAAGGTGTCGTGCGTGGTCACGGTTACGACGTGTAAAGCACGTGAAACGTCGGAAAAAATTAAATTTAAAATTATGTAAATAATTATAAGTTTATAATAATAATACATAGCTTCAATCCGTTTAAAAACTGTTTTCTTAATGTGTAAAAGCTATGTTAACAAAAGACAATACTAATTAAAATATCTCCGGTACTTATAAACCGTTATTACCGTGTTTGTTAATGTGGTTGTAATTTTTCAAATGGAATGGATGCTCTATAACGATACACAATACTATACTTCTATATTACTACACTACTATACTCCTGTACTACTGTACGGTCCTATATTCCACGTTTAACAATAATAATAGATCTTGCAATGAAATCGCAAATCATTATATCTACTCTGAAATTTAATTCTAGTACCTATAAGAGTAAATAAAAATAATTTGCACTTATACAGATAAACTAGTATTTAAACAAATTTCATGATTATATATCATAAATAGTTAAAATATACAAGTAAAGTAAAACATATTTTTAATAAAAGTATCAGAAGAATCTCATACTACGGTACGGCCTAATTCAAGTACACATACTTAAAATCTTAAATTGTTTTTTGGATATTCAATATCCCTATTAGATAGTCATTACATGAAGCGATGAAAATTCGAATACAAAAAACCCGAGATAAATTTTGACACGTTTAAATAGCATGGAATAATAGTTATGTCTAAAGGTTTCTAAGTCTTTATCTAAGGCCGTTAAGCCCGGCCACCTTCCGATACAATAACAGCCAGTATTCTACCCTTTCTTCAGGCCGGGTCTGCCTTATAAATTGCGGTGTCCATGCCCTTCTGCTATTGTTTGTTTATCTCCGATATTGACCAATTTTATTTATTCAAAGCTACAGCTAAAATTAATAAAGGTTTCATTTTGTCAGACAAAATTACAAATACTAAGTAGGGATCGGGTAGGATAATATTTTTTCAATACAATAAACATTTGCCATGTAGTGACTTCAATAGGCTCAAGAGCTGGCATGCCTAAGACAGAAGGCTAATAAGAAAGATGATAAATTTAGAATGTAGAGATATACTACCTAGATGCTGTACATTGCATTGGTCGACTTAGAATCCGAAAAATAGTGCGCGTAATTCTGAGAAATTACAGTCTAATGATAATTAAAAGTTACGGTTCAAATATATCAAATCGTTTACATACATTTTTAACAACACTATATATAGAATCGTTTATTGAGAAATTATCATTATCTTTCATCGAATCATTTTATGTAGACCATTTTAAATAATTTTCACATGTTAAAAAATAATTGAAATTACATTTCATTGTCAGTGTTGGTCTAGTGGCTTGAGCGACTTTCAATACGTAAGGTATTGTAACGTTATACACAAATACTATTATTTCTTCCACACTGTACTAACGCTGGTATGTCTTAGACACGATCGACAGTACGTGGCAGACACAGAAGGCCGCAAATACCTGCATATGTAGAACAGACATAATTAAAAATAGACACAAGAATATTATGTATATAATTAGTGTCAACTCATAAAAACAACTTACATTTGCTAATATTTACTATGACAAATATAACCTGGTTCAAACAGTAATAAAACGAACCGGCCACCTTGTATTTGCTAAGCGGGAAAACTTTTTCATTTCCCTCACAAAACATGTTGTTTTTATTGGACGGACAATTCACCCTACCGAAATGACTTGTATTATTCCCAACATTTCCTACCCAACTCATGAATAATTTAAGTTAAAAGTTTTTAAATATTTTTAGTAATTTTATTTTTATACTGAATACGTAGAAATTAACTTATATCTTTTAATTATTAAAACCTATATTCTATCAGAATTATCATATATCAACATATCTTATTTTAAATGGAACCACTTGAAGACAGTAGTAACAGTAGTAGTTAATACAAATCTTTAAGCCTTATATACTTTGTAGCAGTTTTTTTTTATTAACCAATACTTGACTTCAAATCAAAATGTATTTTCAGAATTGAACTCATTAAGATATCGTCGAACATATCATATATTTTAAATGATACCTTCAGGCAACAGTAGTCGGGTCAAGAAATCATAAGAAATACAAAATAACAGTTTTCTATATAATTATTTTAGAAGTAAACAGAATTACTTACAGGATAGCTATTTAATTATTTTCAAATTATTTTAAACTTACTTTATCAACATTACGTATGGAGAGTGAAATTCAAAGCAAAATATGTTCCTTTCCGAATTGAACTCATTATATTATCGATTAATTCAATCCGTGACCCACAGTTGCGGATTATGCTTAACTTTTCTTGAGAGATACTTTTTAATTTTAGCAACGAGTTATATCTGCCGGTAATGTATGCAGAACGGCTGGACCCTCCATGCTTTGTTTTATATCGTTAAATCGCTCGCCTAAGCTAAGATAGTAGACGCCCGCTGAACATGAGTGCGTAAACATAGGTTACGACGAGCTTTACCTCGTGAAAGTTGAAGTTCTCGATACTTTTACAATACTATCCCAAACTATGAAATATGCATTTGCGTTTATGAGTGTAGTACACGATTAATTATACAGGATACTTTATTAAATAAATGAAGTTATAACTACGTTGCTATAATAGAACTGTGTCATACAGTTTATATTTATATATTATAAGTCTATATAAAGTGTAATTAAAGAATGTGTATATAACTACAAGATCTATAATAATAATGTGAGCACTATGTATCTCTGTAGTAATGTAGTTATCTGCTGCATTGTTGCCGCAACACCATGTGCCTATTATATTCTAGTATAGTAGGTTTTACATGGTCTTCAGATATAATTATTAAATCAATGTATAGAAATATTGTAAAAACTATTTTAAACGAGCAATTATGAAGTTTCTTGCACATTCTCCATATGAAACTACCTTTTGTAAGGGGCAACAAGATTTCCTTTAACTTGTAATTTTGACTTTCTAAAGTGCCATTTTAACGGGCCCTATTGAAAAAACTTATTTAACTTGACTTGATTTGAATCAGGATATATTGTCAAACTTCCTTAAACTCTTTTTATGTTATTAAGTATTTTTAACTGTAAAATGAATTCTTTACATATACACAGTAATTACATTGTAATAATTATTTCATTCGCCAATCTTTCTCGTGCCAGTAACTAGTACGAAACGTGATTTAAACGAAGCATTGCCGACCCTTTGCGGCCAGTTCCCCTTGTGGGCAGTACACCCTCCTAACAACACGTAACAAAACATAACATCAACCACTTCAAACATAGCATATTCTATCCTATTACTTGCGTATAACGTCGAAAATTAATTGGGGTATTTTTTTGGGCAGTTGCTTTTAGGGAGGCGGTCGAATCGAACGGTGGCTACTGTAGTGCGATTGTGTAGTTTTGATTTCACGATGTTTGTGTTGAAATTAGATTTTGCAATATTGGATGGGGTTTTCCTGCTATTCTTTTGTTTTTAACAATATTTTGATGGTATAGAGTTTTGTGAACAATTCAGACTTTTCCTCATATAGTTTTTATAGAAATCAATATATCTATAATATCATTACCGACACAATAGTAATGCTAAGCGTGTATGTTGACTATTATGTATATAAGGTTGCTGGTTTTAAAATCGAACCCAGGATCTTAAACGCAACGATTTAATTGGTTAGATTTTAGTCGGCGGTGGTACCTATGTGGGAATTGACTCTCTCCAGGTAGTCTGCTACTCAGAGAACCGTGTGAACTATACATACTTAAACCGCCTTGGATAATACCAAAACGACCGCATCAAACCCTCAGAGGTATATATGAACAAAGTTTGGACTTAGGTGGTTTGGAAATAGGTGGCAGTAGACCAGCCTTCTTCTTCTCTCCCCTCCCCTTCCATCTCACATTTTCACATCACACACGGAGCATTTTTTGCTTGCAGAAAGTAACCATCCAAGATCTTACCAGACAGATTGAGATCGCTACCTAACGCCGATGAGAGGTCATCAGTATCGTCATGCCGTGTTTTGAGCCACCCCAAAATCATAGCAACATGGTGTTGGCTGTCCCCGAACAATCTTATATTAGTAGCGATCAAGGTACTCATGCCTCAATTGCTATTGAACCGAAAAAACGACTGGAAAAGGAAAATTGTGAATTAATCTGGTTCTAAATGTAAATTCAATTATAGCTATCAAAATACCTATGAATGGCTACTTATCCATATCGCTAAATAAAACAAAGAGAAACTTTTTTTCTATACAGCGTTTTACACTAAATTCGTTTGACAATTTACTTATTTTAAACTTTTTGTATAGACAGACGTCGGTCCGAAAATTGCTTTGTAGGTTTTTCCTCATGACAAGCTGTTTACAGAAAATACCATCACGGTATAACTTTGTTACAATATGCTGCCCAAGGTGTGGGAGTTAGAGTTCTAAAAATATTATATTTTAACAGTTGGACACAACCTACACCGATAACTCTACAATTAAAATACATTTAATGTATGTTGTATATATAGAGCTACTTCTTATAACATAAAAAGTAGCTCTAACAATATAACAAATAGGTCTAACTCGAGTTATGTAACCTAACATTAGCAATATATAAGTTAATGAAGCACAAATGTTAACAATCGTCTTACACTTGAAGGCAATATATTGTAAACCGTCAGTTTACTAGTAATAAATGATACACTTATAGATTTATAATACAACATTCTCGTTACCAATAATGAACAATAGAACGTCATCGCTTATATCATAGATAACAGATGTATCACTTAGTTTTAAGAACAAATATACAAGTTACAATATAAAAATGGTAGTCCAGCGTTACAGCCCCACTACACCTAACTGAATGTTATAAGCCCTTGTTTGAAAATATTAAAGTTGGCACATAGCCTTAAATAAAGTGTTTTTTTTTTATTTGAACATCCCTCTAACAACCAAACCTAATTCTCGATAGATATCTTTTGGAGTGTGTGTCCAAAAGTTGTGACACCCGCCCCAGTTTCTTGCTTGGAACATGATTTATTGTTGTATGCTTTGACCCTGATCGTGTGTGCGAACTCTGACTGTTACTGTGTAAAATTAGATTAAGCAATTAGCATTTTTAACTATTTTTTGTGATTCATACGAAAATGTATTTATATTCGTTCACAGAAGTCGTTATAAGTCAATACATATACGATGATATGGGTTTGCAGCCAATATAAATATGAATACCATTATGTTGTTTTATCGTAAATTTATTAAATCAGACCTAAGTTTATATATTAATTGCATATTTTTTTACAGATCCGAAGCTGTGTGGACAATGTTAGACATCTTTGAATGTACTACTACTGTGATACTCTATGCCACGGAACATAGTCTGTAAGTTTTGGTAAAGATACCTACCTTTATGGGTCTTGGCCTCAGATTGCATTATTTTCTTTGATCACTTTTATTCTATTGACAAGTAGGTGAAGCAGCAGCAGCAGCCTTCTGGCACATATCACCGATTTTTGGTTTTGACATAATATGCCCATTTCCTTACTATGTTCACAACCGTAGGAGCAAGTGCATAGCCATGATGCACTATTTGAATTTCGAACACACCCAAGATAGCCATTTATTTATAAATACTCTAAACAACCAGTTTTATTCTAACCAAACATAAGGTAAAATTCGAAATTCAAAAAATCAAACAACGTTAACGTTCTGTTTTAAAACGCATGCTTCTTATAAAAGTGTCTTTTAAGAGAGCGCCTTGCTTAAACGCCTCCTCTTATAACTTAGCCTGGTCTCCTTGTGACAGTGTGACACGGGTCCGGCCGGCAATAGATATCCTACCTATTTCACCGACTGTCGTCCTTAACTTGCCACAGATAACACTTTTGGTATTTATATGACAAAGTTATGTAGGCTTTTTCGGAATACAAATTGTATTATTACTGTGGATAGCTTACTTGTTTGCTTGTGTTTGTGAATAACCGTTGTGTGTGTGTGGAAGCACATTTTATATTCATATAATATGAATAATTTAAAAAAAAAAAATTCTCATACAGCAACAAAAAGAACAGTCGTAGATATTTCATTGTTAAAATTTAATCGTAACCATAATCATTAAAAAACATTTTAAGCTACTTACGATTCTTATAAGAAAGAATCCTTTTATTGTTGAAAAAACGATATGAACTAAGTATGTAATTCTATTAGATTAATTTTATAGCAGCGCCATCTCGTGTCGAGTAGCTTTAAACGCGCTTTCACATAAAAGAGGGCGCGTATAATAAGGGGTATAAAGTTTTTGTATTGTTGCAAGATTCATATCTTATCTTTCATTTGTTAATTTATACATTATTTTTAACCTCTATATATATAAAATAAATGTGTGTATTAATGCATAACGCTTGACGTCTTTTTCAATCCTTAGTAATATAACCTTTATAACATATATACTAAAAGACAGGTATGTGTGTTTTTTTAACAACTTAATTACGTAACCGTCTTAGACCAGCACGCTTACCCAATAGGATTCCCTGATACGATACCAATTATTTAAACAAATCAAACAAGATAAACATTTTGTTCATACTATACTATGTTCTACTATGTTCTGAGGGTGGGTTAGACTCCCGACGAAACCAGTTTGTAGTTGTCGTGTTATGAGGTGTTGAATTTAAATCCGAGTGAGTAACCATATACACCATTGGTTGGTGGAGTTTGGTTCTGGATTGGAAGTTAGCAAGATGCCTGTATGAACTATACCTACAGTACTCATAAAAAGCAGCAGAAGCCTGCTCGTGTCATAAGCTGGTCGTGACGAACATCATTCCCACAACAGTTGGAGAGCACACTTGTATCTGCGCATACACTTATTTATTATAATTTCATCATTGAACTGCCATCACTAGCCGGGATCATTATTATACGCCACGCGTTAACCGCTAATCAACGTAGGCAAATTTTGCACCGCAATAAGCACTCGTACACTGGTTAAATAACGAATGGTAAAGTTAAAAGATTTTCAGATAGTTTGTATGCAAAAGCTGTGAAGTTTTCAGGCGAAAGTGAAGCGAGGCGATGTGTAAAAATGCAACTGGAAAGTAAAAGTGGAGTGTCTTTAGAGAAAGTTCAAACGATTTACATAATTCATAGTTTTCAGAGCCAATTTGTTTCACTGAAATGCTGAGGACGCTTTAATTTAATTTGGCTAACTAGGTAAACATGGATGTAGAGGAGTTTATTTTTAATTATGATATTGAGTCGCCGTTGGTAAAACTGTATGTGATGTGACAGATTCTGTTTGAAACTAATAACGTACTACCGTCTACGATATTATATGATATATCATGTGGGTAGTCCAAATGTCAACTTACGCTTGTTAGTAAGTATTTAGTATCTATACTAAAGGCTTTCATAATATTGCATTTAATTTACACCATTTTAATATACATATTTGTTAAACTTTAAATACATTTAAAAATTGATTCGGTATGAATTTTTATAATTATGATATAATATAAGCGAGGCAAACGGGCACGAGGCTCACCTGATATTAAGTGATACCGCCACCCATGGACACCCACATTGGCAGAAGGCTCGCAAGTGCGTTGCCGGCCTTTTAAGAATTAGTACGATCTTTTGTTGAATGATACTAAGTCGAATTGGTTCGCAAATACTTCAGTGGGGCAGCTGGTTCCACATAGTGGTGGTGTGCGATATAAATGTATTCTGCCTTCACGGACTGCCATTCGGACATCAGTCCGATAATGAAACTCAGCAGATATTAGTCTCAGCACCTCCTCTGAATACTCTCCATGGTTAATGCGGTAGAAGATCCAAAGAGATCCCACATATCTACACAACACCAAGAGATCAAGCCGCACGGAAAGACTGATCGCTGACGTTTCGAATCACTCTCGTAAAACTTTTGTAATACCTATTAAGGTTTCAATTAAATATTCTAATTAGACTTGAATATTATTCAATAATACTTTACTTACTAATCTGAAGAATGACATTAATTAAGTAACGACTTCAATGAATCATTAAAAGGGGACTATAAAATAAAGACTAAAGACAAAAAATTAAAGCGAAGTCGACCACAGAACACATTCAATCAGTCAGTCATTGGAAGCAATCAGCGAGCCAATCTACGGATATTCGTGCGCCGCTCGATCGCCGCCCAGTTTAACCAGTTTAAACCGGCTGTAACTCGGTTTTTGTCCGGATATTAACGAGAATTGACGTTCGAGCGATATAGTATAACACTTTTGAATATCTTTCTACAGATAAAGGACTTTTTCTGTGTACTGAGGGATGTTCGTGGTTTATAAAAGGGTACATATTCATTTAAAATTGAGTAAACAAAGTGTTGTTGTATCAAGAGAAAATTTTGTTTAAATTAAATAGTTAGATTAAACCATATACATACACCTAATACCAGAGTATGCTATTGTCCAGTGTACAGTAAAGTATTTTTCATAAATTACTTTATTTAAAAAATAATTTAATGAGACTATTAAGATTTTTTTTTAAATTCTAGATACATGGTCTTAAAATATAATTATCAAATTAATATACAAAATGTTGAGAGCAGCGCTGGCCTAGTCGATTCAGACTGCGACCTTCATCCCATGCCGTAAGTTCGATCCACGGCCGAACACCAATTGCCTTTCTTTCTATGTGCGCATTTAACAATTTCTGGAAGAATGAAGGGAAACAACGTCAGGAAACCAGCTTGCCTTAGACCCAAAACAGTTGACGGTGTGTGTCAAGCACAGGATCAACTACTTTCCTATTAGATTGACAAATGATTGACGTGAAAGAGATTCAGAAATCTGGCTCAGACCTAAAAAGGTCGGAGCGCCTCTGTTCTTTTTATTATTTTAATTTTAAAAGAGTAGGTATGGAATTTCATGAAACTACCTTTTCAAAGGGGCAACTTCTTTTTAATATGTTTGACTTTCGAGATTGCCTTTTTAATAGACATAATTAAAATAAATGATTTGACTTTTTTTCTACTTAGATCTCTGATCTGATCTGATCTGATCTGATAAGAAAGTGTATTGTAATTTTTTAAACTACGCAACAACGAATAAAAAGCATGAAACATAAAAATAAACAAATCTTGCAATACCAAAGGTTATACCGGTAATGGAAAACGCCTCTTTTAACAAACGTAGTGGAAATCGGAAACATTGGGCAGTACATGGCGATTACATTAATTCACAACAGGGGATGTCAAACAGAATCTATCACAAACTATTGAAGTATGATTCAAATTGATTTTAGTATGTTATATGTTTATGTCATTAAAAATGCATAGCCTTGTGAAGAGTAGTAATAAAACTAATAGTTTTTCTGCTTAATAAAAATAACTGGAATTTTATTAATTTTTTATAACATTTATGTTTACCTAAATTGTCATACGCTTTAGACGAATGAGTTTCTAACATTTACCGTAGATTTAGTAAGACGATGTACACTTTAATAAATATTTAGGTACCACATTTTGACAGAATTCGAATTCTACTACATTTTGACAAATTCGACATTCGTAATCGACTAAAAATATAATTTATACCTCAGACATACCAATGTTTTATAAGTTCATATTACAAACGTTGGCCCAAGCTGGTCGAACACAATATCGGTTACCTACATTGATCACAAAGAGCTGAAGAGTCTTTGAGACGGGCTCTCTAACAGTCTCATTATTTCTGCTCTTCCATGTGAAACAATTGTCTCCATCTAATATGTAGAACTGGACTTAATGATGTATTTTTATATAGAGATAGACGCGACCTTGTTATAATTTTTAACTGTCTGGTGATTTGGGTAAATTGAATAAACAAATCGAATTAAGACAAGAGTAGAATATTTTTATATTATAAACTAAAAATCATTGAATGTTCGAAGAAATTATAAAAAGTGGCGTATATTTTCTTTCACACATTAGTTTTTATGAGTTTATTTACAAAACGGTGGTCTTTTCTTGTTATTGTAATAAATTTTAGCTAAAAAACTTTCTAAGCATTCGCGTATGTAGCGTTTTAACCAATAAAAATCTAAATTTTCTTATCCTACTTCACTAACAAACTTTACATTGACGCTAAATTAATGAACACTAAACAATTGCACAAATAAACCTACATCTTAGTTAAAAACTAACTTCAATCTCACATACCAGTAATCGCATACATTTACCTAAAATCAGAACTGAATACGGTGAATAAATATAACTTATTTCAGAGCGAGTCTTTACAATAGCTTGCCTCTGGAGATACGGAAAGTAGCAGCGGATCCGTTCCGAATACGCCTAAGAAGGTTTTTGGTAGATGGAGTTTGATACACACACACATAGTACGTCGCCTGCGTGTTGCATGTTTTATTTTGCATTTAAGTCATATAACTATTTCAATAATTTGTGACGCTTTTTACATTACTCGACATTTCGAGTGCTTAGAGACTAATGTGTAGTGCACGCGATAACCAAATACTACATTAACTAAATACTTAAAAAGGCCGGGAACACAAAGTCATCTCTCATTATGTCCGCCGGTTTGGGTGTCCTATATCTGTTCATGCAGCTATGGCACTTTCTTAATTAGAATAATAAATGTCCCATGCATATGTTACTGTGGCCCCTCCGAGGGGCCAATGGACGTAGGAGAATTATCACTAGAGTCATTATATACTTTATCCACCCCCAAAAATATGTTTTTTTTTGGTGACAGCCGACTAGCCGTATAAAGCTATATTGGCATGTTTATACAATACAAAATTGAATATTTAATTTGTTTTTTTAAATATATCAAATGTAATTACAATTATAATGTATTATAACAATCCAAATAGTTTTTAAATAACGTATTTAAAAAATTGAAGATATAATACTATAGTCCAAACATGTATGCGAAACAAATCAACATTTAACTATAAATATTGGTAACTATTTTCACTTATCTACATATTGACAAAACTATTACTATTGTAACAACTATTTCCAATACTTTTAAAGTAGGTACATATACAGTATTATACTAGCTTCGTACAAAAAAAAACCAGTGGCGCTACGAACTTTTAGGCCTCAAACGTATCTGTTTCATGATTATTTGTTTGTGTTAATAGGCTAGTATGGTAAGCCTTCGTGCCTGATGCACGTCATCTATTCAAGACGAGCGAGTGTGCATGCGATGAACATATCCATTGGTGCATAGCCATGATATTAGGGTTAAGTCTCGCACCTATACACTGAGGGAAAACGTACAAAAAGCGAACTAATAAATTTCTATTTCGTAGGGGACAAAAGAGCTTGCTGCACCACCCAAAAGAAGATGGCAGGCCATAGACATCCGCAGCAGATGATGTAGAACAGTCTATGGCTATAAAAATACCGCACAATGGACTCGTGTGCACGTTGCCAGCGTTTCTGTTACAAACATTTCATATGTATGTATTATAATTATTGATACTTAAGGACGTATTCGTTTAGAATTCGTATGTCTTTCTAATAAGTAAAATTCTAATAAGTTGAAATGTCTCGGAAAAATTAACTGCTTTGGCGGTTGATTTTAAAATAGTTATTCTTTTATAATAGATTCAGATCATATTAATTACATATACAGTGTTTATAAAGTTTTAAAATTTAACAAGTTCTAATAAGAAGTTTTGAGTGTGAAACTTCTTTATCGGCGTTGTAAAAAAATTACCGTCACATTTTTCGGTTACGCGTCACATTATTCCATTACGCGACACATTTTTCCGTTAGGCGCCATCTTTTTCTTGTCCCTACCACGATTCATTCAAAGAGATTCGAAGCCAATATCTAAAATATACAATAACGATAACAATGATAGTAATAATTCTATTACAATTAATGAAATTCTGTAATAATTTTAGTAGTAATAAGGTAAAATGAAATAATTGTATTATTTGTATTCATGTCTATGATAATAAAAGCCTTTTGCTAAACTTTATCTTATTTAACTTTATTTAACCAATTTCTATAAAGTTGCATATAGTAGATCATTTTTCGAAAAATAAGGTCACAAAGAAGTTTCACTTCTTACGTGTGTACACTAGTAGACGCACATTTTAATCACGTGAGAGTGGATCGTTCGTTAATCAGCCGCAGATACAGTTTTTTTAACACCGCTTTCGCACGCAGATACCCGCAAGAAAAAAAAGTTTTTGCAAACATTCTTGCGACACCTACAAAGTAACCATTAACCGCTTGAGTCAAGTGTCGAGGCTTTAATGTTGACTTCATGTTTCTAAATGCAGGACCTACTCTTCTTAAGTCTGAATTATCGCTTGCAAGACCATTGTAAGCTGTTTGGCCCTTTACTTTCACAATAAATATGACAAACCTCCACATTTGTGGTTTATAAACCGGTTCTAAAAAAATTAAATAAATCATTGGCGCTAAAACCTTTTAAGTTCTGGGCCACAGATTTCTGTATCAGTCTCATGATATATTGTCAATCTAATAGGCAATTAAGACCAGCCTCCTGTGCCTGACATACGCCGTCAACTTTATGGGTCTGAGGCAAGCCGGTTTCCTCACGATGTTTTCATTCAGCGTTTGAGAGATTGTAAAATGCGCATATAGAAAGAAAGTCAATTAGTGCACCCGGGTGCATCTGGGGATCCTACGACCTCATCGATGAGAGTCGCATACTCAAGCCACTAAGCCAAGATAGGTAAGATGATATGCAATCTAGTTTTCTATCTTCACACAAAGTCGCGGTAATCAACTTGTATAATACATTATCCCTATATACATACTCGAAGGAACTCATCACACACGCAAAACGTTAATATTAATCATTCGTGGGCCGGATTGCCGCTCGTTAATCATTGGGCGCAATCTGAACGACTGGGGAGCTTTTTGTTAATTAATCTCTATACTGTATCCCTTGAGAATGAGGTTAAAAATTTGCGTAATGTATACTTATTTCATACAAATAATTTTGGTACAAAATTACATAAGTAAAAATAGTTGTAATTGATCGATCTATCCACTGTACTATGTACTGTATCTTGGCAAATAAACTATTATTATTATTATAACGTGTAATGGCGTGTGACACATACGGCTGATCACCTAGGTGCCTATTAGAAAAAACAAATGATGACGACAGATACATAAATCTAATGAGTATTACTTTAACATAATTATGAGTATTGTATGAAGTATTCTCGAACCAATTCTACTTAGGGGCCTTCAAGCAAGAGCGTACCAACTCTTAAAAGGCCGGCAACGCATTGTGTTTGAGTATGTAAAACTTAACATTATGTGAGCCTCCTGTTAATTTGCTACTGTTACAAAAAAGTAATGACATTAAAATTATTTATAATATCTTTTTTTATATAATAGGGGGGAAAACGAGCCTGCAGAACGCCCAAAAAGGGCAGTCATCGCAGCTCATAGACACCCATTTTTAGTGGGTGCGTTGGCGGCCTTTGAGGGTGGAGTATGCTCGAAAATTTAATCTATTGTTTTATATATAATCTGATAATGTTTAGTTACTAGGTGTAAATACAAAATATCTAAAATCAGTTTGAATAAGATGCCTATAAGGATTATTATCATAGCAATACAATAACTGGAAGTAGGTACCTATACTTACTTACATTTTATGATTACCTAAAGGCGATTATTATATTTGTATTGAGAAATATTGTACCTACATCAATATAATAATGCTTCTAAAATCTATATTAGGTACATGTAGATCACAGCATTTAATATCATATTAACAAAAGCGAAGTTTAATTGATATTCCTAAAATTCCCAACCAAATAGTTTGTACTGGGAATGTGAACAAAACAATTTCTAGCTAGAATTATGAGACGCAATGACCACGCGGCGACAAAATTCGTTCAGACAGGGGACACCCACCCCCACGTGGTATGCCCCCTTAGGTATGTGCAAATTAGGAACAGGAACAATGGTATAAAAATAAAAGAATTTGCCTTTTTAGTTACATTGTAGGTTTTATGGTGCTTTATTACAATGTCTTCAGAGACAATAGAGCTACATTCTCATAAAATAAACATTTGTAATGGCGGTCTTGATTAAGTGACTCTGCTATCATAAAAGTCTCTTTTATTCTTATTGCAGGTCAGTTTATAATATTATCTCGATTTCAACTACTTACTTAACACAATACACATGTCAATCTCTAGTCCAATTACAGACAAGCGATACGATTTCATTCGACCAATCACAATTAAACGGAACGCACAATGTTTCGCTTGACAAAGCAGTCCTTAGTATTCTGTGTATTACGATAACACCAGAGAAGTAAAATACTTATAATATTCATTGTTTTTTTTATTTAAAAGACATACATTTTTTTTGTGATAAATAAATCTAATAAAAAAAACATACAAAATCCTTAATGCCTTATAAAATATTTTACTCTGGCTGTATTACAAGCGATATCATAAAACTCTTTAATGAGAAAATAGAGTTTCACCAAACAGAAATATCATTGTTTAGACACACATTATTGTGCATGTAATAACGTTGTACATTAAATTATGTTCAAAATTAAGTCATCCACGTTCTAATTGACCAATTTACTGTCCATTGTTTGTTATCTAGAATGCTAAATAAAACCAAATATTCAATGCTGTGCTCAGACAATACTATAGCACTGTCCAGTATAGTGAATACATAACAGAGACACCCCTCTCCCCAAACCGCACTGGTAAGGACAGAGCATGAATATGCGCTTTAACCCTTCACGTCCATGCGGCAATTATTCAAACAGAATAGTTTAACAGAAAGGATTGTGAGCACGACAAACTTATATAAAACATTCTAACTCAATATCCGCGCCATACGAAAAACTACTTTAAAATCGTTACATAAGGTCTTAATTTGGTTGATCACAATGCAAGTACTTGAGGCAAACAAATGCGGTGTTAAAAGGGTACAAAATTTTGCATTTAGAATATTTATACATTTGTGTTGTGAACACGGACAGTGCGAATGAGTATATAGGTGTGTATGGTGATTTAGTACGGTGCGGTATAGGCAAAGATTTCACCGGAATTAGCAAGCTACCGCCATTTTGTTTGCGGATGCTGTCAGGTATGGGGTTGAGAGGAGCTATTAAGAATATTTATTATTACATGTTAAATAATATAATTTTGTCTGTGCATGAATTGTTTTTATAAATGTTAATCAGGTTGTTCTTCTCTATCCAAATACTAATAAGTATTTTATTTAAATTTTAAGTAAATATGTTTTAGGATACATTAATTGTATAAAAATCCTCTCCCTATTTTTTATTTGTCAATTCCTATTAAATATGTATGTAATTGTAAATGTAATGTAATCTATACATAGTTCAAATTTAAATAAAAACCGGACCAGCACAATTGATGCTGTAGGTAGGGATCACGACACATACGGGTTAATGTCAAATGTCAAATGACCAGAGATTATAGGGATGCTGTGTGATCTCTATAGGTCAAACGAGGTTAAATAGAGATATCACGTTTATATAAGTGACAAAAGGTTAACTGTTTTGAATGGTTTTTAAACGGGTTTAGTGGTAATTTTAGCGAACTATTGATATTTTTATAGAAACTGAAATATTACACAATATAGAACTTAAATTTAAATAACGTAAAACAAAAGACGAATTAAAGTCTAATTTAATTATGGTTGGTCAAATGTGTATGTGCCTGAACTAGAGAAGTCAACCAATCCCAATCAAACGAGTCGGGCCAAAGTTTTATCGTGCATTTTGGTCCTTTTCATTATGATTCAACAGCATCTCATTCAACAAATACAGACACACGACTTGACGTATTATTCATAGTAAATATAAAGTAAAAAAAAATAAACAGAAAAAAAAGGTGAAAATCTAGCGCGCCTCTAGATGAGCAGTGTTTGAAAGGAAAATACGGCACCTTACATTCACACCGAGTTCAACGCTTGATGTGCCTGAAACATTTTTTTTCCACCACCACTTAAGAAAACAGTTACCAGCAAGTTAGGTATTTAACCATTTGAAATTATCCCTATTTGTATTTTAATCAGATTTATAATCGCCATTTCTTTAAAATCCCTGATTGCCTATAAAATAAAAACGGCCGACTAATTAAAAGTGCAGCCAACAATCTCGGGTCATACTTGTAAGCACTACATAAAAATGGCCGATATTTACGTCTAACCGTTGCAAGAGACGGACTTGATTAACCCTTTGATAATAAAAGCGTTATTAATATTTGAATAAAATGGAGACTAAAAACAAAACTTTTTATTTTAGCGCTATTTAGGCTTTTCCGGATTCCTATTATGTTTTGATTGTGTATTTTCTATGATGGTTTGATGTTGCTCATGTATGCGTTTAATTGTTAAGTATCTACCAATTGTTAATTATTGTCACGAACGATAGACAAAAATGTGATTAAATCACATAAACATAATTACTATTATGTATTAATATACTGTATATTTATTAATATCTTGATTAAAACACTAATTAAGTTATTTATTAATGGACAACTGACGAAGTAGACAGAAGGAGAAATTGGTTATGCCAAAAATTAATCTGATAACACCTATTGTATGACAATCGATATTAATAATTTACCAAAAACGTTCAAAGATTTTCTAGTTTTTAAAAATTTTGGAACAAAAATTCTAGTAATGATTATTTGCAGGAAACATTACATATTATCTCGATAACGTAATAATATAGTTTAATAATGTGACGATGTAGTCATACAATAATATAAGAATAGATTATAGTAATAAAACTTATAATATTATTGTAACTTATATTTAAAATTTCCCCTTTTAAGACAAATTTGCAAGACATCAATTGTGGCATATAAGAACTTTAGCTTGTAGGTACCATTACATTAAGCAAATAAATTATTATTATAATTAGTTATAGTCGGTTACAGAAAACAAATTAGACAACGATTCAATGACTAGTCACTGAACCCGAAAATACACACTACAAATACAATATTATTATTCTAAATACAAGTTAACAAAAAACAAAACACGACGCATTCTCGTGTCCAAAATTAAAACAGTAAACCGAATTAATATAAATAAACACACAAAAATGTGCCCTATCCAGTGAAACAAACGTATAGCAAAGTTATAGCAACATGAGCCGAACAAAACCAGTAGAAGTTCGGCCCAGTCCCTCCCACCACCCTAGTTCCGAATTAATTGCAATCAAAAGGAAGGACACGAGACCAACCCCAAGTTGTGCCATGTTGTAATTTCGTATGTGTGCGTACTGTGTCTAGCTCATTCTAGTTTTGTAGTCCGATCGAATGCTCTCAGAATTATCTGTATACTTGGACTCATTATTATAAGGATATTGTGTGGTCGCTGGAGTTATGGAAAATTGTGTAATGCGTAATAAATAATCATTTTACAGTATATCAGCAAATTCAATTGAAACTATGGCGAATATTTTTTTATACAAGGGGCAAACGGACAGGAGGCTCATCAGATGTTAAGTGACACCGCCCATGGACTTGCGAGTGCGTTGCCGTCCTTTCAAGAATTGGCTCTTTTCTTGAAGGACTCTAAGTCGAATTGGTTCGGAATAACTTCAGTGGACAGCTGGATCTGCATAGTGGTGCGTGGCAAAAACTAACTTAAAAAAACGATCAATAATATTACACTTGCTTTTTTTTATATTTTAAATATCAATCTGACTGTGCGCACGACCCGCAAAATAACTACAATATTTCTGCGATATTCTGAACATATCAATACAGTAATTCTATTGTATTACTGTATTGATAATTTTATTTTGGGACTTGACAACATTTTATCTTCATTTTTATTGGGCCATATAAAATTAAATTAAATTAAAGCACTTACTAATGACTTACTTATTTATGACAAAATATAGTTTTGACACAGTCGTACGAATGCTAGTCCTCATACTGAAAAACCTCTGTGTTGTTAGTCTGAGTAACACACCGCCCTACTGTTCCATGGTAGGTACCTACTTTTTGAAAAATGTTCAAGCAAATGAAAACTTAATATCAATTTAAAAAATAATAAAAATCTTAGTGAAATCTAAAAGTTCAGCCTACACAAATCACCAATCAAGAAGAAGATGATGTGTGATAAGTGAATATATCATGATATTTATTTCATAAAACATTGCGTTCACTCTTAGACGCTCGCTCTAGTTCCTTGATTTGGAAACTGATCTTCCATTTAAATATTTACGACATTCTGGAGTATATTTATGATTAAATAAAATTTTATTTGATTTGATTGAGCTATGAATTGAATTCAATATTTTTCGAATTTCCAATAATAAGCTATTAAAATCTCTAAAGACATTCCTATCAATAAGAATCACGCCGCTCATATACGATTCTCTGAAACTACATTAATATTTCACAATCGGCAAGTTCCGGTCCTTTCTAAACAGCCCATGGTCTTCCAAAGTTATTCTAACTTCGGAGTTGGGAAGGTTACGCCGGGGAGCGTGCAAAGATTACTTCGAGGGGTGCCTTATCTCGAACTTACGAATTTTGATAACACTAAAACGTATTGTTTAATACTTCGTAGTAGATAGATGTTATGTGCAAACTATTTTTCTATGTGTGAATAATTAAATAGGGTATATTGTTCATTTGAGAGTAATTACAAACGTAGACGCCAACTTCCCGCGCTGCGCGTTACTAACTTGACATTTGACAGTTGACGTATTGGTGAAGTGTTATATAGACAACATGTCAAAATAAGGAAAATTAGTTAACTATATGAATTTACGAATCTATATAATCTGTACGGTATTATTCTTCCATTAAAAATTCAAATATAAACTTTACATTTTACAGGTTAAACAATTTCTTTAATAATATACATGTAATTAAAAAGTTTTCTGATGTTAATGTAACTAATACAGTACAAGATACGAACGATTAAAGTGTATTCAATGATTAGTATCTTTAATCTTAATTAACTCAATTAGAAATAATACTATAGTGTATATTTCAACACGATATTTAAAGCATAGAGGAAGCGTTGATACAACTTACCAGTGACTTGACGGGGTGACGCTAAATTTTAATTAATAAGACAAAAAATATCTTTACTAATTATATTATTGCTTTTAAAGTTTTACGAATTTCTGTAAATCGTTAAATTTATGTTTCAAAAGTTTGTTTTTTGCGTAATACATTTTATCAAGTCTATTTCCATTGTCTTAGTAACGCGTGAGTTACATATTTAAAACAAAATATCCTATACATACTTGATACCACGTGTTTTTAAAATTAAATTATTACGTAATCGACGGTATTTTTGTAAAGCAGAGTAGACTTAACAAGGCATCCTTAATAACAGCTGTAACATAAATAATAAAATAACACAAAATCAAATCCAGGACAAAAGAGTAAAAACATTTATCGACTATGACTACCTACAGTCTATCAAAACCAGGAAATTAAATTAAACTGTTTAACTGAACTAATAAAGGCCAACGTATTAATCACGTGACTCATGCCGATCGATAAAAATACGACATGGATGACGTCCATATGCCAATGCAACCGCTGATGAACACTTGCAGGCCAGCAAGAATCAATTCATGGTAAAAAATTGCAACCCTGCGACTTGTATGAGCAGACCGTGGCATGAGCAAAGTTCATAGTAGGACTCCTGATGCCAAAATGAAAGCTTGTAGATCCTCATAACGGCTGGTTACCCTAGCACTTATGTATACGTATCAAGTCGGGAAGGCAACGAGATTTTGACCAATTTACAGCGTGCCAAGTGGAAAGATAAGCTAATACGGCTTAGGGGCTGTGTATTGGAAAACTAATTTTGCATAAATAGAACCGCACACATTCCTACTTGACGCCTGTTTAACATAATCGAAGGTGATACGCGTAAATTGTATTTAATGTTTATGTTAACACGTGGTGATGAGAATAATTTTGGTACCTGGTGTAAGGAACTGGATTATAAAATTAAACTGTTTAATACAAACGTAAACTTACTTGACGTTGTAATCTTAATAATAATAAATAAAAAAAAGGACTTAATTATTTCTATCATCTCATTCTAGATATCCCTGCCTACTTTTGGCAAAGGCCAAATTTTACTTATAGTATTTTTTTAATGTTATACACATATATATAATGTTAAAGATATGTAGACAATCATGTAAGTTCTCATTCCTTAAATTAACTGTAACTTACTGCCTACGTTTGTATATAGAAAAGCCAACGGAGACACGAAAACCTTGACAAATTTTATACCCAATATAAATTTCTTATACTGCTGGAGATAATATATATTGTGCCTACACCTACATATATACAACTTCTACCTTTGAGGCTTTGGTGTACCCAGACCAGGTGGTCGTTCCGGATACGCCGGAAGTGGAATGGGAGACCAACCTCCCGGGAAAACAATAATTAAATATCTTATTGCAT
Source organism: Pieris brassicae (assembly GCF_905147105.1). Taxonomy (NCBI): domain Eukaryota; kingdom Metazoa; phylum Arthropoda; class Insecta; order Lepidoptera; family Pieridae; genus Pieris; species Pieris brassicae. Next base: position 20,922,334 of record NC_059665.1, on the reverse strand, counting down.
TATAAAGAAATTAAACAAATGCTTAACTATTGAATGCAGAACAAAAACGTTCAGCATCCCATGAAACCAAGTTCCGTATCCATTGTCATTCCAAATTCAAACTTTCGATATACCTATATAACGGACTAATGACTTAAAGGCACGCGCCTGGCCGAAGGGGTGACCAGTAAGGGACGAAAATTTCCTAAAGGGTTACCCTTAAACCGGGGACGACCGATAATTAATGCCTTAAACGACTGTTCGGACGTGGTGGCCGATTCAAAAATCAACCCTATTAACAATAATATAAAGCCGAATATCTGGTCAAACGTTCCGTCCAATTTTATAGTCAGGGGTGGCAAATAATAAGAGGTTTAGGTACATACGAAGTTGGGAGAGAGTTGTTGATGAATGACACTCCACGGACCCATTGCCCTTCGGATGTTTTAAGTGGGTTGGGATAAGAAATGTCGGATATCTAGTGAAATATTCGCTGGGTGTGTGTTTGTCTATGCAAAGTAATTAATATGTTGGAGTGTGTTTTGTTTTCTGTTTGAATAGACGGTATTGATTTGTTAACCTACACGAAGAGAATTGAAATTTTCGCTAGATTTGTCTTAAATTGTTCTTCAACTTACTTTAGAATTAAAATAAATTAAAACGCGTTGATTGGCCGTCGGATGAACACAAAATTATACAAATTATTATCCGTTTAAACCGATAGGGCGAAAAGTGCAAGTGTAGTACATTTGCTGACAGCATTTCATTTCAATTCATATTTGCTTATACATATTAGCTTCATTATAACGACCACTTTTAAATATCCGATAAAATAATATCATTATTAATACTAGAAGATGCTTAAAAGTATTATTGCTGCTAAATAAAAATAAATCAATGGCGCTTACAACCTTTTAGTTCTGGGCCTCAGATTTCTTTATCTGTTTCATGATCGTTTGTGAATTGAATAGGCAAGTAGGTGATCAGCCTTCTGTGCCTGACACACCGTCGACTTTTTGGGTCTAAGGCAAGCCGGTTTCCTCACGATGTTTTCCTTTACCGTTCGAGCTAATGTTGAATGCGCACATAGAACGAAAATGCATTGGTGTACAGCCGGGGATCGAACCTACGACCTCAGGGATGAGAGTCGCACGCTGAAGCCACTAGGCCTAGGCTAGGCACTAGGTCAATAGTAGACAAAAGGTGTGATCTTTTAAAAGGTTGGAAATAAACGTATTATTTTCTAAATTTATAATAAAATATATCACTTAACGCACAATATTGTTATTAGTTATTAGTACTTGTAAGCAGTAATATGAAGAACATTATTTTAAAGCTATGCGTAGTAGCGGACATGACAGTATACATTGGCCAAATAAAAATTTCAAAACTCGAATAAGAATATTATATTTACAAGTAAATAAAATATTACTATATTTACAATAGCAATCGTAAGTGTTACGAACCGTAGGCTTTACTGGAAAATGTATACCTACTATATATTTTACCATTTACGGTTTTATTTTCTTTATTTGATAACGCAACTAAAATTACTAACGTTATTTGACTTATATTCCTTCAAGAATAGGGCGTACTAATTCTTAAAAGTCGGCAACGCACTTGCGAGCCTTCTGGCAGTGTGAGTGTCCATGAGTCTCCTGCTCGTTTGCCTTCTGTTATATTAAAAAAAAGACTTACGTACGTACGCACACTACAATTATTAATAAAGCCTGCTCTAAAATTTAGCCATTATAGTTGATCATATTTTGTCTCTAAAACTGTGCCGGTAAGAATTAACTACGAAAAGACGACCCGTTCCGTTCAATAGATATCCCAACGGAATTTATAGTCCAAACACAGTTACGCTACACGTCCCGGCCTGTCGGTCGGCCTGACGGTAGATACCGTCGTTTTTGTTTAATTTTATGCTCACTGTGTGGCTTATACTACAACTGCTAAGTACATTTAGCAAAATGGTTTAATAAAAATGTTTAAAAATAATTTTATTGAGGGTATACCTTTCGTATTGATCTGTAAGATGGAAAAAGGTATACAGACATTTTTAAATGTAATTACAACTTTGCAATGTTGGACTAGGCTTCAGCGTGTAACTCTCATGCCTAAGGGCGTAGGTTCGAGCCCCGGCTGTGGATTTAAAATTCGTTCGAACGGTGAAGGAAAAGAACAAATCGTGAACAAACCGGCTTGTCTTAGATCCAAAATAATTGACGGTGTCAGCCACAGAAAGCTGATTCCCTATTAGATTAACAAATCATCGTGATGATTCATTTTATTAAAACCTTACTCGTTCAAATTAATATTATATTTCAAGGTTTCGTAAAAAAAGGTTTACATAATAAACCTTATATTTAGTTATTTGTAAATAAATAGAACATATATAGAACATCACATAGGCTAATAGATCTTTATCTACAATAATAAAACATCGTGACTCCCAGTTTTCTATACCACATATAACATACATAAAACATGATTAATAGCGTATACATAATCTTCAACAATGACTGGCATAATAGCATATGCCTGGGGTCTCCATCATCCCCGCTAATTATCACACTATGACAATACCCAACTCTTCTAATTGCTTGTTAGTTTTTGATGGCTTATTTTGAAGGGATTGTGTACACGCACGGTAGGTACATAGAGTACAGAGTATTGTTCGTGTTTTACAGATTAACGTTATTGACATAAATTTAAATCATCACTTTAAAATAATTTTCTCAGACCACCTTAATCCAGCTTCCTTCGCCTCTACAATGATGCCTCGTTGCCAGGTCTGTACTGGAAGGCCACGACTACTTTTGCCTTAAGGATTCCAGTCGAGCGAAAGCTTGGCAATATGACTTGTATCGCTTCGGAGCGTATGGCCCGCCCATTTCCACTTTCTACGTTTTATCGACCTGTCAATTGGCACCTCATAGCTGATGATTAGAGAGTCAAGTTCCTAAGTTATCAAAAATGTGGTCGTGGACATGCCTGGTGGTGATGATGGACACTTGAGACGGTTGACCGCCCATAAATCTGAAGGATGGTGATACTAAGCTTGGATACGCTCGATTCCAGAAGCAGTGAAAGACTCTTTTTTAGTCTTCAAATATACAATTATTTTTCTTTTAAACGATCGTTAACACTAAGGTATTAATAACAAACTGATTAGAATGTATTTAAACTATACAAAAATGTGTGCGTGTAGTTGTGTACACACGTAAGAAGTGAAACATCTTTATGATCTATTATATGCAAATTTACAGAAATTGGTTAAATAAAATAAAATTAGATAAAGTTTAACATAAGGCTTTTATTATCATAGACATGAATACAAATATTTTCATTTTACCTTATTACTAGTAAGATTTTTACAAAGTTTTATTAATTGTAATATAATATTACTATCATTGTTATCGTTATTATATATTATTGTTATTAATGGCTTCGAATCTCTTCGAATCAAACGAAGTTTCACTTCAAAAAAAATCTTACTTACACGTTACAAGAGTATAGTAATAAATAATAATAAAAAAATCATACTTAAACATGTTAAATTACAAAGACTTTGCCCTTTGCTGTTGCAACCCTTTATTGCTACGCTGTAGACCGTAGACTATCAAAGGCCATGTTGAACTTTGAACATTGAATTCCTCGGACCTTAGTGATTAAACAAATATTTCAAAGAAAACCTAATAAATTAGCGCTTATAGTTTGTCTAGAATACTGAAAAAAGAAAATTATAATAAGAATATTATGAACTAGTATTACAAATTTGTTCAAATATATTGTTTCCAATACACAAATATACAGTATTTAGATTTTTTTCTTCTTCTTTCTTCTTCTTCTTCACCTTTAACGCTGGCAGCATTTCTTCAATGTATTGCGATACTTATTCGTTGAGCTAGGAAGGCTCTGGTGTCACCAGTATTATCTACCAGGCACCAACTTAAATCTTTAATTAGCACCTGTGCACTTGGCCCAAGATTCTCTACTTCAAAGGGAACAAAATCAAATATTGTTTTAATTTTAAACAGAACTAACAATCATAACTATCCAGACATAAATTAAGCAAATTATCACCATTCATAATTGCCAACGAAACTTGTTACAACTCGGTACGTAAATAAACACGAAACGCCACCCAGAGGCGCAGTAACATTAGAATTTTCACATTTGCTAATTCCAATCACGAAACCAAGTTTAGCAAGAGAGAGATGGGACATCGACCGTTGTACATAAGAAAGGGATGGGTACCTACATGCCTCTGACATAATGATATATTAATTTCTGTCGCGAGCTTCCATTGTTTTGGGAGGTATTTTACGATGTGAGGCATGGTCATTATGTTTTCATAGTTCTATAAAGGATTGCTTTTGAATGGCGGCTTTGTGTGTTTAATGATCGAGTTATATGATGAATTCGGCGTTTATTTACTTGGGTTTTTGTTTGTATTATGTCGTCATATCTTGTTTATATACGAAGAACTATTTAGAAAAGGCGCCTGCTTGGCGGTTAGTTTCCCTACGGTACAATAGGCAGGTTGATAAATGCATATATCGCTATATTATAATTAGTATTATATTTGTTGTTATTTTTTAATTGAGGACTTTTACCATAGTTTCGGAAACACGTTTAATATTTTTTTCTTCAAATTTATCATATAACTCTACGCTGTACACTATACAAATATACAATACAACAAATTATCTTTATTTTTCATGGATAATGTTCGTTAAAGGTATTTAATAACTTTGTTGATGGTGACTAATAATTTGACGGCCGATTTCACATTCTCTTTTGCTGTATCGCTTGGTTGTATATAGTTTTTTCCAAATTAACGAATTTTGATTTTATTAATAACTATATTTCATTTTATGTTATTTCTTTATAATCATAATTATATATATAAAATCTTCATTTATCAATCAATGTCGAGGAAAGATTGAATGGGAAAAAACCATTCGATTTAGTATTAATGTGAGTGTATGTTAGTCTTAACTGCCAAACAGTGGTTAGTGGATAAAAAATAGTACACAAGAACGATGTCTTCTATTTAATAGAGACTGTAGGTATTGGACACTTTCTTAAGTAAAATAAGGTTAGTTTTAAATTACTTATTAGTCTTAAGTTAGGCCAGATCGTAATGTTAAATTGCGTCTTTGTGCAGCGAGAATTCATAAAGGGTTTATCAATGTTAAATACTTATTGTTAAAACAAATTCTGTATCAACGGCCACCGCATTGATTCTTAAACAGATAACTTATATATAATATTTATAGAGGTGATTTTAAAATCAATTAAAAAACTTACCTATTACATTTTGCCAAAACATCTTGGTAAATTATCTTAACGACGTGCGGAAAGCTTTGACACGGATATGCTTATTCTTGGTTCTCAATACGATACCACTATAACGATAATTTAATTATACTTTAAGGGACGAACTATTTATTAACTGACATATATTAATTACAATATCTATTATATATATATATTTACCATTTGTGTCCAACTTTATTTGTCTTGGTGGAATACAACAAGCTAGAGGTGAGGAGGGGCTTTACGATCATATTATACTTTTTAAGGTCTTAAGAGGGTATATATACTGGGATAGCGTGTGCCAAATAATCAGACTCAGCGTGATAAGCGGTCGCAATAGCTTGCAGTGCCTCGAGCGCGTAGAAGTTCAGCTCCATTTACGCGTGTCTTGCGCACGTTGAATGTCACCCGGTAGTATTTAATTACCCACTGGCTGAATTCACAATGCATTATTTATAAAGAGGTTTAGGAATTTATTTTGTTTATATTATTAGTATTAAGTTACTGTAGAAATAGAAAATATTCTTATTTAGACAGTATTAGTCGGTAGTATTCAATGTGATTATATCGTAACTTATAAGTTAATTTCACTTAGCTGACGCCACTCACGAGACATTTTGTATTGTAGGCAAACACTGCAAACAGAATATGAAATATAATGATCCCAAGGAGTTATCATATCACGCTAAGCCATCTTTACTGACGTCATAAATTAGAGTTATATAGTTGTTGCTCTTTCAAAGAACTATCGGAAAGCATACATCAGAGATACAGCAGTAATTTGCTAATGCCAACTGTGAAAGCCGGGAAAAGAGGGCAGGGTACGCTTTGCGGCACTCTTCACATCAGAGGCTAATTTGCGAGAGACCGGCACAAAGAGGAATACGCTAATTAAAAAGTGACTCGACAAAGTGACAAGGCTCCGCTCCGTATTGATACAACTCGTTTGTAACTAGCTAACACATTGATGCTTTTAAATTGTACATCTAATAGTTGCCTGTTGGATTTATAATGTTCTGTAATTAACGTTTGCTAAGTATTGGTTAGGTAATTATGTGGGGACAAAACTAGACAATAATTGCATTCGTTAGGTTAGGTTAGTAATACACTTGTACTTTTTATTATTGTTCCTTTCATTTTATACATGCTTTAGTTGATTAGATTTGTCTAAATAACTTATATATATATACTTCTTGCGCTTACCTTTTCTATTTTTTTTCTCACAATTGCCTGGAAGAGTTTGCTGGAAAGCGATAAGGCCAGATGCTCTTCTGTTTTTATTTATTTATTTTAATTGTAATATATTTCTGTACACTTGCAACGAAGTGTTAATAAAACAATTGAAGAATGTTTGCAATGTTCTTAAATGCGTTTTTATAGTTGTAGTAACAAGTTTATACTAATTTACCAAAACATTCAAAGATTTTCTATAGTTTTTAAAATCGACTTAGGGTCTGTTTGACAATGTATGGTTAAAGTACCAAATAGCTATGCAACACAAATTGTTTGGAAGATAAAAATTCCGAATAAGAACTTCGCGTTTCATCGTACTCATAACTTATGATGAACTTTATGTGACGAATAACGATCTGACAGTCGTGAAACGCAACAATAGTGTTTATCCTACCAATAAGTAATAAATAGCTTATCTGGAATTTATCTAGAACTTATCCGTACATTGTGAAACCTTTAATGTTCTAGTTTTGGAAAGAATTTATTATTCTATTAATAATTATTAGCGTGAAACTTTATAATTAATATCAATTTGATAACGTTAATGTTAAAAATGTGATGATGTGGTGATAAAATAATATAAGAATTGGCTATAATGATATAACTCACAGTGTATTGTTACTTCTTTTTTACCTAAGACAAATTTACAAGCAAACGAATTTGTTCGTTTGGGCAGCCTGGATGGTGTAGATTCAAATCATCCCGGCAGTTGGTATCCACTCTATACAGCAAATAAAAAGCTGGTATATAACATAACATTCATGTACCATATTCTTGCAAATAATAATTATTAAGTAACTCAGAGGTTGTCATCCAAGGCTGGGCAACTTGATTTTTAAAAAAAATGCTGGAATATACGTCCCTTGCAGTGCTAGGATGTCGAACGCGTTAATTTAAAAGCATTTCATCGAATTCTTTTAAATTCTCATCAAGATGTTTATTACAATACTCATCTAAAACAACATGACCAATTTCATGTTTTGTGTATATTTGGTTTGTCTGAATAAATCCTAAGTAAGTATTTATTATAATAAGTAAAAAGAGTAGGCTATCCCAAATTGTTTTGGACAAAAGTTAACAATTTTCTCGTTTTTTAATTCGTAATCTTCATACGACTAAACAAAATCTCTATATATTATTCTAATGTACGTGTGTATGTCACTGAACTCTTAAACGGTTGGACCGATTTGAATGAGTTTTTTTGTTCGTTTGGGCAGCCTGGATGGTGTAGATTCAAATCATCCCGGCAGTTGGTATCCAGGTTATAACTCTATACAGCAAATAAAAAGCTGGTATAACATATATTATATAAATCTCCTGTGCGTCTGTTGGTAATGAAACTCCTAAACAGCTGGACAGATTTTGATAAAATATTTTATAAAAATAGAAAATATTTTACATTAATATATATATTTTGTATGTATGCAACAGGACAACGTCTGTCGGATCCGATAAAATTATAATCGTTTAACAAAAAGTTAGTTTTTTTTATAGAACAAGGGGTAAACGGGAAGTCGGGAAGAAATCTCACGTTAAGTGATACAGCCGCTCATGGATACTCTCAATTCCAGAGGGCGAGTGCGTTGGCGGCCTTTTAGGAAAAAATAAATAATCATAATAAATAATAAACCATGACAACTATTAAAATTTTGTATCGTTTAAAGTAATAGAGGTACTTACGTATCAAATGTTTCTTTCACTGAGAATCTCGTGTCACTAAGAGCCCCTGTGAAGTTTCAAGACCTTGCTATCCGCTTATAAGTATGAAAGGGGTAGGAAAACTGTGGATTTATGAATGGTAAAATAATTGTTTGAGCGTCCGCCTGCACTAAGACTCTTTTGGAAAATCTCTTTAGTCTGCTAGACGAAAGAAATTACGAAAAAATGTACACACAAACTTCTGTTAATTTCTCTCTTTTTTTTTTTAATTACCACCTGCCTTTATTACATATAGGAGGTATATACAAATAAATATATATCCCCTGATTTGTCAAAAATAGTTTAAGTTGTAAGTTCTAATAATAATAATACATTTATATCTGGTTTTATTTATTTTAAAGAGAATAGAAATTCAAAATTCAAAATCATTTATTAATTAACACAATCTAGACTTATGAATGTCAAAAACAGTAAAATGTATATAAAATGCATATAATTTTACATTTACTGCCAGTTCTCAAATCAAGGGCGTAGAACGGAACAGAAGAACTGGCAATAAACTTTCCGCCACTCTTTATCGCCAAGTTTAAGATCGTGAATACGATCATGAATATTTGTTTTTGCTATTTAAAAAAATTCATGAAAACATTTCCCGTTTTTTATTATAGTTATTTATTGTCTTAATATATTGCATATTTGTCATACACTGTTTGGTGTTCGACCAGTTGTTTCAGTGTACTTTTCCTAAGATTTAAACACGCGAAACATGCTTTCTATGTGCGCATTAACACTTGCCTATCGTTGCACGAGCCAACCGACATGCCTTAAATCCAAAACTCGGACCTCTGATCTAAAACGTTGTAAGCGCAACTAGTTATTGATTGCATATTTATTCTCGCTCGCTATTGATGTAGATACCTACCATTTATTTTATGTATTATATTGACCATAAAGCGATGACGTAAAAATAAAAAAAAAGGTAGTTGAGTAGTTTTCACGAAATTCGTTCCTTGCTTTATGATAAGTTAATGCGAATGTAACAAATGTATTCAATTGCATATTAGAACCGGAGCTTATTATAACAAGGTATTGAAGATGCAGAAGGAAATGACGTGGAGGCAGTAATGAGCCTCCGATGTGTTGAATGCGTTGTATCAACAAAAGGCTTGCTTCATGATTTTCAAAGGAAAATGCGGGCCTAATACAACGCTGTGGAAACTTGATCGTAATGATGTTCCCTTGTTAGTCTGTTCGTATTGTAATATCTAAGTCATTGTTGGCTTTTTAGTAAGTAAAATTGCGAACTTTTATTAACTTCTATGAAGGTAATTAAATATAGTTTAACGTAGGCAAAGTATAATGTCAGAGAGACTTCTGTAATAGCCGGCGGTCATAGCTACGTGTCGAAAAAACTCCTCGTAATACAAGTAGTTACAGCTAATTGGAACTGTGTGAGACGTGTAGTACTTCAGGTTGCTAGTCTAAGTCAAAGTATAAAGTCTCGCAACTTTTAAGACTGAGACGACGACGAAGAGCAGTGTTGGCTAGCGTGCGACTTTCATGCCTGAGGTCGTAGGTTCGATAGCCGGCTATGCACCAATGTACTTTCTTTATATGTGCGCATTTAACATTTGCTCGGTGAAGTAGAACATGGTGAGGAAACCGGCATGCCTTAGACCCAAAAAGTCGACGTCGTATGTCAGCCACAAGAGGCTGATCACCTACTAACCTATTAGATTGACAAGTGACCATGAAACGGATACAAAAATTTGAATTCCTTAATTATTCATTAACTTGTAAAGCTGGTATTTTGAAAACGTATAGGTAAATGGGCGGACGTTTAATAACGTCCAGTTTCGCGGTCATTTGGAAGGGAAGGCTAAATTAGCCTCCAAAAAGCTTGGTGTGCTCAGCAAGGCGAGACGGTACTTCACTCCGGGCCACCGCTTGCAACTCTATAAAGCGCAAATACGGCCCCACATGAAATACTGTTCTCACCTCTGGGCGGGAGCTCCCCAGTACCAGCTCCTTCCACTTGACCGTATTCAACGAAGAGCGGTTCGAATCGTCGACGACCAATCACTTTCCGTGCGGCTTGATCCCTTGGCGTTGCGTAGAGATGTTGGGTCCCTCTGCATCTTCTACCGCATTTACCATGGGGAGTGTTGAGAAGAGTTGTTCGGTCTAATACCCGCAGCTGAGTTTCATTATCGGACGTCAAGGCAAAATACGAAATACCATCCGTATCACCTCGACGTCCGTCGTTCCACAACTGAGCGTTTTCTAAGGCAGTTTTTGCCGCGCACCACCACTATGTGGAACCAGCTGCCCACTGAAGTATTTCCGAACCAATTCGACTTAGGGTCCTTCAAGAAAAGAGCGTACCAATTCTTGAAAGGCCGGCAACGCACTTGCGAGCCTTCTGGCAATGTGAGTGTCCATGGGCGGCGGTATCGCTTCACATCAGGTGAGCCTCTTGCCCGTTTGCCTGCTATTACATAAAAAAAGTATACCCCATAAACAATACAAAAATGTTCGGACTCGTTGCCGGCCTTTTAAGTAGAGTATTTAAATAGTTAAAAAATAGATTTTAGATAGAAACCTATGACGTATGTTTCAAAAGTATAAACGTTTAAATATGATGTTGTATTTCAGAATCACGTATTATGGCGAATGGGGAAAGCATCAAGAATTAAAAGCCTTTTAATGACAGCCCGCCTGGAGCCATCGGCTTTGGATGACGTCAACCGATACAGCAGAGTCAAGCTTAAGAAATAAAATTATTTTTTGGTTGCGAGAGTTGAGAGCAAAATATATTTCCAATATTATAAGTATATAAAAAGTAACGTTTATTTTGTTGCAATGTAAAAGAAATTGTTGAAATTCTGAAGTAAAAACAGATGTTTAATACTAATAATTATATTACGAAATTTAATTATGTAATAGCAGTTAATTCGCATGCCGCAATTTCGTTTGAATTATTTCAACAAAACATACAGATAAACCATTTTCTATATGCTTTCAATTCTAAGACATTTTGTCGCATCCTCTTGGTTCGGTCTCGCGAAACACCATCCCCCTGAGTGCTGCAAGCTTCTTAAACCGTGGCTGTTTTATCGGCACACGCCATAGCTGGCAATCGATTGTACACGATTATTCTTTAGAGCCATTGTAATATTTTGTATGAAACGGTCGAGTTCACATTATATTTGCTCTGAAAAGATCGAACGGAGGCTTTTAGTAAAGAAAAATAAAAATCATTACAATTGTATAGAATGCTCCATGATAGTGAAATACAGATCGATTAATTTTACACATACAAATCAATGTGAATATATATGTAAAGAACAATGTACGTATACAGTTAAGGCCTCAAAATGTAAATTTATGTGTATTTAATGCAAGACGTAACGTAGCGTGTCGGCCGTGGCTTCAGCGTGCGACTCTCATCCCAGAGGTCGTAGGGTCGATCCCCGCCTATCCACTAATGGACTTTCTTATATTTACGCATTTAACATTCGAACGGTGAAGGAAGACATCGCGAGGCTTGCATCCAAAAAGTCGACGGCGTGTCTCAGGCTTAGAAGCCTGATGATTTGCCTATTATATTGATAAATAATCATGAAACATATACAGAAATCTGAGGCCCAGACCTAAAAATGTTGTAGCGATTTATTTCTATTTGTTTTAGTACTTAAGTAAACTTTGTAATAATGGAATACATATGCCGTAATTCTGTACTTTTCAGTTTATTAAATGAACTTAAAGTTCTATGTCCCTAAGTGGGACAGGGGGCATCCAGCGAAACAGCTTGTTGCTTGTTGTTTTTAAAACGATTCTCAGCTACCGCTGCAACTAACTTTAAAAATGACAAAGGCACAACCGTAAATTTCACCATCGGACGTCAATCAACAGCAGCAGAAAGCAACATTCTCCTGGAAATCTGGCATTCCACGACGATGCGGGTTTTCAGACACTTCTTGCGCAACACCACTGCATCGAACCAGCTACGGCTTAGGGACCTTCAAGAGAAGAGCGTACTACTTTAAGGCCGCCAACCGCGCCTGTAAACCTCCTGGTGTTAATGTCCCTGGGTGGCACTGAACACTTTAAATCCCCCATCTGCCTCCTGTCCCACAAAAAAAAACACCATAAGTAAACAATAAAAATTAATACATAGATCACATACAAAGTTCTATTAGCAAGACCAGAAGACCAAAGGCAACTCAACTCAACAAAGCGTCTTAGCCCAAAAACTATAGAGCCAAATATATTTTATCTGTATTTGCTACAGATAAAACATCGTCAATAGATTAAGACAGATATTGATCTAATATTAATTGGCATGACACCCCACGTGACACAAAAGCAAAGTCACATTTACAATCGGGAAAAGTGGCAATTCCACGACCACTCCGTGTTGCCTCGCTAATTACCTACCACAATATCTAGCAATGCAAACTGATTTGGGATTCCGTATTTCGTCAGTGAAATGTTCTATTCAGTCCTAGGTTATATCAGGAAACTATTATTATTAGATATCCTAAAATATCTGTAATCTATAATTATTAACTAGCAATTTGTTGTTTATTGTTTTTTAACGATTGTATATTATTGTAGTATATGAATAAAAATGGTGTTATATAAGATCAACTGTGCGTTAATAAATTTAAGATACAATGGATTACTGACTTAACAGTAATATTCTTTGATAGCTTTACCTCCTTTTTCGTATACACCATACATCGAACGTACTTAAGTAGCCACCTGTCTCTTTCTTGTGAAAGATGAAGAAAGAGATGTATATGTTTTTTAAAAGTTGTTTGAACAGAGCGCAAACGATTATATTTTTTTTATTATTAATGACCTTTTTACTTACTGGCCACAATAAAAAAGTTTATGCAGAACCGTTCGAAACTCAAACGCAATAACAACGATTGCTTTTTTTGTTAGCACTACTATCAAAGGCTTCTAATTGGTAATTTACACTGCACGTATAAGGTTGCACTCACAAAATCATTCAGTGTTGCCATTTTTTAAATTTCTATAGCAGACACTCGTACGAATGAGTGACTTTTTCATTATTTCATTAAAACAAGGCGTGATTTTTCACATGCTTCTCAATAGTCGAGGAGGCTTCGACGCGGTTTTAATTATAATTTTCTCTACCAATTTGACGGGAACAATGGATTGTCTATTTTTTATTCGAGGGCCGTTGAAACTGCACTAATAGATAGGCAGACAAGTTTAATTAATAGATCTAGTGGATACTTTATAGATTTCAGGAAATCATTTCGTAAAAATATTTAATCATTTTACGATTTGTTTATTAAATTGTGAAGGTTTTTAATTCCTTCTTTTTAATTCTGTTTACGGCTTAATAAGTATCCATAGTCAATATACCGCGTAATAGTAATAATTCTATTAAAATTAATGAAATTCTTTAACTATCTTAGTAGTAAAATGAAATAATTGTATTATTTATATTCATGTCATTTAACCAATTTCTATAATGTTGCATATTTATCATTATTCGAAAAATAAATATAAAGGTCATAAAGAAGTTTCACTTCTTACATGTGTACACTAGTATACGCACACATTGTTTTTTATAAAAATAAACTTTATAACAACACAATTGAAACAGGTGAAAAGGTACGCAAAACTAAATATGGACTTGACAAATCATTATAAATTTCACACTACAGAAATATAACTTGAGAAATGTCCGCGTTATCGTAATCGCGTTATACGAACATGCATTATAACGGTACCTACCGCGTTTTAGGGGGGATAACTGTATTAGCATTTTCGTTTCTTGTGATTGATCACATTGTATGTCATAGTAATTTGATCCAACTGTTTATTTCAACCATTTTTACAGAAATATGAGTTTCTATAATTACTCCTACTTGGATCAACTATTGAAAACAGAAATGAACGGGAACTAAAACTACCTTTTTTTTTGATTTGAGGGTAAACACTTTTTTTAATAACAATAATAAGAAAAATTTATTTGCAAGAATGTGGTATATAAAATCATTTTTTTTATAGTCACAGAAGTCTGCTATCCAACAGATGTCGGGAACGTTGCCTTTGAACGGTGAAAATACGTAGAAAGCTGTTTGTTATTATTTTTATTAACAAAACAAAATTATGATTGGTCCTTAGACTAGTGTATCTACATAACCCTCTAAAGAGGAGAAACAACCCTTTACAAGATTTCTCATGAATTTGTACGTAACTGCATCAAAGAAATTGAATCCATAATAGATTAGTGATTGGCCTCAGCTGGACTCAGCCGTGCAGATAGGGCTTATTAATTTGCGTATTGCGGGTAACAAGCCTAGAAAACTAGCGAACCACCCACGAGATCCTCTACTACGTATAAATGTTCTAATATTTATTACTTACAACGGATACTATTCCGGAAAGTCGCATATCTGAGACACGTTTTGCGTCAACATCGATACGACTGAGTTTATGCTGACGGGCAAATTCAAGACAAGAGACAGGCTGGTGCTGGCTGGCTGGGTGTGGATCGGCATCACGTCCGCCAATGAGCTTTTTGGACTAGCAGAAGCTAGCCGGTAATTCAAGTTATCAACCAAAGGCTGCACCGGAAGAAGAGGGTCCCACCACTAGGTACAGCGACTACCTGAAGTCATAGGTTTAAACCAAGGCTTCACCTTTTAGGTACCTTCACAAAGCTGCGTGCTTTAAAAGTCGACGGAATAAAGCATCCAGCTCAAAGCGCTTGCAAGCGCCTCATAGCTATTTGTTTATACTTCGTTACCGTATACATACTTATGTATATTATACATAATTATACAAATAAAAAAACAAAAAGTATGGAGGTTACATAAGTTTTTTTTTAATTTTTTTTAAATAGGGGGCAAACGGGCAGGAGGCCTTTAAAGAAAAGTTATTAGGCAACAGGCAGTCGTTAGCTATCGTAACGACTAAACACGAAACAGATATAGAAATTTGAGGACCAGGCCTAAAAGGTAGGAGCCACTTGGTCTCTGGTCTCTTTTGTAGGGGTGATTAAGAAGTGTTTAACAATTCGCTTGGGAAGATTGATAAAACTACAGATAAAAGACAAAGCGGCATATTTTATGTGTAATTAAGTTATTTCTTTTAATTTACTTTAGGGCAAAATAATAATTAAAAAAAAACATCAATTGCTTTACAACCTTTTTTTAGGTCTGGGCCTCAGATTTCTGTATCTGTTTCATGATCGTTTGTGAATTGAATAGGCAAGTAGGTGATCAGCTTTCTGTGCCTGACACACACCGACTTTTTGGGTCTAATGCAAGCCGGTTTCCTCACGAAGTTTTCCTTCACCGTTCGAGCTAATGCTAAATGCGCACATAAAAAGAAAATCCATTGGTGCACAGCCGGGGATCGAAACTACGACCTCAGGTATGAGTGTCGCACGCTGAAGCCACCAGGCCAACACTGCTCTAATAATAATGATTTGTTATTAATAATAATTTATTTACATAATAAAACGGTCGTACCAACCAATGATCGATGTTATCACCCATTTTACATTTATTATTTTCCATAATTTGTCAAGTAACCCTCATGACTGTTGACAAAACTGAATTACCGACAATTTGACAATATTACATCAATATTTTTTGTGCGTGCCCACCGCCGGTCAAAAGAATGATCTAGTTTTAACCCTAAAATGAATGAGTACAATGGAACATGTTATTCCGGTTTTTGGGATTATTGGGCTCACGTTAATTTCATTATTGTCAAACGTTTACAAAGGACTTGATATTCTTGTAATGAATTTGGACATTTTTTATTTGGAACATAATTTGAATGTATTATCAAATTTATTAAAATTAAAACAAATTAGTGGTGCTACAACCTTTTTAGGTCTGGGCTACAGATTACTGTACCTGTTTAAAGAAAACACTTTTTACCGGATTGAAGCTATGTATTATTATAAACTTATATTTATTTGTGGTCACCGTGACCTGTTTTATGATCATTTGTAAATCTAATGGGGAAGTAACTAGCACCCGGTGCCTGACACACGCCGTCGATTTTTTGGGTTTAAAGCAAGTCTGTTTTCTGCGGATAAAGAAAGTCCATTACAGTACAGCACAGTCGTTCGATCGGATCGCACCGAACGCTGAATCCACTAGGACAACACTCTCCCAAAATCAAATTCATTACTAGGTATTATTTCTCTGTTCACTTTAAATGTTTTAATAATCACTGCAGGCCCAAGTTATACATTTCATACATTTTCCATTTTAAAAATGTCCGACGTTTATTTAATAATGACAATTATTTTAAAATAAATATATTATAACTGTACCTACTATATACATGCATTATATATGATAAAAGAAATCCAAATCAAGGTTCATTAATGCCTGCAATGTATACGCTCCACGACAGCACAGTAAAACCACTACGATAGTTACAAACAATAAACAAAACATTAAAATCTTGAAAACAACGGCCTTTTTCTTTTTATAAAAAGCATACTGGGAGCACTCAACTATCGACACACGGAACGATATTAAAAATTCAAAATTAGAATACGGTAAAACAATGGCCGACATTCGTTCACTTTGCAGACACAGTCCGTCTAGAACAATGGTGACCCATTGTTAGCACGTCCATTTTGAATGAACAATATGGCGGGCGTTCTGAATTCGAAACAAACACGGAGCTTTGAAACAATACTCTAATCTTTGAAAGGGTTAAATGCACACTATTGGTCAAGGCTCCCTTCGAAATTTGAAATGTCCGATTGAATTAAAATGGCGGATTGCATAAATTGAAGTTCGTTGCACTTTTATTGTTAATACTGAAGGGTGCTCATAAAGTAACTGATTAAAAATAAGTGTAAAAAGGGAAAAGTTATTGAATAATTTCAAAGATATAGTAAATATAATATGGTATATATACATAGAGGAAAACTCATTAAATTCTCCAAATAAATGTGTTTTAATTACATTATCAGGTGAGCACATGCGACCCTTCTCAAGGGGAGACATTCAAATAATAGAGTTAGGAGAAAAGTAGATATCCCAGTCACTGTGTCTTCATTCTCTGAATTTATTATAATTATTAAAGTGAGCGTAACCTTCTTCGATGAAGCTGTTTTTTTAACAATTATTTTTCATATTCTCTATGGTCCATATGACTAAAAAGAGTTTGTAAGCTGTATAAAAATAATTTGAAATTGTAGACAAATTTAACTGAATTTAGTGCTATTTAATGATAAAAACGTTAAAATCCAGGGCCGGTATTTAGAAGCCTTGGTTTCTGAATATTTTCTGGAGTCTCTATTAGATCGTAAGGTAATGTTTGTGATATTGCCACAGATGAACACTCTATGCTCGACGGCTCGTGGGCGTTGCCGTCCAATTTAAGAATTAATACGCACTTTTCTTGAAGATTTTCTTCCGAAGTCGAATTAGTTCAGAAATACTTCAGTGGCTTATTCCCGTAATGTTCTAGTATGTCTAATATTAATACAAACTAACTATGGCTCAGACGTATGTTATAGCTGGTCTGTGCTTTTTTAAGCTTTTGGATAATTAATTATTAATTCGATTGAAATAATAATTTAATTGTATATTATTTTCGTGTCATTTTCGTTGTCTACACTAAGCTTGTACTTTAATTTAAACGTGAACATAATTATATGTATTTTTTTTTGTATTGCAATAAAGTTCACAAAAAAGAGTGCGACTTTAAATGAATTACAATCTAGCCTATAAGTAAGTAATGTCTTGTGTGTTAGTGTTTTGTAATGTTTTAACACTATGTTCATGTGTCCGAGATACAGCACTTGCACTTATATTCACTACACTAGGTTTATTAACTGATATAATATTATAATATTAATAACGGCTGTTTTTGTCTTAAATTTCATGGTTAGATTATATCCTTACATTAGGGCTAAGTGATAGCGTCACATTTGTTGGATTAATTCATCATCCGAATCGGCCAGACTGATGGCCCGTAACCCCCCCCCCCCCCACCCTCTAATCTAACAACCCCCCAAGGGGCTACTTTTGGCGCATTTTATACATAATATTTGACATAAGCTTGGAAATAATTGTTATTGTAATCATTTTGACGCTTAGTAGGTATAGTATGTGTATATACTATATATGTATTAATGCGTATTTAAAAAAATTGTAACAGCTTCATTTTTGTATTCATCTACACTATTATTAGAATGAGGAAACAATTGATTGTTTGTTTAGTCACTACAGGACTGGTATGAGAAAATTATTTCACCATTATAACCGTACGTTATCCCTGATGAACATAGCTAATTGAATTGTTTTAAATCGTTTCTTATGAAAACTTCGATCATGTCACACCATTATCTGCGGAAACTATTGACAATAGAGCAAAGTAATGTACTACGGTTTTACAGAAGATAGCAGTATATATATTATATATATATATATATCCATGCGATACGTTTAACAAAAAAATATTTTGCGTTAAACAATCTGTTTGGATAGCAATAAATTTCAAGAATTAAACTCTAAACTAGCCTCGAATTTTTACGGATACGTAATTGGTAAAAGTTTGGATCGCAAAGGAAAAAGCCACGGCATTGAAAGAATGAACAGTTCAACAATTCACAAACTAATTAGTTTTACAAGAAACGTATCAAACGAAATTCTAAAATCACAAGTCAGAATATAATTACCAACTTTGAATATCAATTTTATCCAAACTTCTCATTTGTGCTCGTGTGGAGTTATTTGTGCCAAAAACTTCGCTTCTAAAACATAAAACTTATTCAAAGGGCGAATCAACGCTTAGTTGCGCTAGCGCCCATTGCCCTTTGCCACCCCCACCCTCTCCCCCTCCAGGACACTAAGTGTAAGGATAAATGGGAGGGCTGGCTCTTCTGGTTAAGTGTAGATTTTCCGAATGCGGTGTTGATGATGGTTGCATAGTGATTGACCAAAAACTATCGACAGTTCAATTTAATTCATTTTTTTATTCATAACTATGTTAATTCTATGTGGAATTGCGCTAACTGGCATTATAGAGAGTTTTTTGATATATAGAAACATTACATAGTATGGACACCGTAAATCAATCAAAGCCGAGTATTTTCGATGTTTTAGGAAATTTACGTAATAACATTAGTTTGAGTTAACTCTGTATTAATAATACTTCTTATATTTAAGACACTTGTCTAATATACTGATCCTTTAACGCAGATCTAACGAGGTTTCAAGAATATTTATTTCATTTATTTTAGTTATTTTAAAGACAAAGTTTTATTGACCTCGATTACGTAAATACTTCAGTGTCTTGGAAAATCTGTATACGCGGTATTGTAGCTGTCAATAAATTAATATTTTGATTGCTAGATTAGGTTATGTGTATCAAAAAGAAAAAATATAGTAGCTGATCTAAGTACCTACTGAATGATGTCTTTACGCCTGGGAGTAACTATCACTAGCGTAGTAACGCATTCGATAATGTGTGACATTGACTAAGTCCGTGATTATTCATAACGTATACATTTGAGAGAAATATTTTACATTTATTTATTTATTTACAGCGCATACATGGCCAAAAAAATTTGACAAAAATATTATAAAACTATAAAGCCATCTTTATAAAATCCACTAAAAACCTTTTGCTACCGTTTAATCCTCTCTAAGTATTCCCTTATATATTATAATACCCCATACGCTTAACGATTAGGTCGCTCTCGATCGAAGAGTCGAGAAAACTATGAAGCTGTGGGAGCAACTGGGGCAAGACTGCTATCTTTATCAAGACGTTGCACAGTGCGAGTCAAACGCACAGCAAAAAGGTTATGGTACCGACAGCGCGATAACTGTACTAATCGTACAGTCTCATAATCTCTCCCAGAAAGTATGCATTTTCCGTTTCCAATAGTTCATGCCCTAAAACTCCTATCAAGAACTTAGTAGGGCAGAGGTAACGCAAGAGGTAATTACAATATTATGTCTTATAACGAATAGAACATACAAATAATAATATACTTGTCGAGCGCTGACACACAGTGTTAAAACATTTAAACAGTTTAAAGTTCATCGATAAATCAGCCCAACACTAGCCTCACAATTTCCCTAGACCGTTGGACAGCGAGGTTGTAAATACTCGTGTAAAATTGTCCACGTTCCACCCCGAGAGCCTTTTGTTACATATTTCTTTGTTATTTACCTCGCAACCTTCCTGAATTGCCCATTTATACCGGGCTAACACTTGTATATTATAGAGTACATAATTGTTTGAATAAAATGTTAATTACATTTAAGCAGAGTTATGTTTGTGATATATCTGATTTTGATTAAGTATACTTAATAATAAAAAAAATACCAATTATTTAATATCGAAATGGGATATATCTGAATATGTTTTTTGATATTTTTAGGCAAGTTAATGTGCTGTTTACCAACCAGATAATTGCTATACAAGATATGCTAAGCGACGCGACTGAAGCGAAAATGGCGGTAATATTTACAAAAATGCACTTAAACAAATAAAAGTATACTTATATATATTTACGATTAAACACTTCACAGAACTATTATAAAACGCAATTTCACAAAATCATGTTTATAATTATATTTTAATGACAGTTTTAAAATTAACCATAATTAAAAAGAAATTTGATAAATCTAGTAATATTTTATACATTGCCTTCTTGATGGGCGAAGTAAGTCCTTCTACCTAATATTTATCTATATAAAATGTAATAATCCGTGATGACGGAACGTACGGAACTATTTCACGTAGGTGTTCGAATCACGATTCCTGCGGGTTAATTGCGAGGCACAAATGAGCGTTGCGTTGGTTATGGCGAGCCGACCGACACCTGACGTAAGGCTGGGGTTACACTGAGAGTAAATCTCGATTAAAGTGACAGTTAACCGCTGTCATTTCTCGACAGCACCTGCGGAAATATGACCGATACATAAGTTCTTGGGCATGACACAAGACTTTATTCGAAATAATCCGTTAGTCTTTGCAATAAATACTGAATTATACTAAATTCTTCACATATATTTTGCATACTATAAAGTATCAATCAATTGTATTTCGTAATAATATATATAAAACACAGGTAAAAAGCAAATTTCCTGCTCTTGCTTCACCCACATACAAGAGTTTAATGCATACTATGACAAGTATATAAGCAGTGTTGGCCTTGTGGCTACTAAAGAGCCTTGTAGACTAGCAGTTCAGTGAGGTCAATACCCTCTGCATATCAATACCTTAGAAAGGAGACTGCGACTGAGAATGAGGATGTGTGTGATGATTTTTTTTTGAAGTGAAACTTCTTTATCGGCGTTGGAAAAAAATTAACGTCACATTTTTCGGTTACGCGCCATCTTCTTCTTATCCCTACCGCGGTTGATTCGAAGAGATTCAAAGCTATTATATATAGCTATATAAGGTAAAATTAAATAATTGTATAATTTGTATTCATATTTGTGATAATAAAAGCCTTTTGTTAAACTTTATCTAATTTTATTTAAGCATTTTCTGTAAAGTTGCATATAGTAGATAATTTTTTGAAAAATAAGGTCATAATCATAAAGAAGTTTCCCTTCTTACGTGTTTACACTAGTACACGCACACATTTTTTTTAAATAATTTAGATCTTAAACAGCTTTCTGTGACACAAGCTTTATATCAAAATGTCTCCCTTTCACCTTCTACTTTCGCTTGGATAATCTTATTTTTGTACCCTACTACAGTTCTAATCCCTTTATCTCATGGAATAAGGTTCAAATTTCCCCAGCATTACACAAGGAGTTAAAATGTATTACCTTTTATTGTGATCCTCAGCGCGGATTAAGAGAGCGCGCGGTTTTGAATTTTGATTCGGATTGTAGCTTGGCCATTGAAATTAGACCTCTGTAGGATTATTTGTTGGTCGTTTTCTAATCTGATTCCAGGTGGCGATGGGAGCGGGGGAGGTCTAGCTAAGCTGGTCGTCTATGCACACCTATTTTGTCTACGTTCGCGGTTACGTTCTACGAAACGGTCCTGAAATGAAGATCTTGAACGTAATGCTTGGGTTGTTTTTAGTTGTAAATGTTTGAGATGTAAAGTGTGTCAATTTCAAACGTATTTTTGTCATTATGTAGCCCCTCCTTGTTTAGGAAAAGTAGGTTAAATCTTTGCAAAAAACCATTATATTGTAAAATATTTTATATAACTTTTATAAACGGGACCTTAGCATCGACAATTACAAACGATTTCCTAGACCCCAAAGAATAAAGTAGTGAACACAGAATGAATATTTACAAATACATTTGTATTACTTATAAATAAAAATGATTCGCTAAATAATTTGCTAATCGCCAAACTCTACGAGGGCTGGACAATTGGACGAGGACAATTCGAGATTGATTTTATTTATTCCTTGAACTCCGAGGAAGCTTTTAGAAGAGAAATTTCATGGAAAATAAAACAAAATTATTTAGTAGGTACTTAGGTTTTTATTTCATAAAAGTGAACAATCTTTATGGGGTAGCATACCATAATGTTCCATATGTTGGTAGTGACGAGTAGGTAGTTCTCTTTTCTTTCAAATGTGTAACAATTGAATCTTACCTTAAGTTTTTAGAATCACATGATAGGGTGTAGGCTTCCTCCAACCCCTACTACAGTTCCCTTGCTTGGGCTTGCCGGGTCCATGTTCCGCCAGCCAGCACCAGATCGTCGGCTAACAGCGTCATGGGCGTTACCGCTCTCTCTTCCCATCGCGTGGATGATAATGTAGGTTCATTCACTGGCCCAGATGGCCCAGCTCCATTTAAGCCTAAATGCCAGTTCTATAGCATCGGTTACATTCATTTTTCTAATAACGGTGTTTCGTCTTCTTTTCCAGCGCTTGATATATGGCTAAAGACAAGTATGCTAACATCTCTCTGAAGCCCTTTGGAAAACGTTTATTTTGTTCACTATATCTCTTGGTTAACGTCCAGGCAGGCATACATTAGAGTTGGAATTACAATACTTACTTACTCCCAAACTTCGTTTAGGATGACTATATTTGAATACAGTTTTCAGTGACGCCTTGATGATTAAAAAGTCTAAAGTAAACATCATATAACCGCGAAACGAAGTTCCCGGCAACTATTTACTTATAAAATGTAAAGTTTTCATCAAAACAGATTAACTTGCGAGAATAGTAACATCGTAGGCACCTTTTGCTTTTTGTATATTAAATGAAAACTGGTTCTGATATTCCGCCCGTGGCCAGTTAGGGCTATTTCAACCCTTCCAAAATCCCAATTTCTACTGACCTCTTTGACCCATTCCTGCCTTTGTAATGCTCTACGCGTGCTATTTTTCTGTAATATTTTATATTTCAAAAGTTGTTGATGGATTGTGGTATGTAATTCGTCCAATGATTTATTCCTTTTTTCGTGCTTGATGTTTAAATAATTTAAACTTGTAGAGATGATCTTTGCATGATGTTGTTAGAAGGAAATTATTTGAATTATTATATTTTATATAGATGATATAATGCACACTGCAATGGCTTAAAAATCTAAAAATAATGGAAAGAAATAGTAAGTCATCACAGTTAACAAAGTATTTGAAAAAAAAAATGAAAATCTTGTAGTTAGTCGAATTCGATGTGTGACCTAATATTATACCGACAAATAATGCTTTTACAAATCATCACATAGGTATTTATAGTAACTTATTTATTTATTTATAAGTTCTAAAACAACGTGTATGAATAAAATTATACAAGTAAATATGACATCACAAAATTCTATATCGATTTTATTAGAACACAGGATAGCAAGGAAACCAATAAAAGTAATAACTTAAAACTCAGTAAAATCATGATGAACAATGTCACTGTAAATTGGAAGATTGTTTTAAAACATATCAATATTTTCATTAATTTAAATAATTAAGTTGTAAGAGCGAGATAGCCTATTCACTGGACCATTAAAAGTAGCAGATAAGCTAGCCGTAGGTACGTATAGAAGACTGTTATGTTGTCACGTCTAGAGTTGTCAATAAAATGTCTTTTAATTATAAAATACGAAAATGTTTTTATTTCTCCTTTTTAAAATTCCCTAAATATATACTTTTGTTTTATTAATTATAAAATACTAAACTTTTTTTATAACACTTGTTATAACAGCCGTAGACTTGCCTTCACAAATTATTAGAAAAAAATTTCTTATACGGTGTTCATAAATCTTTATTAGTAGGTAGTTATATAATATTTCAAAAACCAGTTTCAGTATAGACCAGTTTGCAATATGCATTCGCAAAAAATCCATTGTTAAAATGGCAGATGGTCACACTGTAACGGATATTTTAGCTTTTATTTAATACAAAATAGTTTTATTAATATAATAAATATAATCTGTTTCATTAGTTCTAATAACTAGCTGTTGAAGTAACAAAATTGACTGGACTTACTGAAAAAAGGACGACATAAGAAATGAGAAGAAGATGTCGTTAGAGAACTAGGGGGGGACAACTGGATGAATGGTACTCAAGACAAAGATAAATGGAGGAGGCTTTGTAAAGAACTGTAAACTAACCAGTTATTGTATGGGTTAATGAATAATGCTTTAATAATAATAATAAAAAGTAACTGTTAAGTGATTTGTCACGTACTGTTTATCCTAATAATAGCAAATTTATAAAAACCATTCCTTCCGGAGATACCTAATAGTATTTGTACTTTTAGTCTAAACTAAAATTGCATCGGTTGATGCAAATGTCAAATCACACACACATCAAAATGTCGTTATCATCAAATTTTACTAACTTACACTGCCTGACTTACCATAGAAAAATAAATAAATATATCAATTTTTTTGTCTGGCCTAATCATACGTTTTCTCTCGTAAACGTAAATTAAATACACTTGAATAATACTATACTTTAAAGTTAAACAATATCTAAGTAATATAATTTATATTTTGTAAGAGATGAATAATCTTGGCTGATTTACAAAAATAAATAAAAATATCGAGACCCACTACACACCACTATTAGGGGTGTGGCTACGCTGCCCATTGGTCACTACTGACCCTTTCAATTTCCACTTGGAATCAATACTTCACTGTCAGTATTATTATAATTCACCCAAGACTTAGATTATTTTATAATTGAAAACAGAAAACACCGCTTAACTTCGAAAAAACAAAGCAGGAAATGTACAAACAGGTACTTAAGATATATGTATGTATGATACAACTCGAAGGAAACGTATTGAAAATGACATACAGCAGTCGTACTTAACGCTTTCGTCTCTGAACTTTACAGCCGACCTACTTGCAAGAAAGTTATAAATAAAGAATTAAAAGAAAGTAGAAGATATTGATTTACAATCCACAACATACAATTTACTTTGCGAGACGCAATATGCAAGCAGACTACATCTATAATAAATTAAATAGGCTGCTTAACATCTACCCACTTACCGTCTACAATCTAAAAATACGACTAAAGGACTGGCTCATGAACATACCCTACGCAGAGTTGGAGCTTCTTCTGAGGCCTAGTATGTAGTACAGACTTTATTCATTCACTCACTGACTCACTCACTCACTCACTCACACATTTGCACTCACACACTCATTATGCACTCCATTTTGTTGATAACAGTTAAAAATCAATAACAAAAAAAAGAAAAAAAAAGTTAATAGAAGATGTAACTAAATTATATATAAATTAAATATTTTAAGGAATGTATAACTAAGTTTGTTATGAAAGAGCTGGAAACCCTGACACAGGTATATTTTTTACTTAAAAGGGTTCCCAAATCTTACACATTGTAATGAAATTAAACTTAAAATGAATAAACATATTTATTATTATTATTATATTATTATTAATCCAGCAATTACAAATCCAGCTTACGGGATTATATGTATTCATAAAAACGATTAACAGAAATAAGTATTCTTAAAAGAGATTGGCGTGCAGCATACATCGCCTGATATTATTTTCACGGGGCGTGATATTGTGTGTTGACTACCTCACCTGCTTTTTGTCCATTCGGACGCTTGGACGCGGCGGACGTGGATTGATTCTCGATTGTTTTGTAAATTAAATTGACTTCTGATCGTTAAGAATATATATGTCGTTAATTCAAATTCAAATCATTTATTGATTTAGGTAACACAATGTACATTTATGAACGTCAATAATTATCAAATACATATTAAATGCTTCTAAATTTACATTTACTGCCATTTCTCAAATCAAGGGCGTAGAATGGACGAGAAGAACTGGCAATAAACTCTCCGCCACTCCTTTAATCGCCAAGTTTTTACACAGTGCTCCAATTGACATCTTCATCATCTAATAAAAAACCAAATATTTGTCGTCTATGGTGAAATAGGAGCACGCACTTATATTCTCGTAGGAACAACATTAAATAAGCCTAAATTTTCCATTTTAGTGTATTTCCTACAAATTATAGATGTTAGAAATATGCCTTCAGTATTCATAGTCATCTGTGTGGATGGACAGTAAATAGTGACGTTAGCCGGCACCAGTAAAACATACTGAGGTTTTTCATTCAGCCAATTACCATTATGACCGTATCGAAAAATATTACTAAAGATTAATGGAACAAAAACAAATGTGTGCTGTCTTATTATAGGTTAAATTTGCAGCACTAAAATCCATAAGGTCTTTGCAATACTAAAATGATTGTGCTAAATCTCGACTGGATCTATTCTTCGAATTTTGTTGTATAGCGACATCTTTAAATTGTTTTTGATTTGTAGAATTGTTTATATTGCCCTCTAGTGAAACCGATTAGAAGCTGCGAGTGATTTCCAATAAGGATCAATAACTAACTCTTATAAGCGACATTTAATTTTGTATGAGTTCTGCCTGCTGCTAATAATAGTAATATATTGCTTTATATGTATAATACTTTAGAGAAATATTAATATAATATAAATACACTGATGAATCACAAGAATTTCAATAATTTAAAAACAGATTTATTTATGTATCGTTTGTAAAATTGTGTTTTAAAAAGGTAAGCCGAAAAAAAAAATTAAGCAAGTTAGAATGTCCTATACTAATTAGAAAATGTACATGTACTCTTACAAAGTAAAACAAACATTTTTGACTAAAAAGTAAAATATAAAAAATTTACTTATATTTAGTAACGGTAACATTTTAATTTATTAAAATCAAAAACAGAGAATAACGCCAATTTGTTCTAGTTATTCCGCTACTCACTCATAGATGGCGCCACATGTCGTGGCTTAACCTTAAGGTACGAAGTTAAGAGAATTCGGCCAAACTATATATTATCGTTTGGAGTTATATTTTATTACGAATTTGTATGTATGTATATTTGTATGTCATCTAGTTTTTTTATGAAATTTATTGATTTTAATTTTTCTTATTTGGTAGTTCCAATATCTAAGATAATCTTTAAATTAATAACAACACCTGAAACCTGAAGCTATCAGTTGAAATCTCTTAACTAGATCGTAGTTATATAGTAAGAGTGTTTATCACTTTACAAGAGAAGGTTAATAAAATCCTGCTAACTACAATCTAGCCATTCTAATGGTATTTTGATTCCAAGTTGTTAACAAGAGAAGAAATTATTTATTTATATCAAATGTATTTCATTGTACAAACATCTAGTTTCTCTTTTAAAGTGACAACTTTCTGAACGTTATTACTCTATTTTGACAAAAACGTACTGTTTATTTGTGGTCGCTATCATAAATTGATACCTATATTCTCTATTCTACAAATCTCAATGCTTTTTTTCTAAATATGTGTATTTTTTTTAGTAATTATGTTATTAGAAACTTCGTACGTGGGTTCATCCATAACCATGGTTCTAGGCTCCGAATATTATTTTGTACCATTCGGTCCGTGGGGTCCAAACGCTAAATGGTTTTTTAAGAAAATATATCACTGGAGACCGAAGAGCTGGCTGCGACCTCGGACAAGAATTAGTCAAAGAGGGCTATTCACATTTATAAATAAATAGTACCTAACTCTTAATAATCCCAAGAAAGATGTAAGAATGTATTACCGTGATTTGTACCGTACCGTGTGGCCGTGACGAGTCCATCGTCAGTTTAAAATATTTGTATATAATCTTAGTTTTGCCGTAAAATCGCTGTTGATATCGCACAAAGGGGTTAAAACTAACAATTTAATACAAAAACTTTACCAATACGTATTATAAAACTCAAGGTAGACCCACGGCCATTATAGCAGCCAGACTATATATAACTGCTTGTATTGAAACTAGTAAAAAATGTGGCATTATTAACAGTGTTTATAATTATTATTATATTTATTGGGCACATACTTTCTTTTTATCTTTGCTTTTCTTTTCTTTCTATGTGCTCGTTATACTGAAACTACTAGAGAGTAGGTAGGAGAAGGTTGTAAGTCTCTCGGTCTTACGTTGACTTAATGTGTATTGTGTATACAAAATTATACACAATCTGTAAATATATTTACAGATATAAGGTAAGACCCAATGTTCATAAACATAGAGATGCGGTGTTTTCTAGATTCGAAACTAAACTTCGTTTGAAAATTATCTATAAATCTTCATTGATGATTGACATTCCTCAAATAATTGTTCACCGTTTGAATTTGCTTAAACTGGAGTTATTCCAGATTTTTTAGTTTAAAATACGTAACATCTTGACCGATCATTATAAGCAAGTACTTAAACATAAATCCCAGCAAAGTCTGCTACTGTAGCGTCCAGTCTAACAAGAGAACTCTAACGAGAAAGATTAGTTAAGGAATAAAAAATAATAACATCATATACTTATATGATGACTGATACTTATCAGTCAAAATGAATTTACGAGATACATTAACTGAGGTTGTATACTCTATACATTACATAGCGTACATAGTACGCATTTTACCCAGTTATGTAACATATATATGTATAGGTATATGTTTGTCTTAGGTATGGTAGAATACAACATGTTAGAGGTAAAGAACTTTACGATAACATTGTACTTTTTAAGGTCCTTAGAGGTAGTGTATATAATGTGGAAATGTTGGAGAAACTGGGGTTGCATGTGCCAAATAATCACACTCGGCGCGTACAAATGTGCTTGTACCACGAGCGCGTACAAATTGACTTAGAGATTTGACATTAATAGTTTTCTATAGTATTAACTTACTGTAAAAATCGGAAATAAGGCCAAAAAAAATTAAGTAGTTTTAGTACACCGGTACATCGTCCAATACGTTGAACCTTTGAACCTGATCTTATAATATTATAGTGCTGTGTGTGATATTTCTTATTTTAATATTAGCCTTAAGTGCAAACCTATTATAACTAACATTTAAAAAGTTTTAGATGTAGAAACCTCTATTCCATATCTGAAACATGGTTTCAAATATTATTCTTCCCGGTGCATTGGAACTAGCCCCGATATTCGGTAACTCGAACTATGCCGGTCCCAGGTTCAATATTAAGGTTGAGACTACTATATCGAATTGGGTATGAAATATAAGTTCGAAGTTTTGATTAAACTCTTTAATATTCCACTAAATTGCAGGGTAAATCAAACAAGAGATCTGATTAACAAATCATTGATATTTATTGAAATAAAAATAATAAAAATGAAAAATAATAAAAACAGTTCATCTTTCACAGTTACACAATAAAATTTGTCTTAGTTTTTATTTGTTATTTACTTTGTCTCCTCAACAATCCGTGTTTGACTAATTTGTACAACTGAAAAGTACCAAAGAATTATTAAATGGCACCCATAAAATAATCCTTTGGTAAGAACAATGTTTTGTCTGAATGGCATTAAAATAACACCATTGAGAGAAAACTAAAGGGATTTTTAAATTGGAGACATAATCTATTATAATTTACTTAAATTATATAAATTCTATATATTACATTAAGTACGTATACCGAATCACGCTAGCTCTAGAGGTACCAGTGATAACGATCACAACGAAAAGCTGGAATATTTTCAGTCTTAAATAAACTGGCTTTTCAAACGAATTAGATTATACACCTCACAAGATTAAAATTTACTTCTAAATTACCTGTACTAATCCTAGTTTAATTTTGTCCTAATTTAAGATACAGGAAACTCACCGTCTCTCCAACTTTTTAAATTGCCAAATATTTATAAATATGAACATCAATACCATTTACACATTAATATTTACAAGATTTATCTAGGATAGGAAACATTTTCTTATTGTTGTATATAATCCTAAAAACAAACATCTATCTCTATCTTAAACGTAGCGAAAATTAATTGACGCTATACTAAAATTAAATGTATAAATCAACGTAGCTAACTTTGGCATTAGTTTTCTTTTACAATTAAAAAAACACATCAAAAACGAAGATCAAAATGTAACGCAAAGAACATACAGCCTCCAAAGAAAATAACTAAACAGTAACATCAACAACTGGAATTCTTAACACTGGCTCAAAAGATATGTCAATAATTTTAAGGAAAATGCCCCTCCATTAGGATAAGAGCTATTGCAATTACAATTTTGCTACTCCAATGATTTCTTAAGACTAGAAATTGAATTTCTATAGCAAATAAGCAAATAATTGTTCGAGAAATTGATTTTTCTAGAAAATCTGGCTGGGCGGCGCAGGTGGTGGGAAACGTAGGCCGCCCCAGGGGTAGAGTCACGATGCCTCATCCCGGCACGCATTAGAGTCGTCAGACAGAGCGAGAGAGCCTCCATTGCTTTGGTTGACAACACATTTTCGCATGTGCTTTTCAAGTGTCGATGGAACTGAGAAAGGCATCTCGCAAAACCGGCAGCGGTAGACGTCCTTACCTAATCGACCATGCGTCTTCATATGCCTCGTCAGCTTTGAACTCTGTGCGCATGCGTAGGAGCACAACTCGCATTTATATGGCTTCTCTCCAGTATGTGATCGCCGATGAACAGTCA
Organism: Pieris brassicae; assembly: GCF_905147105.1. Lineage (NCBI taxonomy): Eukaryota > Metazoa > Arthropoda > Insecta > Lepidoptera > Pieridae > Pieris > Pieris brassicae. The sequence continues at coordinate 20,891,185 of NC_059665.1, read as the reverse complement.
GATTTGAGCAGTTTTTAAATACCTTTCCACAAAATTCACAAGTGTCGTTACGTCTGCTTTCTTTTGTTTTTAATAGTGGGTTTTGGAGAAGACCGTTGCTACTATTTTTAAGGCCGTCAAATATATTTTCTGGAGGCCTCTGAGCATGTAATGTAGGTAACCACCATCCTTCACCTCTATCCATCTCCAGTTTCATTCGTTTTGATGCTTCAAATGGGCTCTCAAAAGGATTGAATAGGGGATGAGGTTGTGGGGGCATTTTAGCGAATTCTTCTTTTAATCGTAATGCCGCAGATGGAGGCATTCCATTTGGTTTATCAGATGGAGGCCCGTTGTTATTGTCGCGGTCCTTAGCCAGTTGCCATTTTAACGAATTACCAGATTCCTGTAGAGCTTGTTTAAAAGCTTCACTGTATTGGGCAATGTTGGAGAGACCAAATTTGTCCATAAGTTCACCAACAACAGATGCAGTAGGCGGGTGGGCTGGCAACACAGGTGTTTGTTTTCTGGTTGGGGCCGAAGGTACACTGCTATTTGATACAGTTAGGTCCTCGGCCTCTTCCACCTCCTCCCCGTCGTCGTTCTCCTCTTCCTCTTCGCCATCCAGCTCTTCATCCTCCATTTCATCTTCGGTGTCATCTTCACCGGTATCCCCAGCTGATTCACCTCCCTCTTCTGTATTGCTTTCGGGACGATGTACTTTCATATGGCGTTTTAATTTTGAGCTTTTCTCGAAAGCTTCGTCACATTCAGTGCATTTAAAAGGTTTTTCTCTAGTATGAATTCGCCGATGAACCATTAAACTGTTTTCATACCTGAATTTCTTTCCACAGAATTCACAAGTGTGGTTAGCTTCATCGGTCCGTTTGTTTGGAGGGGACGATGAAGATCGATCTGCTGGTGGAGCGTCAGCTGTTTGTGGTTCATTTCGACGTTCAGGTGATATGGAACTATGCGCCCGTGTTGCTTCACGTGGCGCGTCCACCGTTCCGGGTCCGGCGCCCACCGGTGGAGTTTGTCCTACTCGGGAAGGCGACGGGGAAGCGAACGGAGGAGAATGCTTCCTGGGGCTAGGAGAGCTGGAATTGCCTGTGGCCGCCCCTGGACTGGTTGTACCGGCCAGTTGCCGCAAGCGCTGCGAGTAAAAATCCAGCTGGGGTTCCAATGAAAGAGGCTGTGATACTGGGGGCTGTCTATCACGAGCTGATAGCGAGGTAGGTATTACAGGTGGCCGATCAGCCGGTGAAGGAAAAGCTTGATGTGGTGGGAGGGAGTTTGCTGCAACGGCCGCAGCAGCAGCAGCTAAATTGAGACCATGGTGGCGGAATTGTTCCGAAACGAGTTGTTCCATTCTAAATCGATGGTCGTGGTGGTTGGGGCGAGCAAATAGTGGCGCTGGAGGTACTGATGGATGAGCAAGAGGTGGTAAGCTACCAGGCAGCGGCATTCTTAGCAGCCCACCAACTCCAAAAGGGGAATGCATATCTGGCGGAGGTAGCAGAGGGTGGTGACGAAGTGACGGTGGTGGCAACGGTGCGCTAGACGACGAGCAGCCGGAGCTGCTTGAAGATGTGCTTGAATTTGAGTGATTCTGTTTGTTGAGTAGCTGTTGAGGCATGCTCTCCACATATATCTTCACGCCATGTACGTGCTGGACATGTTGCACCAGCCGCCAAGCAGAGTGCACGCGCGCCTTGCAGGTGGAGCATACGTAGTTACTTGGCTCTGTGGACAAATAGAAATGATGTTAGTAAACACGATATTCGTCGGATTCACACTGATATTAATAGCAAAGTGTCTAGTAATAGCTTTCACATATCGCGGAGTAGGCCTAGGGTGGCACGTGGCACGCATGCTAAGAAGGTCCGAGGGACGGCGGGCGTGACGGATAGCCCCTTCGTGTTCCGCGTGATTCATGCACCTCTAAAATCTTATGAAATATTCGCGGACCGGAATCACGTACAGATGCGCGGTAACGACTGTTGATATTGAAATCTATACTGTTACATATCTACGAAAGGGAAATGAATTGCGGTCTAATGCTCTAAAAATTCAAGCATCAAAATGGACATACTTGAAATTTAATCCGTATATTGCTATGATAATCTTAAGTTAAGGAACATCTATTGAATCCCCGATAAACAATTTAACAATCTACTAACATAAATATATCGATCACGAAAGCTAATCCAATCTAAATACCATCATGCATTCCTGCATACAATTGCGGTACAAGAAAATATCGATAAAAATAAGAGCATCACTAATATAAGAATGGAAGGCGCGGCCAGATAAGCAGTCTTGTTAAGACGATTATTGAAATGTAACGGTCAGACTGTGACCGGGATACAGGATGTATTGATGGACAAGCCTTTTTATATGTCTAACCCATAAATCGTGAGGTACTGTTCATACAATGAAGAGTATTATTAAATCTTAAAATAATATAATACAAAAACCAACAATTTCATTTTTTTTAATCCCTGAAGTTGTAGGTTCGATCCCCGGCTGTGGACCAATGGACTTTCGTTCTGTGTCATTTAACATTCGCTGGAACGGTGAAGGATAACGCGAGAAAATCGGCTTGCCTTAAACCCAAAAAGGAGTCAAACACTTACTTGCCTATTAGATTGACAAATGATAATGAAACAGATACAAATCTGCTCAGACCTAAAAAATAAGGCTGTAACGACATATTTGTTAATGAAGTTCATTCACGTTTTTTGTTCGTAAAATGAAATTACTATATGATATTGAATTTATTTGTAAATAAATGCGTATTATTATGCTAAATCGCAAATAAATACACCCTATATACTGAGGTATTATGAACATCGAAAACATTTTACCTTTTTTATATTGTCCATTGTATTTTGGTCACTACTGGGTATTTATTATTAAATTATTATGTTTTTAAAACGATGCTTTCAATAAGTATTCAAACACAATTCTAATATGCAGTGTAAACCCAGATTTATTTGGCATTTACATTTTACTATGTATAGCGGATAACACAGCCTCGATAATTCAAAGAAGTTATTTCAAAATAATATACCTACGAGTCGTTTAGCACTGTGCATTACATGTGGAATGGCGAAGATGAATTTCGAAACCGCGGTTCCTTAAAGACAACGTATTTAACGAACAAATAATAATCGCGGTACAACCCTCGCTTGGGCTCAGAGTGCTTACGTTTCTTAACAAAATTTAGATTTTGGGTCCAAGGCACGTCGGTATTCTCACGATATCTGCATTAAGTAAGTGGTAATTGCGCATGCAGGGAGAAAAATTCATAGGTCTCTTAGAGACTCTTAAGTCAACAACGCCTAATAAATAATTGTACAAAGCCTTACCGAGTATTATGGATTATAAGATATTACATTGATAAGATCTATTGCTCGTGTGATAATACTGATAATTAAACAATAACGTGTGGGTGAGCTGATATATCTTAAATTGTAATTGTTAGTCAATCAAATCTTAAGTCTACTAAAGTTTATTGGTACATTATATATAGAATATAATATTGGTTACGATTAACATATTGCTAGGCTTTGTGGTGTATATGTGAACTAGCAATACAGTTTTTCATTACATATCAAATAAATACGACTTTACCGAAAATGTGTTACTATTATTAAACATTCAATCCAAAAACATATTAAATTTTATTTCGTAATATAGAATTTCTAAAATGCCAATAAATCACCGACAAGTATTTTTAGCTACCAATGAACAAAGCTGAACTATGAAAGTACATATAAATACTCCTTAGTACAAATTAGTATAACGAATTTAAATCAATTATAACACAACCTTGCTAATAGCGATAGGTGGTCTTTCCATTGTATTTATTACATCCAAAAGGTACTAGAGGTAAATCATGAAAGAACATGTACCTATAGAAGTATGAACTTCTAGCTTTCGGGACCCTTCGGAAACATAGAACAGTATGTGAGACAACTAAAACGTCACAATATTCTAGAGCTAGAAGATCGGCAGAATCGCTCGGTAGTAGATGAACAGATTCTATTGGAAGCTGTTCCACATACAGATCGCACGTTGCCGTAGGGCTGCTTGCAAATACGCAGAAGAAAAAAAAAACAGTCGCCACTAACTATATCGATTACAGCATTTTGTGATTCGTTCTGTCTAGTTAATTCGGATGACTAAAGTTATTGTCCAAGATGTGTCCACCCCAAGCGATTATGTGGGACCAGACGGGGGGCGTTTAAAAATTTCACCCCCACTGCCTCACAATGACAATCAACGATTGCCTTTTGAAATCGAAACGGTTGTTAGACATTTTTAACTGAGCGTTGTCCGATGCCTTCATTCCTTATAGACCACGATAGACATCCTTTAAGTTATCTCTTTAATTATAATCATAAAGAATTGTTAAGTATAGTTATACATTCCTTTGTTTTAATATTATATTACTTTTTGTAAATTGTATATGCTGATTTATTACATAAGTTGTGGTGTACTTTAATAATTAACTAGACGAAATGTTTTATTCAGTCGTCTTCCAGGGAAAAATGATTATATTTTCCCAGCCTGTAATGTAGCTTTGATCACCTATCAAATATTTAAAATTTCATAGTATCGGTTTAGCCGTTTCAACCCATTTTCATCTATTACTGTATCGCAGGTTCCAATCACCTATTTGCCCAAATAGTATAAAAATATATTCAGAGTCTGACTTCAATTATATAGTAAATAAAGGCTTCATTCTTGGTTACGTTCGACAGATATAATAAAAAATTTATTTAATTAATTTACTATTAAACGTGTTTGCTTAATCTTCAAAAAGATCATACGACATCCGATTCGGATCTAAATGTACAAGACGTGAGTTTCGACTGTATCTTTGCAGTTTCTCATCCTATTTAAATAAGCAAAAGTAATTTTATATGTATTTAGATCTGCGAATCATTTTCCTTAATTCTTACAAAGTGTTTTAAAGTTTAATATGACAATTTTATTTGGTTAACATATCTTTTACACATTGAAAGAAAACAATTTTTTATCCGGATTAAAGCTATTTTTATTATTATAAACTTATAATTATTTGTGCGTGGTCACGGTGACTGACCGCACGCTGTAAAGCACGCGAAACACTTATAATTAATATTATACTATTAATACAAATACCTTTAATCTGGTTAAAAAATTGTTTTCTTTCGACAATTTTATTCTTCTTAATCTTGATATCATAATTAAAGTGTTGTAAAATGTTTTGATAGCTTTTATAATATGGACTAGAGCTATGGCTGTTAGGTTCAGATATAGAGTCAAGACTTTTGATTGGGTATGACTCTTAAAAGGCCAAGAAATGGAATTTATGAACCAGGAGTTCACGTTAAGTCTGTCAGTACAAAATACAAAATAAAAATGTTTTTTATGCATTTTAATATTCGAAATTTGAAAAATAAAATGTAATCTATCATTTAAAACGTTGACTATTTTGATGGATGCCCGAACTTGAAAAGCTCTTAAAGAAAAATATAAAAAGGTGTGAAACTCAAAAAACTTGAGTTTGAAAATGGAAAATGCAGCATATAGAACATTCTACCGGAAGCCGTCGGCGCTACTTCCTGTCAACAGTTGTTCACTAGCGCCTCTCGTGGACACCTCGAGAAACTGTCTAAGTTATGAACTTAAGTCGAACGTTATTTATATGATTAAAGTAAAACTTGAAAGATTTACTTTAATCATATTAACTGTTAGTGCATAAAAATTACATAATTTTGTATCTGTGTAAGTCTTATATTCTTATTAATAATTAATTACCAAATCGTACAGTTTCTACGACCTTTAGTCTATGCTATTAATTGATATCTAGATAATATATACTACTGTTAAACAATACAGCTAAGTATGGGCGTTAGTTAAAAATTCTGTATGTCCGTTCACGCATTGAAACTATGAAAGAGTTCTTTTGCAGGCTTTTACGCGTGAGAAAATGAGCGCTCCTCCTATATTCTATTAAAATCTAACAATAAAAAGTTAGGTAAAATATTTTATATAACTATTAATTATAACTGAATCGTCGACTTCACCTTGTTGTATAATAGTCGTATCTCTTTCCGTCAAATGTGCTGCCGCTTGGACGAAAAGAGATAAAACAGCTAAGTATTATTTTGTTCTTGATGAACATGAGTTGTGTTTGTTACAAGTACATTAAAATCTATTCCAAAAAGTACGTATAAGGTACTCCTAAATTCTGGATATTTCCATACGCATCTTACCACAGACAATATTGAAAATTTGAAAAAAGAACCTCACGATATTTATAACGCCAGAGCGCTTAGACCATCGACTTGTTATGCGGCGGATGTCCGTCGCGCCGCTGCGCTGAATGACCGTCTTCCCTTTCCGACCCCCAACCCTCCAAACTACCCTTTCAACCCCCCAGTGCAAATTGTGACCCGTTGATATGTTACGGTTAGTATAAAAAGAGTATAAATCTTCTTACATCAAATATGTTCCACGATTAGTACTTTTTGGGTAATTAATATCATTTGGCAACATTGATTTAAAAGACGTATAGAAGAAGAAAATATTATATATCATAATATAATAATATATATATATATCATTTATAGGAAACATTTTACAAAAATTAAATTAATTGCTGATTGGTAATTGTATTAAGAAACATTTGTAAATAATGTTTTGAAAATTTTAGATAACTTCAATATGATCAAAATTTTGATTAATGCAAGGATATTGGCAATCTCTAATTGAACCGAAATGTTATTGATAACTTAAATAATAAAACTTGATTTCAATTTTGTACCCCAAGAGATCTAAACTATAAGTTTCGATGTAAAGTTTAAGTTAAAATTAAACTAACATTTAATCGATTTATGTGCCTATGCAAAAGATATCTAGAAAAAATAATAAAATATTTAGACTCGGTTTTAAAAAAGCAATTGATTTATATAAGAAATTAACCAGAAACTCATTTCATTGACGATAAATATACACGGTTATATTATGTCAATCGACGTACCCAAACAAAACCCTTATCTCGGAGATGTGATCTCCAAAATTGGTCCGTTTCTGGCCAGATGTTGGCGGCTATTTTAAACTCGTAATAACCGTTGTCGACACGTGTGGAACGGCCATTACCACATATTACAAAAAATTGAAGAAAAACAATAAAACTGTTGGAGGGGTTGGGGATATGCTTTAAAATTGATGCCGAGGACAAAACATGAATGTATTTTATATTAGTTTCATAAAAATCATCAATTACTGTATGAATAGGAATAATTGGATCAAAATATACACGAGATTCAATTAACAATCAAACAAATAACCCTTATGTCCAAACCACAAAGCTTTTCATTGCTCTCAAATCGATGTGACCAACAATCCTTTAAAATCTGACCTAGGGGACAAATGTCAGTATCTACTCGAAGTCCATTGTTAATATTCCATTCAAAAAACGCTCTCGAAGAGATCTATCATAGAATAAATCTATGATATATTTACACACACTGGATGCATTATCACCAATCCTAAATCAGCTATCAACGAACTCTTTTCACTAAAAGGGTGAGCTCTCTATAGAAAAGGTTGACCCTTCATAAAGACTTATCACCTCATATACAAAATAAGGTTCCACTAATCCTAGATACTGCAGACGAGATCAGATTTTAAAGCCGTGTTATAAAGATCAAATTGCCTAAGCTGCAGTCGAAGATGGGCTTCAGTTGAAGTTAGCGGTAGTTTTTTCTCAACAATCTACTCGGACTTAACTTACGTTATCTCGCCCACGAACGTCACGAGGAATAGAACCCGCACATATATAATAGAGACGATATTTCTAAAGAAATTTAAATTTGCCCGCAAAGGTCCCGAGATAGGATTAAAGATTGTAAGAGATGGCCCTTTGTGGACGACCCTTAAGAAAACGCGTCTTGATATGAAAATATTGCGGTCGGTTATCAGGAAGCAGTATTCAATATTCCGTTAATTATATTTTAGATAAAAATTCCTTTATTCACGTTAACTAAAACGTCAATATCAAAAAACGAAGGTCTAAATTCAAAGTTACTACTAGTTCCTAAATCAAATAGCGCTCGAGAAGAATTGACAAAAAACTTCGCCATCAAAGCAACTACTTCATATTAAATCCTTTGACCATATTAGATTTTAAAGTGATAAACGAATACCATTCTGATCCAACAATCCCTCATTAATTTGTAAGCTAAATAATATGAACAAACACTGGACGCAACGTACACTTGGTTCAATATTGACTCTGAGACAAATAACTGACGACCATCGGTTCTCCAATTGTGATGGTAATGTATCAGACTTGTGGACACAGCCATCAAAAGATGTTCTTTTGTTATATGTTAAGTATGACTAATACATAAATAAATATCTGTTGGCAGTATCGCCACCTATAATAAAGCATACGGTATACATAACTTGCAAAGTTAAAAATTTAGTTGTTCACGATCGAAACAAAGAAATTGTATATCGAACAAATTGCTTAAATGAAAATGTCGTCATTCCAACGTTACTTCATCGGACCCAAATATATTCCAAATTTAACTTTCTCATAGGTAAAGGACACGCGATGAGCACGAGACAATCTTCCCCTCAGAAAGACGTCAGATCTAAAATTAAAAGCCACTTATTCAAAACCCGCTACTTAGCTACCTTTATGTAAAACTAAAAATATCCTCGTCCATTGTGCCCTCGTCAAAGACGTTCCGTAGGTCACGGCGACACATGAACGTGTCAGGAGCACGCCAAACATTTTTTATCTTTGAAAAAATTATAAAAGACCGTTTCTGACAATGGAACCTCAGTAGCATCTTTGACAATTATAATATCATGCGCAACTTTAAATTTAAAATGCTCTAACGTTAGCAATTGATCCTTTGATATTGAACTCTAAACAAATAGGGTCAAGACTGAATATTCATTAGCCAGTTCATATACCTTCATATCTTTATGCTAAGTTTGGTCATGGTTAACGTAAGGGTCATCACAAAAGCCGGTGATAACAATGCGCGCACGTCAAATCGTGTGCTCATGCAAATAATTTTTTTCTCCAAAAACATCCCCTTATCTGTTCGTAAACTGATGGGGTTAATTAACATGTATAAAGTTATACAATTAAATTAAAATCCTTTTTTTCAATGGCACGTTCTTTACAAAGTCAGAATTATGATCTTATTTTGACAATGAGCAGGAGCTTTGGAGATTTATAGATGGGTTTTGTTTTAGATGAATAAAATATATGATTTTATTATTAACGGACCCCTATATTGAATGTAGCGTTTGACAGCTCACTCGAAGGGGTTAATATCACCGTTTAGGATAAACTCAATAAGCCCAAACAACTGGTGTTGAAGCGAAACCTGCAATTGACATTTGGATGATAGCGCAAACGTATTGTGGCAGCTAACGTTTCTTTAATGTCAGAATTTTGGATCGATTCTTAATTTTTGATTACGCATAGTGACCGTTCAACAAAGCGGTTGACAGAATGCGGGTTGAAAATTTAAACGTTGTACAATTTTCGGGTTTAAGAAAGCTTTTGTTGTGCAACGGTTTAATACAAAAGTCTCAAATGACGCCACATCTGCTGGCACAAAGGGTTATGCTTGGATAGATTATTTTTCGAACCACCCCCGCGAGATTGCGCTTATACAGATGTTCCAAGTTTCCACGTGTTTGTTGAGCTTAAGGATTACGATAAGAAATTTAAAAATCGTAAACGGTACTCGATATGTAAAGATTATATTGAAAGAGCGTTATATATTACAATTATCAAATCCCGAACAATTTGGAAAACATTAGTGCCGTTAAACTACTTAAATGTGTTCAATTTTACAAAAGATATTTTAGATGAATCAAGGTATTTTCTACAACATAAAGAAACCTATACACACTGTATAAGATTGACAGAAATCCGCAATGTATGACCCAAAGATGACGCAGCATTTAATGAATTGTCCGGTATTGTTATTGCGCAACATGTCACACAATGTCTGAGCCGATAAACAACCAAATCCTTTCATTCCATCCAAGCTGACAGCAAATTTAGACAATCATTAATAACAGCAACACATTCTTAACATTTCAAAAATAACTAAAATGTCATTGTGTGAACGCAATAAGATTTGAAATTTAGTTGAAAAAAATAATAACTAATTAAAATTGAAGAGTCTCGTATCTACGTAATAACGTAGATTTCTCGAACCTTAGCTCCGAACATAACTAAGCCAAATATATATAAATTATATATTTAATAGTAAATTTTACATACCACTATGCATTGTGTTAGACTCAGCATCAGCAACGTCTATTCTGGATTTCTTTTGGTCGTCGGGTGAGCCTGATGTGTCCATAATGTGTTCTTGTTTGATTTTCGGTTTGATGTCTTCATCAGGTGAGCTGGATGGCATTGGGGATGTCGACGCTCTTCTTTTTGGAGTTGACTGCTCTGCATCGGCATCTGTATTTTAAGTTTGCTTTAAATTTTCTATAAATTGAGTTAAATGTAACTATTTTTACTGCTTACTCCTACATTATATTTATTTAATTATTAAAGATATAACAACTTCATCACTTGTACATCGGACTTTTTTTATCAAAATCATGCACACACACAGAAGATTTATCTAAAGATATACATTACTATTTGATGTAAATAAATAACATATACTTAAGCTTTGTTATTCTACCAAATATTTTTTAAAATAATTATTATCATATAACTACACAGTGTACAAGATATTTCCGCGTATAAGAAGAATTTGAATTTTAAATTATTTATTATTATATTAAATAATTTAAAATATAATTCAGTTTAATGTTGTATGTTTGTTTGTCTTGAAGCATTATATCGGTTAATTGATTTTCTGATATAGTTTTCTTCAAAAATGCTAAAGAAGGCTTGATTTACCATCTAATAATCTTTTAGGTGTGCTGGAAGCTCCACCATCTTCCAATAAATCTGGCGGTGCTATTGATGGACTGGCTAGTGGTGGGGTGTGAACCCGACTGTTGGGCGGCCTTCTTGCAGTCAGGAGTGATGGTCTCCTTCCACTTCCAGTACTTAATTGTCCGGGTCTTGAACCATCTTCTGGGTCGGAATTTGGACCTGGAAAAGTTTATTAATCAATATCCTGTGTTTAATTGTATTGAATATATTTTACTGAAGGACAGTTCGAAATTACTTTTGTTATCAGCTTTACTTTTTCATTTCCTTTAATTAATTTTTGTATAGAGGATATGTCCGCCGTATTATCATATACATTTGAATAGAAATGAAAAGTAAAATACTTTTTAATTTAATTGTGTGTTTCAAACATTTCGATTTCTATTTAGGCCGGATGGCAACAACAATTTGTTCAATTAAAGGCAAAGAAGGCAGATACGACTCGAATGTAGGAATGTGTCAGTCTATTGCTCGGTACTCAATTGCGATAGTTACTTGAAATAGCATATAACATAGGTACTTATTTAGTATTTAAGCTTAGAATTTTTGTACACAAAAACAAACGTGACAAAACACTGTTCAACTAATTGGGGCTTATAGTTTAAGTTTATTAAATTGGTATTGTCTTTTGTTAAAATAGCTTTTACACATTAAGAAAAACACTTTTTGAACGGATTAAAGCTATGTATTATCATTAAAAACTTATAATTGTTTACATAATTCTAAATTTTAAATTTTTTTACCGAAGTTTTGCGTGCTTTTCAGCGTGCGTGGTCACGGTGACTGAAGACAAAAGGTGTTAAATGTCAAAAGTATCACAGCTGCAGAGAAAGTTGTTTTATCTGTATTTATTGCCCGAAGTTGATAAAGCACGCGAAACGTCGGGAAAAAATAAAAATTTAGAATTATGTAAATAATTATAAGTTTTTAATAATAATACATAGCTTTAATCCGTTCAAAAAGTGTTTTTCTTCACTAATTTGATTTTTCTCTGTGATAATTAATTTGTGAATAGAACTTTCTGTCTTCCTTCAATACTCACCAGCGCTAAAGCAATGGTAGGTGGTGAGATCCTTGTCGCAGGAAGAGACTTTGTGTTGTATGAACCGCACGATGTCAGATAGGGCGAAAGCCCGGCGGCAAGCACCACACGTGAGGGTGTCTGCGGGCACCCCCGGTGTAGGAGAGCCACCTCCCTCTGCCGCACTGTCCGCATCCGCTGAAATTAATAATAACTTTAATATCTATATTAAAATAATCAGAGTTAAATAATAATAAATTAATTACAAAATGTCTGATAAGCGTAGAACAATAGGCATAGCTTCCAACTGGATATAAGGTGAGCTTATTTTCACTAAAAAGCTCCATAGACTTCTCTATGTTATGCGTTCTACTCTTACGCCAGTACAGTGGTTCGAATTTTAAACTGTTCGAGATAAAAATACCGTAAGAAGATGTTTAAAAATGCCAAAACATCACGCAACCATTATAGTCCAAGTGACATATGGACAATGATGCATTCAACCCTTCCAAATTACATATAATTAGCCCAAGTCACGGTCTGAGGTGTCAGTTGCGAGATTGACCACTTATCTCACGGGACAAAGAGTAACTGTTTGCGGTTCCGGGTTCTTTACAGGTAAGTTAATTGTCAACAGATGGTACGGCTCTGGTGTTTTGCAAATGACAGCGTATTGTCAATTGATTTTTATACGAGTTATAATTAGGGGTTGATTTGGTAAATAAATACGTCAACTTTGATATATTGTAATAGTTTTTTTAGAAGTGCGTTGCTGGCCTTTTTGTTTAAGTGTCTATTTGTAAACAACCTTAACCCGTTCACAATTACAGAAAAAGAAAGTAGTTTTTTTTGTGACGTGCAATATTTCTTTCTATATAAACCTTGTTTTATAAAAAATATGACTCCAATTGGTCCAGCCGTCTTTGAGTTTTGCGCTTAGTATTAGTACGATTAATTTGTATTTATATAGATCGACATCAATAATATTTCTAAATATAAAAGTCAGAAAGAGAAATGTGCAAGTAATTTAAAAAAATAGCAGTACTGGCAAGTCAGTGCTTTATTTCAGGATCTAGATGATTGTAGGGTAGATGCAACTATAATAGTGACTATAAGAGTGTTAAGATTAGACGCTTTCACTAAATTATAATTTAAATTTCGAACGATTTTCGCCTTTGAACTCTTCCGACAAAACGCGTATGCAAAATTTGAAGTAGTCAAGGATTTGCGATACATAGGGCAAAGAATTTAATTGCCTAATAAATAAGCCAACAGCTCCGACGCTTGGGAATTATAAAGACGCTTTCTCAAGGCACAATTGGTCGGCACATCAAAGACGCCGGAGCTAATTTTACATAAGTACTATGCAGACTCCCTTACATTCCTTACTGCTTTTATTATTATTTTTCCTTCAATCGCTTTGTGAGGAAAGTATGCCGGTACTTTATTTACTGGGGTCGATTGTAACTCGAGCACTAAATTAATATGGCGTAAAAACTACCCGATTCGCGCTCTGTTTACAATGTTCAGGTTTGTTTAGGGGGTTTATTATGTAAATGTGTCGTGTAATTGATGTTTTAGGATTTATTTAGGCCTGGCTCGTGTCGGTGTAGATGGCTACTTTTTATTGCTTCCGACGGAATGCTTCCGATGTGGCCGCGCCTTTATAGCAGTAAATTGGGTTTAATAAGTAGGCATCCTTCAAAAAAACTAAAAATGATTAAACTCGAATCCTTTGTTATTTGTAAATATTACTCAAATATGTCGAATAATATGAACCTGAGTATGACCTTAAACCTATTGAATTTAAAAATAGAACGTTCGACAGTAAATTGCCATACCCATGAAGCGTTTCTTATTACGAAACTTTAATCAGGAATATAATTCTAAATTTAAAAAAACAAATGACTACACTATACTAACTTTAATGTATCCCTTAATATCAACTCTCAATAATTAAAAATATTCATTAACCGTATGCCAAGCATATATGTTTATGTAGTTAAGTTAACCCCTATGAAATCTCGTTATTCGGGGTAATATGAGATTTTATAGTGATCAATCAGGTAGCCACACCCCCACGCGTGAGTGGACAGTGGTCAAGTCGACACATGCGCACAATTACCACAAATCGAACCTGATTTATTGGTTTGAACCGATACATGGGTATAGACTATACAAAGTACTGTGTCAATTGTCAAATGTTTACATAATGTTCTATGAAATAACTGTATCTGTATATTTAAAAAATATAGACTATAAAGGTATTATTAATTCCTTTTTTAAAAATATTATTATGTTTATATATAAAATTATTCTTCGAATATAAACATCGAGCAGTATTTTTAAATCTATCCACGATCTAGCTCCAACTGTATATCTGTGATTTATTGGGTTGTGTCTAGCCAGCGCCAAACGCCTCAGGTGACGGGGGTGTCACCCTTCAAAAGGTCGCACCTAAAAGTTTAAATTAGCTCGTTACTACCAACGTGGCAGTTAAATCTGTTTTGTTTTTTCACCGCAGGAAAGGTCAATGGAAAACTTGTGTGTTAAACTTCGGAGTGTCACCTGAATTAATTATGTGCTAGAGTGCCAAGAATTGAATACGATTTTGAATATGTAGCCGCTATATTTTCTTGTAATGCAGTTTTTACGTTACTAGTAAGAGTAATAACAAACTCGTAAAACTACTGTAATGCGTTTCTTTTATACAAATACCTGCTTTATTTATTATGAATTCGTTGAAGACGAATTTAATAAACGCTAAGAGGAGTTGTTCGGTTGCAGCTGAGTTTCATTATCGGATGTCAAAGCATATTACAAAATGTCATCCGTATCATCTCGGCGTTCCGTTCCACAACTGAGCGTTTCTTAAGACAGTTTTTCCCTGCACCACCACTATGTGGAACCAGCTGCCCACTGAAGTACTTCCGAATTTGACTTAAGGACAAGAATAGCGTATCTTAAATGGCGCACGCACACGCACAAAGACGCACTTGCGAAGCCTCTGGCAATTTGAGTGTCCATGTGTGATATCACTTAACATCAAGTGAACCTTCTGCCCATTTGCCTCATTTTACATTAAAAAAAACATGGATTTCACATATGTTTAAATTATAGGTTATATTTATTTCATACAAAGATAGATCGGATGATCCATAACAAAAAATCTGTCTGATTTTGACGTATTTTTGACCGCCATGACCAATATTAATTGGCAGGGGTCTCAAACACCCCATTGTGTGGACATTTTATCGGGACAAGGTAGAAATAATCTGCGGGGGAGAACAATAAATCAGAATGTATTTGGTAGCCGATGAATCAAAAATAATTTTCATAGAAATTTGTTATGATTTTGATATTGTATTCGAAACCTTGGCGTTCTCTTAGTCGCCTATTACAATGATTGATCAGAAAAAGCGCTGCCAAGTAAATATGTATATGTTACTGATAATTTAATTTATAAGAAAAATATTTGATTTGAAAACCGTAATAACTTTACTGTGAATCCTTTCAAGGTGACAATGAAGCCTTCTTCAAGCTTAAATTTATACCTTGGGCTGCGTAGATATGTGGGACATATCTGCATCTATCACGGAGAGTGTTCAGAGGAGTTGTTCGGACTAATACCTGCAGCTGAGTTTCATCATCGGACCTCAAGGCAGAATACAAAATACCATCCGTATTACCTCAACGTCTATCGTTTCACAACGTAAGTACATAATCAATTTGACTTAGGGACAATAAGCGTATCAATTCTTAAAAGGCCGTCAAAGCACTCGCAAGCCCTATGGCATTGAGATCCATGGGCAGTGGTATCACTTAACACCAGGTCAGCCTTCTACCCGTTTGTTCTATAAAAACTTTTATTATAAACAAATCTAATCTAATATTGTAAACAGCAATTATAAGCTAAAGATAATTACTGGTAACTTAATAATAAAAACTTCTAAAACGTCTGTTTCGTTTTATGAGCTCAGTTCGCATTTAACCACAGAGCTTTGAAAACGATTATCCCTAAAATAATTTATTTTTAATGTATAGAATTAAAATTAATTCAACCTACATTTAAAATAATAAGCGTCTCTATTAAATGTTAAAGTTAATTAAAATTGAACACATAATTAATTTACTATTAACATTATTGAGAATAAAATTGAATACACTCCGCTATCCGGCAATCTAACATCTGATTTTTTTTTACATTCCAAGCGATGATAGTCTTTGATAATATTTATTGAAAGGAACCATTCGGAAATGGACATTGAGTTCAAAGGGCCAAATACAGCCTTATGTCGGCAAATTCAGGCTTTATGCTCTTTAATGGCTTGATAATACCTTGTTTTTGCTTTAAATGTTGCCTTTTTATTCATTCATTGATGTTGAATAGCTTGGATTCGTTGTAAATTGATCAATTCAAACAATTGTTCAAATTACGAAATTATTTCTTAGACAAAATTACTTCGTAATTTTATGATTTGCTTATCCTAATTATGTTATCTAATACTATTAATGTCTATACCATGTTAATTATGTATAGTATGTTTAATCTGCCTCCGAAATAACTTCAAACTTTAAGGAAAATATCTGCCTTGCTACGCGTTGATAACAAAACAAATAATAATAATAAAAAAATCTTTTACTTGCAAAGTGATTTCAGATAGATTAATTGTAAAAAACTTAACAACTAGCCGTATAAAAATAGGTATACAAATGTCATAGTATGTTATAATAATAAGAAAAGTTATGTTATGTGTATCGTAATTGTTGTCAAAACCTATGGTCTAAGTACTTTCCCACTCTATAAAGCCACCTTGCTTGTACATATAGGTATATACTATATATATTGTAGGATAACACGATTTATAATTGGTTAGTAAAATTATTATTTATGGAACCGTTATGGGTTTTTGGAATAGTATATAAGTGCTCTTAATGCTTATGTAGAAAGTTAAAATTATGGTGGGACTAGTGCAAACACCACGCCCAGTACATTCGGCTACTCAGAGGCGGGTTACGTCAACAGTTAATGACGTCACTTTTACCCCATAATTACAACCTATGTGAAACTTTAAAGCTTTTACTATGTATTAGAGAGACGCCATTTTGAATTGGGAACTTGAAAACAAATGAAGTGCTTGTATAAAATAACAATTGGTAACTTATGTGTCCAAGGATTTGTTCTTTACAAAAGTAAAGGACCATTAACAAATTATGTTCCTTTTGATAGGAAAAAAAATCAGTTCTATAGTTCTAGTATTCTATGCGCAGAGACAGTAAGAGCTTGGAGAACGTTGGTAACACAGAATGCAAAAGATAATGTTTATCAACCAGATGGACCGATCTAGTAAATGACTCATAGTCCTCAAAACCATCCACTGTTATAAGGGAGGTGCTAGACACATTGCTGCTCCAGATGTTACCTTGCTGACCACATCGGTCAGACATGAGCTCTCAACTGAAAAGAATTCTAGTATTAATTTTCTACGACAAAAAGAGAAAATTTTTGTTACACATTCCTTTTCAATTACTTTTTCTACGTTCTACGAACTGCCCGTAGCTTAGTGTAGCCAAACCAATATAGAATATTTTAAGTAGACCGAAAGCTATAATCCCATCATCGTAAATGAATTACGGCATTTTTTGTCGCAGGTAGTCGGAAAAAATTTCGCGACCACAACTGATCAAATTAGGCTGGGTCAGTAATTGTGTTACTGATACCTAATACCCGATATTGGGTAAAGAAAACAGGTCCCTCCTGTGTATTGGTGCTTCGTTAGTGAGATTATTTTTTTCTCTTTTTTCGCTTTAGGTGTAAGCTGATATAGACCCGGGGGCATAGACAACCCTTGAAATTTGTAAATTTATTTTACGTTTTGGTAATTTTCGGTAAGACGATCTTTATTGAAATTGATTTTGGTCAGCTTATGAAATTTTTTGTTGTTAAATATTTTAGACGGGAGTTTTTTATGGACTCAACATTTGATCCAAGTCGAGTCCTATTTGGGTCACGTGCGCTATATTAGTATTAATTATTTTTAAAACATACTAGCGGCCTATGTCATGTATTCATGTATTTATTTGTCTTTTCACTTTTAAAATATTTTGGAAATAAATACAGGGTGAACCTAGTGCCTACACTGCTCTAAGTAACACTTGGCTTTAGCGTGCGACTCTCATCGCTGTGGTCGTACGTTCGAATCCCTGCTGTGCACCAATGGATAGTAGGTAAATTGCACACTTTGTATATGCGCATTTAACATTCGCTGGAACGGTGAAGGAAAACATCGTGAGGAAACCGTCTTGCCTTAAAGTCGACGGCGTGTGTGTGTGACTAGAGGATACCTACTAGTTTATTAAATTAACAAACGATCATGAAACAGATACAGAAACCTGAGGCTGAGACTTAAATAGGTTGTATTGCCATTGATTTTATTTTAATAACTTATGTTAATCATAGACAATGTAGCATAGCATATACATAGCAATGTATGTTTTGAAATGAAACTTCTTTATCGGCGTTGGAAAAAAGATTACCGTCACATTTTTGGATTACGTGTCACCTTTTTCTTGTCCCTACCACGGTTGATACGAAGAGATTCGAAGCCATTATTAACAGAAATATATAACGATAACAATGATTGTAATAATTATATTACAATATATGAAACTCTATAATAATCTTAGTAGTAATAAGGTAAAATGAAATAATTTTATTATTTGTATACATGTCTATGTTAATAAAAGCCTTCGTGTTGAGCCTTTTTGTTAAACTTGATCTAATTTTATTTTATTTAACCAATTTCTTTAAAGTTGCATATAGTAGATCATTTTTTTTAAAGTTTTATAAGTTGAAAGTTTCTCTTCTTACGTGTGCAGTACACGCACACATTTTTAAATCGGTATCTACAAGTTTTATAAGTATATGCATGTTTTCAGGAATTCCTTTGGTGAAACTAATTATTTAATAAAACCATTGTTATACTTTTAGTGATAAGTATACGGATCTTGTGGAAAAAATTGTAGGCTTTCGTAGGATATTTGTCACAGTACGAGTGTCAATAAAAACGACACGCCGGACTGTATGCCACTACACTACATACCCTAGTGATGCGCTTATTTATTTATCGATACCTAAACCATTGTTTGTTACAAAGAAACCTTTGTTAAACATTTATATTCACCAAGTTTTTTGTTAATTTATTTCAGCTAATATAAATTATATATAATAACAAATACACCGAAAATATAGCCAAAGATGGAAAACATACTACATTTAACTATAAAAAGGTTCAAAAATTAAGAAAAGGAAATAATTATATGTAATTTGAGGCTTCAATATAAATTCAAATAATGCCGTAGAAAATTTAGTTTTTGTAACGTGCTTCCTCTTTTTCTGTCAAGCTCTTAATACACTATGATGAAAAGAGACGAAGGAATGTTAATAACAGTACTGACTTGTATGACACTGTAGATTTATAACTATTGAGAATATCGATATCTCATCCCACCTCTATACCCGTTAAAGCGGACACTTAACCCCTAATCCCCAGCAGTTCCCGCCAGTTTATGGCAAAAATCTTAATTCTAGCCTGCCGTTAACTGTCCTCCTCTAATTATTGCTACCAATTGTTTCTATTATCTGTTTAACGATGGTATAATATTAATTAAATCTGTAAGCCGTAAATTATTTCGATAATCACATTCTAATTCGCAATGTTCGAAATTCAAAATTCGTAGTCTTGCCAGACGTACCTCAACTTTGTTCAACATTTCTTATATAATGATTTTCTAGGGATATTGGACAATCTGTATTTGAGTGTAGATATAAAAAAAAAATCGAAATTGTATATTATGAAAATGTACGCTTCATAAAACATGAGCGTTCTGTTGACTTTATAATTGTCTCAACGGTAAATCATACCTAACAGTTTTAACATTTTTCAGTAAGATATAGTTTTCCCTGAGCAATAAAACTAGGGTCATAAAGAGACGTCCGGTCGGCCGGGTGCCAACCCTTATACTGAACCGGTATAAATAATATAAAAGTTGCAGATTTTCTTGGCTCGCTCCCGTTTTTAAGTTTTAACGGATCATTCTGGAGATTATAATGAGGTTTGAATGACTGAAATTGCTATTAAAGTGACGTAATTAGGGCCTCATGTATTACTTTGAAGTTAATATTTATTGGAGTATTTGAAATCGCGTTTTTATAACCTATCTACGGTTTGTACAGTTATTGTTGAGCTCATCAGTAGTGACCAAAGTTAAATAATAAAATTGTGTTTTAATTAAACGTGTATACCTGTTTTGTTATCCTATAACCCTTCGTGAGGCGAAAAGCTTTGTTTGTATGTAGAATTATTGTCTTTTTTTTAACCCTGGTGTTTTTAAATAAAAAAAATGGTGTTTTGATAAAAAAAAACTGCAAACCTGTTAGTTTTATACTTTATGAGCCTTACATGATGCGAAAATCATAGATATATGAAGAAATAATTATTGATTATGCCCAATCGAGCTCAGGTGTGCGAACCAATAGAAAAAATATATTTAAAGTTATTGTTAAAATATAAGAAATGATCTCAAATCTAAAGCTTACGTTAACAAGTTCTAGCAAAGCTTCTAGAACTGTCCATCTAACAAAGCATTGAATAAACCTCAGAATTTTATTTATATTCTGTATAATAGTCCTCTCAACCCTCCCATTACTAGAAGGTCATTATTTTGACAAACAGCCTTCTTCGTAGATTTGCGGTCAATGCGACCAAGGAATGCAGATCTGAAATACTTTTAAATATTCCTTTATGATATAGTGCTGAGGTTTCTTGGCATAAGTGCATGGTATTAAGATTTTGCGTTCTCGACAGAACCGATATTTTGTCTGGTTAAAGCTATGACAATTTTATAGCCATTGTGGTTTGGCCTGCAAAAATGCTTAGGGTAACAGGGTTGAGAATTATCGTAACTACTGTATAAAGAACACGTTGACATACGGAAATCAAACTTTACGGTAAGAACCTTTGAATACCCCTTGGTCCGTAGGTAGGGAATGCAATCCCGACTCGAGATCCTGAATTCGAGATCCCGCGGGATTAGAAATATCAATCCGGCGGGATCCCGAAAATTTCGGGATCTCGTATAGTTTAAAAAAATAATTCACGTGACTGAATACGATGAAAACTGCATGTTTGTGATAGTGAGGTTAATTAGAATAAAATATTATTTGAAAGAAAACAAAAGCCTTTATCCTTTAATATTACGAACTAAACAACTAACAATTTCAATTACATGAACATAATCAAAACAAAAGTAGGTATAGCTCAAGGAGATTAAAATTGGTGATTTTGAAAGTAGCTTCTAAAAAAAGAGTATCTTCTGAAGTGTCTCAAGAGTGCTATCTGCTAACCGGCATATAATGTCCATTGCAATGTACCCTATGTAATGTGCAATGTCGCGTGAAGCGTCCCGAGTGCATGTGTGTAGAATCGCTGACCATTGCAGCCCAATTCCG
Organism: Pieris brassicae; assembly: GCF_905147105.1. Classification (NCBI taxonomy): domain Eukaryota; kingdom Metazoa; phylum Arthropoda; class Insecta; order Lepidoptera; family Pieridae; genus Pieris; species Pieris brassicae. The sequence goes on along the minus strand of NC_059665.1, from coordinate 20,869,678 downwards.
TCAATCTCGAACGGGATCTCGTCATATTATGCTTCGGGATTGATCCCGAAAAATTACACGGGATCTCGCGAGATCGAGATCCCGCGAGATCGGGATCGCATTCCCTATCCGTAGGTAAGTCTTACATATAGGTAAATATACACTATCACAAAACATCTATGTTGTATTGTTGTTATATATTCGGAATAAGATTATATGTTATCTATAATATTGTTTTTATGCCATTAAAAAAAGTATGCGTCACTTATCTGAGATATCAATTAGTTTATCTAAAAATATATATAAAAAAAACTATGTAAAAAAATAATTACGTAATTTTAATTATGACATCTAAACATTTTAATGTTTGCCTATATGTCTAATTTATAATATCTCCTTCAGAATAATAAGATCAAAACAACCTATTCGTACGAGAAATTAAGATTTATCGCCTAATAAACCAAAACAATTTTATAGCTAAATATCTGATACGTAATACACGAGTCCACTAACTTAGTCATTTATATGTTAATGTGAATGGCATTCACAGATTCATACAGAGATAGATTCGAGACCATTTTCACTGCCTTATTACTTTCCAATTTGTCTTCAGCATTGGTTATTACCTCCTTTACGACCCTCTATATTATACCTACACATCTATCGACAAACTAATAAGAAACATCTCTAACGCAACAGTACCTTTTCTCCTTAAATCGATGCCAGAGTCGAAAAATCTTGACTTACTCCGTGACGACAAATCCATAGTTAAAGCACGATGGGACCACTGGGCACTATAAAACATGTGAACATCTTCGCAGACGATCACAGACTGGCTAACTTGTTAAAGTTTGAGACCCACATTTAAAAAAAGAACCCCCGAATTGCAGGTAAAAAAAAAACCCGTATCAAAACCGTTTGCTAGTGACCCGATCTCCCATCCCTTTGTTAAGCGTATATTTATAATAGAACATTTTTTTCACACACTGCACCCCTAATGTGAGCGAAAATATGCGTAATCGACGCACCCAGAGAAAGCTTATATTGAAAAAACACAACTGTCCCCATTTGAATAGCAAAAACTGCATGTCACTTCGAAAATGGTATTAGTGAATGAATATGATTTCGGATCTAAATGGATGGATGACTTATAATTGTATCGCGTTTTATTAAGCATGAATTATTGGTTCGACGTGGTTTGTGACGGCTAACAAAGTATGTGTTATCCGGATATTGTGAGAGTCGAACCAAAAGTTTAGTATAATTTAAATATTAGTTTAGAAAATATTTGTATTAAAATAAAATGTTTTTAAAGTGGCCGAGTCAAACATGAAATGGTTTATGGTAATGTAAACACGATTGTCACAAATAAATAAAAAATTTTTATGATTACCTTATTATGTTCACGTAAAACCAAAAACGATCGACATCCAATATTAATTCACCAAAAATCATGGAAATAATTGTATGATTTCGCTGCGAAATTGGAAATATAACAAAATTATGACAATCGAATTGCAGAATGACCCCGTGTTTGTTATTCTTAGGTAAATAAGATTGACGTTGAGTGTACATCTGGCCCAAATATTAGGGGATGTGATAAACAATGCAGTAATTCGATTTTTCGTCCGACAAATTGTGCGTGATGTATTACGTAACGAATTCTACTTTTTCCCCAAAATGTATGTGGTAGCGATTTTGATATTTAAAAATGGAACATTAAATTAAATAACGCGATCATTGAATATTCTTCGTTCATATTTAAAAATGGAACATTTCAAGTTTGTTTTCTTTTATTTAAATGTCACATTCTATTTTTAAACTATTTCTTTAACTTTATTATTTTACTTTAACGTTAGGGAAGTTTTTGTGTGATTAAAATATTTGAAAATCGAATAAGTATTTTAAATAAAGAATTATTGGTGCTTATTGCAAAAGATTATTAAAACATATCATTTTATAATACTTTCTTAAAAATAAATTTCCCAACAAAATTACATCAACCTTATTTCCAAATTTACATTGAAAACACTTATCAATTTTCTATGTACATAATTTGTGTGAGCGTGATTTTCCGCGAATTAAAAAGATTTAAACAAAAAATATACAGTTATAGAACTTTACCTGAGCGTGTGAATTCATAACAGGTGGGTATAGTTCCGGCAACCACTCGCAACCTGATAACTATTTGACGGACAATGGGTTCGCGGTTTTTCTGATAGACCTCTGATTTGAAAAAGGAATACAACATGAATAGAACCTTCAATCTAAACGATATAGACATTTTATCTAAGAATATATATAATAGGCTTTCAAGGGAGGTACTTTTAAGCCTCATACAGTTATAATTATAACTTTATCTCTTTCTGTCAAATGGTATTTACACTAAGACGAATGGAGACAAATGCCTAAAACAGTCTTAGGACTTGAACATTTTTTATGAATTTGTAATAACACACTCAATTAAAATGCGATTTTATATAATAATTTTACTACATTAGTTTTTTTATAAAATACGTAGGCAAATAGAATATTTGCATCTACCTTCTTTATTTAGCTTCAAAATATAAAATAATTAAAGATAAAAATCAAATTGTGCCTGACGCGTGGCGTTTTTTTTTGGTTCTAAGGCAAGTCCTCACGGTGTTTTCCTTCACCGATCGAGCCAATTTTAAATGTGCACATAGAAAGAAAGTCCATTGGTGCACAGCCGGGGATAAAACCTACGAGCTCCAGGATGAGAGTCGCACGCTGAAGCCACTAGGCCAACACGGCTCCATATAAAAAAAAAATCACAAAACTACCTTGCAAATCATGATTGTCACTTTTTCACAACTCAAATGAAACGGAAGGTATGCAAAAAAAATCACACATGTTCAAATTCGGTCAAGGAATCCTTTGTGGGCAGTATTGTCGTATGATAGATTGAAATGGGAAGGGTTGAATTTCACCTGGAACAATACTGACAGCGTGGGAGAGCTTTAAGCTGACCGCGACTCCAAATTAATTTAGATTCCTTTAATTAAAACTCTATTTTAACTATCAATTACTGTAAAATCTATTTTTTATATCACAATACGATTATTTATACAGATGTTTTTTTTTTATAATAATACAATAACTTTATTAATACAGATGCTATAACTTATTCCACGGTTCCATTCCCGACAAGTCGTTACTAAGCTCTAAAAAGGACGAAACAATTATGTATGTGCTGTGGTCGCGGCCTATATATATAAATAGCCTGAAGTCTCAGGCGCTGATAAGGCAGTTATATATTCCTATACAAATTCTTTATACACAAAACAGGTTGTATTCAGCACCTGAGGCTTAAATATTTTCCCATGGTCAAACAAAATTGACAAACAAATGGTCAAAGGGATTTTTTGCAATGTCGCGCCCACATTGTCAAATAATAAAGTTGGCTGTAGTCAAAATAACTATTGTTGTTACCTTTCAACAGTTTGCTAAAGGGTAAGGTTATATTCACCTGTTTTTGTTTTCTTTTATAAATACTATTCATATTATTTAATAAATAATAATTGATTCATGATAAAAATATACTTATATATTTATAACATCTTATTTATTTTCAACACACAAATATAAAGTATTTAAAAAAGTAATAATAATAATGATTTTAAATTAATTTTAGGAAATTAAAACAAATGTTAAAAGTTTGGTCTCTGTGGTAGTGTACCTTTAACGCTGGCAGCATTTTCTCTGTACTGTATTGCGATACTTCTTATATATTTATTTTCAAAGCTTTTAACAATATATATATATAACGAATGATTTAGTCTATAATAAACATATAACAATGTGTTAAAGATATTTTTTAATCACAACAAATAAAAACAGAAACACATCTGAATAAAAAAACATATCAAACATCTGATTGACACGACCGCGGTATCTACCTGAGCTTTAAGAACCATGATTCAAAACCCGTGACCATTGTCCAATAGCCTTTGATTCGGCTGAATTTATTTTTTTAACCATCCGTTTTAGCTACACGTCAAGTCGCTTAATAGAGCGGCTATAGAATTACAACCAGTTTTAATATTTTTTGCGACGGCAATCCTAGTTTGAATTAAAGATTTGAAAGAAATTAAGCAGATTTTTTGCTATCCAAGAAGTTTTTTCAATATTCTTGATATGAAAATGCATTCACTAATTTGAATTTGGAACTTGATGCTCCGAATTTGAATTCTAGTGGACTTCGTATTTATATTTCCTTAAAGTATTTATGACACATTACCTACGAGATTTTATTTGCTTACACTTACGCCATACAAAATTATCTTGAATTTAAAATTTAATAATGTTTCATTTATTTCCCGTGACCGGCGTAAAAAAACAAAACGTTCAGCTAATCCTGTCGAAATTTTTAAATCATGCTGGTTTAAAAACATTATTTTATGTAAAATTATTTCAATTTTAATGTCCTACCAATTTAAAGCATGTTCTAAACAAATGTTTGACATTGTTTTTCATGATTAAGTGGGTGTTAAAAATCATAGCCAAAGTGAGAGACTGTCTCGTTTATGATTTATATTGTGTCGTTGTGTGTGTTTGTGTATTGTTAGCTTGTAGTGTAGGCGTTCTTAGATTTATAGAGGTTCGCCCTTTCCTTTAACTAAATACAATATTTAGAGTTCAATAAGCTTAGTATTAACCGGACAGGCGTGGTATCAAAAATTTATTGGAGAGGTTCAGAATTATTTTTGCAAGAAATTTTGCAACTTTTTCAACATCAATTGTGTATAACCAATAAACTATATATTTAAAACTTCATCTAGAATTCTTCATTATCTGGCGAAAATTGTACAAAAATCCGTTCCTAAAGTCTAGTAAGTATAAAAACAAAGTGTTTATATAAGTACACTATCTCTGCTATAACTTAATTTTATTCCATACGGGTTTTAACATTAATGTAAATCTAAATTCATTAAAAACGTTTATATTTTCAATATTAGAATTTGTCAACTTATTTAGACCTATTGAAACTTATTTAAATTAGAACAGTTATAAACGGAAAAGGTTTTTAAGTATTTTAAAAGCTTTACTTTCATTAAAAAGTAGCAATGTTTGCGTATCGGCAGCATCAAAGGTCACTCCTAATCTCAGTAGACTCCCGCGCACACAATGGGCCGTGTACTGCGGGTCACTCATCGGTTATCTGTCGATCGTCAAATTTATAGTACGATCCGACTTTACTGTTAGTCTGTGGTCGCATGTGAGTCTATGGTCATATTGTCTAGACATATTTCGGAATCTATGGTTTTCGAAATAGAATTGCCGGGTAAGTGTTTCTAAAATTACGAATTGTTTTTCCAATTGTGAAACCCATGGACTTATACTATTAGTGCACTCTCAAGTGCGTTGCCGGACTTCAAATGTTTGTTGAATGAACGGAAAACTGGACAAATATCGCAGTTCCTATACCTACCATAAGAATGCAATAGCTCCAAGTAACATGGGCAACAAATATTGGCAACATTGTCAAAAATAATTGTCCAGCCGCGAAACGTCGCTTAAATATAATTTGCTTGGGTACCAAGTTTTTAAATATAAATAAAAAACTGAATTGTAATGAATCTTCTACTCTATACATACATACAGTCAATACTTAAACTCAAACAATAGTATAGACTAATTAATCTCTCTGTTTATGTTGGATCGGGAAAAAAGGCTTTCACATGGCCTCAATGAAGTAGTCATCGCGGATGTGAGCATAATCTGTAGCCAGGTCATCTAGAGCGGTCACGAGTGGCCGGCATGAGAAAGCTCCCAGCGTTGTGTGATGTACTAATGTGACATTTGATGGGAACGGCTAATACTAGCAGGTATTCTTTGTATCTGAGAATGTTAATAGCTTGATTTTGTCATTACAATGTTATGCTAGTTATGTATTAGCTTAGTATCTTGCATGTTTTTTTATTTAAAAAGAAACAACTGCTACGCAACAGCCTTTTTAGGTTTGGGCCTCTGTGATCATGATCATTTCTCAATCTAATAGGCAAGTAGGTGATCATCCTTCTGTGCCAGCCACGCGCCGTCGAGTTAATGCGTCTAAGGCCGTCCTTCATCGTTCGAGCGAATGTTAGATGCGCAAATAGAAAGTCCATTGGCGCACTGCTGTGGATCGAACCTACGATCTCAGGGATGAGAGTCGCACGCTAAAGCCACTAGGCCAACACTGCTCATTTTTGTATTACTTTACAATTTATAGCAAGGGATTATAAACAATTGTAAGTCACAACCGCTGTGACATAGATAATTTAAGATATATAATTTCGAATCGGTTAATAACAATAAATAGTTTTATATATATATTTAAATCTTAAACGTTACATACGTGCCTAGTAAATTCTACACTTTATATTATATGACAAAACACTTATTGCAGTGCTTCATAGCGTCGAAAGATAGTAGCGAAGATGAGGGACGAATGTAAGAATTTGGAAGCCTTCACTCATCGTGTCGTGTACTAATATTATTTATAATTCAATTATTACATAATTAAAATCATTACATTAATTTAAAAATAAACTATACTAGTATACTAACGTAATCTATATAGTAGGATAACAAAAGACTAAAAATAGTTTAATTTAACTTTAAAAAATGTGTTTTTGTTTGTCTTTGGTTAACATAGCTAAAAAAATTGTTTTCTTTCAGTGTTTTTGTTTGTGAAGCAACTGTAACAATTGAAATATGTCATTTAAGATTGTACCAAAGTTTAAATAGGCTGTCATTCGTCGACACTTACAAATTAGTATCAAATCCTGACAAAGGTGGACTCTTCAGTCTGTCCACCCACTCCCATCCAATCCAATTGTATCAAAATTAATACATCTTATTAACATTATTTATAATAAAAGGCATTGGTCAAAGAATTCGTGAACAAAGGCTTCTAAGTGAATGAATACAACCTTTGCATTCTCTACAAAGATGGCTTAGTGACACTCCAGATAAGGTTTGATTGTCCGCGAGACAAATTTTTACACTGGTAGGCGAGTTTGACTATAAATTTTAATAAATATTTGTCCGATGGTTTGAGATACTTGAAGATTACTAGAAATAGATACGTTTCTTTAAATAATCGATTATCACACGAAAGATGTGAGGTGAGCTTCTGTTTTTGTTTGTCTATTGTCAAAAATAATCCTTTTCTTGAAAGGATTACAATGACACGATTTTGTGAAGAATGCGAAAGATGGCGCTAGCAAATACAATGCATAAAATAACTATTATAAGCTTTCAATGCAAAATAATACAATTTAATAATTGTATTAGTTAATTACGAAAGATTACAGTTTAGGAATTGTATTATTTTGTAATATTTTATTAATTAAAATGGTTTTTTATATAAAAATCACCTAATAGTTGAGACATCAAAGCCTCCAACGTCGCATATTGTTTGAACAAACTAATAAATCCATTTTAATAGCATGGACCTCCGCGATATAACATATGTAAATCCATACATCTTGAATCGAAATGAAATTCTAAAAAACGTCCGGTTGAGTCGGGTGGCCGCCGAACTCTTAATACTAAATTAACTGATTTCCCATAATTTAAATATCGAATGGTCCATATAACGGATAACGAGCCGTTCTATGCCATTCGTAGCTTTCATTATGTTTCTTTATACGAAATATAGAAAAATCATGTATGTAAGTACCAGGAATTCATAAGTCATATGGTAGGTTAAAGGAAATATTGCAAAGGAATTAGCATTAGTTCTTAATTTAAAATAATATAACTGCTGTCAAATTCGCCTGCTTTTGGAACAAGTATTGCTTGTGTGCTTTTCAAACGCATTGACTTCTCTAGAATGAAACAAATGCCTATCACATAGATTTAAAATGACTACAGAAGATTACGTGACAAAGTCAGTCAAAACAAAAATAATGAATTATAACTATAATTAAATATAATTGAGATCACGCTATGCTAATTCATGTAAATCGTGAATATTTATACAGGGCGTGTCCAACTATATTTCAGGGGTAAAACAATTGTTGCTGACCTCTGCAATCAAAATGATAAGTTTTTAATTTCCATCCAACTAACGTATAGTGTCAAATTATATAAGCAACTAAAAACGAAAGTATTATCAACTCCTGATTGGATCTAAAGCAAACCTTTAATACTTTTAAGTAAACGTTAGTTAAAATTTTCATATAGGTAAAAAAACTAAATATGTTAAGATTTGCGCAGGCTTTGCAAGTGTGTATAGCCTATACTTCTTAAAAATTGGGCCTGAGAATAGGTCGTAAACTATTTTTATATCCGTAAGTTGTAATTTTTGGCAATATCCGATCTTTAATTTTGACCACCTTTACCATATTTGTGTTATTAGTACTGTAACAATGTTTAGCAAAACAATGTTAACCGGATGAGTATTTATTTTTTCACGAAGGCGTATAATAAATGTACATAAATCATAGGTCACTGTTTAAAATATTGCATAGAACAGGACGCGTATTACCGGCCATTACAATACAAAGACGAAACTAGACGGATTACGAGCGGTCTTGAAACAATAATTCCTGGACAAGGATCAAGATTGAAAGTTCCGCTTGTGAATAAAATGTTCCGATATTCTCTTAATGAAGACATATTGAATCGCCAACCAACGAAGACGCGATGTTTTAAACTGACAAGCGCTCTCATTATGTTCGGAAAATAAAATTTCGATCTAATACACTTTGCATTTGAAAACAAATGAGTTAAACAAGCTTTTTAGTGTAGAAATTAGTTATTGTAAGTTATAATTATAACTGATACTTTACTTTTAGTTGTAGAGTGTACATTGTAACATTTAGATTGTTTTTATCTATCTTTCGTTTAACGTTTGTTTCTTATTTATTATTGTTATAATGTCAGATGTTAGAGCATGATTTAAAGGCCAGCAACGCACTTGCGAGCCCTCTGGTAATATGAGTATCTTGGAGTAGCGGTATCACTTTAACATCAGGTGAGCCTCCTGCCCGTTTGCCCCATGTTACATTAAAACAAATATTTATAAATAATATTTAAAATAAAAATAACTTGGTGATTGCTTATTTTTTTTAATTTACACTCATCTTACATTGTCTATGTATAAATTATATTTTAATTTGATCTGATGTACATCATCATCAATCATTTGTTATCGAAATTTTGTTAAATGAATTAGTCTATTATAATAATTATACTACGATAAGATACTGTGCTAAAATTATTATTTTTTTCGACACACATAAAAAACAATTAGACACGTCAAAAGAGTTTTGCATCCCGCGTCAATTAGTCGACAAACAAATAGACGGGTTAAATGTTTAAGTAACATTTTTAAACTTTCCGAGTTTCACCCGCAGCCTCGCGATAAAATTTACGATTCTCTAATTCGTACTTCTGAGGAGGGTTTTAAAATGGGGATACCCTTCGTGTATTTTTAACTTTTGTGACGAGAAGGTTTAGTACTAAGTGTAATGCGAAAGTTGTATCATGTCGGTCAATTGTCAATTTGCTCTACGCGTAATGTAATGCCTTTCTCAATCAAATAACTAAATAATCCAATTGCAGTTCCTGACGCGTTTCACCAAACTCTTAAAGCCTTTTTTGTTTTAAAGTGTACAGGTGCAGGAGGTTCATCTAATAATTTGCCGTCCATGGATCACACTGTTTAATGGCGTTTAATCAAGTGTGCGATGCAAGGCTTTCAAGACTTAGTCGAAATTGTTCGACAAAACTTTAATGGGCAGATTCCACATAGTGGTAAAGCCGTAGTAAATAAATGATAGTATAGATTTTTAACGAACATATATTATAGATAAAAAATGATCATTTGGCAATCTAATAGGCAAGTAGGTGATCAGCCTCCTATGCTTGACTTACGCCGTTTGTTTTCCTTCACCGTTCGAGCGAATGTTAAATGCGCTAAGAAAGTCCATTGGTGCACAGCCAGGAATCAAACATACGATCTCAGGGATGAGAGTGGTACGCTGTAGCCACCAGGCCAACGCTGCTCGTATATTATATATCATGTAACATTTATAGTGCAATAGTTATAAAACTCCGCGGTAGTATTTGTTGTAAAGTCGGTATTTCATAAAAAATGCGGCGCAAAAACACGACAAGCCGTCATAACAATTTCGAGGGGGACTGCACAAAAGAGTACCTCTTAAGGTTGAAATAAGAACAAATGTGATCGACGAAATGTCGCGTGTCAGCCAATCAGGCGTGACGGCCACAGCCGTTGATGACGTCACGTAACCACTGGCCAATCAGGCCTCCGTGTCGCCTTCGGTCAACTTGGACTAATTGCCCATGTGTGCGATAACGTTTTAAGAACTGCGCTCGCGCATATATCGCACCGCTGCACCGTGTGATTTAATTTAATTACGGTATATAGTAAGAAAGTCCATTACACAAAACTTATATAATGATCAATTATTTACGGTTATTTTAGCTAAGTTTTGCATGTTAATAATCTATCATATAGTTATGTATGAACGCACCAAAATGTTTTCTAGAAATACTTTGTACTGTATCGGAAAGACTTGTATTCGTGGTCATGTAATTAATGAATAAAAAATGACTTAGGTAGATAAATATGCAGACTAAAAACAAATTATTACACTAGTAACATTTTTTTTTAACTAGCATCTGGAAGTCTGTAATTTATGACATAGATATTTGAACGTTTGACAGGCCATAAAATTATTTTTAAAAAAATTGAACGTTTGAAAATGGAATTTTCCATTTTTATAGTTTATCAAATAACTACGAGTTATTTAAATTTAATTGCCAATTGAACACATTTTTTTTATCATTTCAAAACAAAATTTGATTTTTAATCTACATTTCTTGTCTATTAACTATAAACACTTCAATGAAACAGTATAGTATTAAACTTAGAAAAGGTGACACAAATATTTAATTTTTATTAATCATGATTTTAATAACGTCAAAAATTTATCCAAATATTCCAACAAGTTTTGCCTTATTATTTTTGTTACTAAGATGTTATTCAATTAAAATTTTGGTCACTTTGAAAGTAAATCATGGGAATTTCGAATAATAACATTACAAGATGGCTAGTGGGAACGGTATTTAACAATAGCTGCTTAATTAATAATTTTAACAATGTTTCTGATGGACAACTTTTGATAAAGTTTAGCCGACTTTCTCTATATTAAAAAAAAATAACAAATGTTAATTTGTAGCTGTTTATAAAAATTGTTACATATTTTTTATAGTTCATGAATTTGTGGATTTTTAAATTAAATTAATAATGATAAATATTTCATAATATAGGAGAGTATGTGTTTGTTTGACTAAAATCTTTTATAGATAGAATATTAGTAAAACATTATGTTTTTGTTTAGATTTAAAAAAATATTTTTCAAAAGTGACATGTAAAAAAAATTTACGATTTTATGCAAATGAGATCTTAAATTCTTTTATTAAAATACAATATTTTAACGGACATTTACTATAGAAGCGTGACTAACATTAAATAATTAATATGTTTCATAAAAGTATTGACGTAAATGAAAATTCATTTATGGTCATCTTTTGACGTAATTTACGACAAAAAGTAATTTGTACAGTCTACTTCTGAATTTAAAAAATAAAAATTTATCGTATGTAATAGACGCAATACAATGTCAAAATTTAAACATTTAGACACAGTTCAAATTTTTACAATTAAAAATGAAAATGTTACTTAGAAAAAAATATTATTCAATGCATATTCCTTTAAAAAGTTCGTTTTTATGTTTACATTCATTCCTTTTGGTCAGTAGATGACCACAAAACAAATATTGACATAGGCTACGCTATCAACTTCCTCATTTTCTTCTATAAAGCCTTTTAACATCAGTATAAACAACGCATTTTTATTATTCTATTTCTATATTGAATACAAAACTTTTTTATAATATGAGTTGTTTTAATTTATTTAATTAACCTAAAGATTCTGTTTTCAATACATTTAAAATGCGATAGCGAACTGATTTTAAGACATTTTACTGGCTAGGTTACTTATTAGAATTAAATTAGTAATTTAGGGTAAATATATTTAATAAACATACCTTGCGCGATGCGTACAGCAGGCATCTTGATTCTCATTTTGATTTGGTCACCTATTTTTAGATCGTCTTTATCCTTAATCTTTATCTAAATCTTGCTATCATGCGACAGTTTGTTCACTTCACTTGGGCCGCCGTCGGTCAGAATTATCTCAAAAGCTAAGCGGACCCGGGTACAGTCCGTTCCATAACAAAAATAAAGCCTCAAGCCTTTTTTCTTTTCATAACTAACACTTGGATGTCCTATCTATTTTACACTTCCACATCACAATGATTTTTGAATTAAACTAAATATTTGAATTGGCGCGATGTATATCGCGTGCGAAGCGGTGTGGCAGGTGCGGCCGGACGCCCGCTCTGGCCTGATGTCCGAACGCGTCTATCCCGTGTCCCTTCGCGCGAGGGCTACGCTGTCTCGTGTCCAACTAGTGCCGTCTCGCTCGACTGGCCGACGCCGGCGCGTGCGGACTATGTCACGCCTATATCGTAACTTTTCAGACGCGAACACATTTTCCAACTTTTCCAACTGCAGTTGCGGCCGAATTGTCTGCAACTAATACTTTGAAAGAAAATTTCTATTACTTTTACTATAAATGTATATTAATTTTGACTTTCACTCATTATACATTTAAAAAATTCACTGTTTGTAACGTTACTAAAATAAGGTATTTATTTACGTTTTATTTTGAAAAATTTATTTATTTATAATATAATAAACAATAAACTGTTTTTGTTATTTGACTATTTGTTGTGATCGTTTAAAAAATATTTTTATCAACATTATTCTATTTTAATAGTAAAAAAATTGCGAAATAATATATCAATGGAATGCGTCGAAAGTCTATTGTTTCAATGGCAAAGAAGTAAAAAGTAGCAATTAAAAGATTCGCACCACGGGAATAGTAGCCAGGGGTTACTCGCGGTCGCGTTTTCGTCGGCGGTTAGAGAGGGACCGCTGTCCACACACTTCATCTCAATTGCGTGGGTGGAAAAGAGATAGACTCATTTCACAAGTGCCGTGCGTCGGTGTGCGTGCGGGTGGGGCAAGATGCAGCCGACAAAAGAAAGGGATAATATTTGCTTGCATATTTCATGACTCGATTAGGAGATGGAATTTTTAATTAAATGGACTTTTGTCGCGCGGTCACTATGCTCGTTAAGAAAAAAATGCCGTAAAAGTTTGTATATTAATTTTTTATACAACTGTTTCAAAGTTTTGATGAAAACAATGTGTCACGGGGTTAATGTTACGTATATAGCCAGCCCAATATTTCAACTAATATTTGTAATAAATTAATTTTATATTCCTTAGCTATTGTTACATATCAATTAACTACATAAATATAGATAATGTTAAAAAATAAAAGAAATTTCTTAACGTGATTTTAGAAAGGTATCTTTTCCGTAGCACTGCTACGACGTAGCATCTAATAAGCGTTAATTGGACGATAAGCATCCTGCATCATGAGTGAAATTTTTTATCCTATATTTATAAAGTTGTTTATAATAATATGGGTCAAACAGGTATTTGGTTCATCGGTTAAATAAAACAAATGTCTGTAACGCAACACGTAGACGAGTCGTTCAGAAACTCGACATCGTTCACTCTCACTCTTTTGCGAACTTTCTGCATTTTTTCAACGTTATTTTACTTAAGACGCCACGAACTTATCTCGGTCGGTCCTTGACTTTAATAAGTTTTATGAGTGTCAGTCGAGTCTTAACTGGCGCGCGAACGGCGAGCAACTTTTTCATAATTGTTTCTGAACTGACTTTGCGAAGTTTGCGTGTTCGATTATTGAAATTTTAAAGTTAACTTTGCGTTCCTTTCGAATCGTTCACCTATCATTTGAAGTTTAGTTTAAATACCTAAGTATTTCTCATTAGGTTATAATGAGAGGCAAATATTTACATATAAATTCTTGTGATTATTGTATTTTTATAAGATATTTACTATAGATATAAGAGACATCAAACATAAAAGTTAGACGGAACTTTGACACTGACATATCTTAAAATTAAATAGTGCTTTCAAGACGAATTTAGGTCTTATAACTAACTATTACTACGCAGGCAATACCAATTGAATATTATCAATTTTTATCCAATCACTTCAGCAAAAATAAACGATTCGTGGTCATCTAATGTCCACTTCGAACGGTCTGTCTCTTTCTAAACTAGCCATTAGCGGGGTGAAAATAGAGACGGAGAGGGTTGTGACATTTCCCCGAGGAAAACTCTGGATATGACCAGTGATATGTTTATCTCGTTCATGTGTAGGTGTGTGGGGGTGTTTTGAGAGGGATGCATAGAGATGAAAGGTTATGTGTAGTTTGCTATTCGACGCCAGGCGGCGTGGATGTTGGGAAAAGGGTTGTTTTCATAGTTTCGTTTACTTGAGCTTTTATTCTCTTTTATATCTTTTGGAGTATCTTCGATTAGGTATTAAAATAAAATCTATCTCGGTTTTTCTTGCATAATTAAGTTTAAGTAAAAAATATTTAACTTTTAACGTGTTTTAAACCTATAAGTATACGGTTTTGTATATCTTTATACACGTTTAAAGTAGCCACACGGTCGTCCATTGCGTAGTTTGTATTTGAAAAATGTTAATAAAGTATTAAGTAGTAGATATTTATAGTTTATAATCCCCTTCAAAAAGTCTAGAGGTTTTCTGTATGATTTATTGCCAATATCTTAAAAGTCGGTATCGAGTGTATATGGTAAATGGGCCTGTCACTTTGGTCGTACCTCTTTAAAAGACAACATTTTGTAATGTACCAAAATTCTTAAATCTATGTCAAAATAAATGGTATGTCACGATAAAAATTCGATACTTTCACAAATATAACGTTACAAGTCTCAAATTGAGCAATTTTGTGTATCCTGTCACACATCTGGCGAACACAAAAAAGGTATCCGTTGAGTTGTAGTAATTACGAGACTTCGGCTGCTTGTTCTATATTTTCTTTAGTCTATCCAGCTTCCGACTACAGGGAGGTTCAAATCACGGCTTTGCACTAATCGTATTCAGTGTTTGGCGACGGAAAATCGCCAGAAAACCACGACCAGACCCCGAAATCGACAACGTGTTCTTCACGTCAAATTAACTTTATTCATATAAGTCAATAAGTAAACTTACGAACGTCAGAAAAGGTATTAAATTTACTTACAGTTCGCAAGTCATAGGCGTAGAGCGGGCATCATGTATTCTTTGTAGTAGATGAATACTTTAATCAAAAAATTCGGTAATAATACAATCGTGCAAGTAACGAAATTAGACAATTATTGAAAAAAACTTACATTGGCGCGCTTCAACCTTTTTAGGTCTGGCCTTCAGATTTCTGTAATTGTTTCATGACAATTTGTCAATTTAATAGGCACGTAGGTGATCAGCCACCTGTGCCTGATACACGCCGGTTTCCATAATTTTCTTAACCGTTTGAGCGAATGTTATATGTGCATAGACTGAAACACCAATAGCCGGGGATCGAACATAAGACCTTATAAGACTAGCACGCTGAAACCACTAGGCCAATACTGCTTTTAAAGACAATTATTAATTGATGTAAAAAACCAAATTAGACTAAACTAAAATCGGACAATATAAAAAACAGTGAACATCATACAGTCTTAGAAGAGTAAGGGTTCGTTCATATATTTGAAAAGTGGTTATTTATTTATTAACACTTTGTCTCAGTAATGTAGAATTACCGTATAATTAATAAAATTAAAAAGAAGCCGACCCGCGGCCTTAACGCTTTCGAGCGATCTTTTCCAGGCAACCATATAAACCATAAGATCAAGAAGTTCAAAATTGCATAAGCCGTAAATTTAATTTGACAAAACAAATAACAGTAATCATAATCTTTATTTATTTCCTCACAAAAACATAACAAGTTACAGTTGTAATAAATATTTTTTTCTTCTATTAAGGGAATGGACTGTTTGTGTGAGACTGATGCCTGCTAAAAGTAGGAGTACCTGTCTGTACCAGTCATCAGGCGTCCACCACTTCTTAAAAAGTTGTGAAAATTTATGCTGAATTAACAATTATTATTATAATATAATATACTAATCTAAGGAAACCACATGGGGTATGTGTATTTATGGGAGTGTGTGTATATCTCTGAGTAGGTGTGTGTATGTATTATTGCTTAATTGTTAATCTAAGAATATTCACACTATTATACTCCAGATTATTACCTAACATTTAACATAAAATTTAGTATCAACTTTATACTCAACTAATGGAACCAAGCAAAGCAACTAAGCAATAGTGAAAGGGTTAATAGTAAAAAGACACATGAAAAAGAAAATACATTTACTGAGGAAGGCTATATCATCAAGCCATGCTCGGAAGACGCAACAGGACATATAGTAAGTTATAAAAGCTTTGTACGACATCGCTATTATACAACGTCCAAGTCTTGTGACCAATTTAAATTTAGAACAACCCCAATATTTTCTATTTCAGTATGCATTGATAATAAAATATGGTTAAGGGAGAGATTTATTTATATTTACACTTATTACTTATGATATGACTGTGTGGTTTTAAATGAAATAAGCAATTGCAGTTACTTTACTATTTTGGTCAAAGCTGAAAATAAAAATCATTTTTTTTTGTATATGATTTGCCAGTTTTATACCCGTGTTTTGTTTACTTCAGCTCTTCCAACAAGCCTCTAACGCAGCCTTCTAGGAACTACTCTAGGTGGAGTCTCTGAATAGCAGAGATTTCGGTGTGAATTGCGTCCCTCATACCATGCTACTAGGAGCACATACGCATATGTATTTCCACCTTCCGTCTACACTAATACAAATACTTAGTAGACATAGGAATTCAAAACAAAACTTTTAGGATTACTAAATTTTGTATGTTTTGAAGTCTGTTAATAGCTATATTCATATAAATTGAACCATATTCTGACTTTTTTACTATAGTTACACATAAGTTTCCATTATATGATTTTTTTCGTAAATTAATGAGACATCTGACATGAAATCCTGTATGTATTTGAGTTATTAAAATATTATTTTAGTTATTAAAATATATGTTTATAAAACATGTTCACCTTACATTTGAAATCACTATGGTCCATATTCTTATTCGTATTTAAACTTTCAGCGCTGTCACATATGTTAAACATACAGAGTAATTGGTTTGACAGCCATACCGGCCTGAGAACATAGACAAAATACACGAAGAAGGCAGAACCAAAAAGTAAATTTTGTTTTATTGTTGTATCCTTAATCATATAATTAAATAAATAATAAATGTATAAACCAGATGTAAAGCTTATTCACACCCATTACCTGTGAACTTATATAGATGCATTTAACGGCAAACAGATCCCTGAAAGACTAACTAAGGTCAAAATATTGTGGCGGATGCCACATGTATAGTTTTTGTGATCTTCACTTGGGTGAAAGATACCAAATTTAGTTATTAGTGTTTTTTACGTGATGGTGATCTAAATGAAAGCTTAATAGAGAGACGTAACGTTTATAGAAATACGTTCTTTGAAACTTACATACCTCTTGGCGAATCCTATAGGGTCTTAGGGACCGTAGCTTAGCTATGAAATTCATTTATCCGCTTAGCTTCTTCTCTATCTTCCTTTCAATTTCTACTATACAAGCATTACCTGTTCACATCGTATCCCTAACTTTGTTACGTACTTACTGATTTAACTGAGAGTCTAAATGTCTAAGTAATTGTATATCATATGTACCTTAGCACTTGCGCTCATTTTAATTATTATTTTTTTCTTTACACTGGTTGCCTGGAAGAGATCGTTTGAATGCAATAGGACCGACGTTGCCCTCCTTATTATTATATCATATTATTTTTTACTTCTCGTAATAAAGTAAAAATAAATAAATACAATAAATAAAGGTTAGACCACAAGATGCTTTATTAAACAGTGTAAAATACTGTTTTTTTCTTCCAGACTGTAAGAAATTACTTCATAAGAGAGCCCTCCTGTTCTTCAAGTTCTTCTAGTGTTCCTAGTGTACTAGTGAAAAAAAATTTAATTAAAAAATAAACCTTACAACAAGAGAAAATTGTTGTTAAGAGATCTTTTGCAGTATTTTTTCTTTACATTTTTTATAATTGAATTCCAAAGCAGGCAATCTTATCCGCTTTAAAACTACTTCATTAATTATATTTGTCATAGTAATACAGTGATGTATTACTATGATACATGTAATGTTTGATATATTTTATTAAAAACATACATTTATAGTTCACACATATAGTCTAACTTTTATTCCAGCCCTTGTCCAGATGTCTCTTGTATAAAAAAAACATTTACATTCTCTTAACCAGAGCAATTTTTTATAATAAAATTAATGTAATTAATCTAGATTTTAGATTCACCAATTTCACGATGCAGATCTGGTAATTAGTTTGTATGTTGGTGAATCAACATCGCCTACTATGCTCGACCTAATCAAGGACTATACCAAATAAGTCAGTGGTTTCCGGTGAGCATTGGTGATGTGCCACTGTTATCGATATTTACGAAACAAAATATTCGTTGGCTAATGGTTTCTTTAGCTATTTCCTCAACAACAGTATACCTCATATGAAACACAAAATACAATGTATTAATTATATATAAAAATGTATTGTAATGTAGCTATTTTGTTTGAGTTACCTGTGATTATCAGCTAAAACTTACATATCTAACGTGACAGATATGGTATGTATATAGGTATGTATATAGCACGAGCAAAGACTCCATTTCTGCCAAGGTAAGTTTTCCATAGATTTATAAATTCCTGGCATTGTCATAATATAAAAATTAACAACTGTGTCTGAGCTCTATTGATACTGGCTATTAAAGCAGGTAATAATCTCTATTTTTCATAAATCAATGGATGATTCTATCAGACGCAGAAAAGAGGCAGTCGCCAGAATTGAATCCGAGGCAGTCGGACATACCAACCATTATATCAATAGATCAGTGTAGGCAGCCGTTTTAATAGAGATTTAGATATTTATATAGATATATATTGAGATATATAGAGAGATTGGCACTATTATAGTAACTATGGTATTATTTTGTGTGTATATAATCCAATGTATCTTTCTACAATTGTAAAAGCATTGCTAACCCACAATCATGTAGAGTTTTTATTAACGTCAGTAGTGCAAGAAATATATAATTCTAAAAAAAGACAAAATTTTAATTTATCTTAAAAATACTGCAGATACGGCCACAAAGTGTAGATTAGAATGTTCTTCAAATTTTATCGCAATAAGATAAAAATGTTCACGTACTAATCGAAATAAGTCATCTATTTTAAAATACAAGGTTAAATTTATTTATACTGAGAGATTCCTAAGCACTATATGTGGCGGACTTCTACCAGGTGAAACCAACTGTCCGTTGGAGTATTTCCAAACCTATACAAATTAGGGTCCTTCAAGACAATATCAGGCACGCCAGGAGGCTTGCAGGTTTAATACAACAAATATATAAAAAAATCTGAATTATCAAAGCATAACTGTATCAGTATTGCTTCAATCAGCGTAACTTTCGGCATTATAAAATTATGTTTTAACACAGATAGCAAACAATGGTGAACATAGACAACTAAGCGTTTGAATATTTAAACTATTAAAATATTACTTAAGTACAGACTAGGTGTGTCCTATGTTATTAATGTCATTTTACAAGATCGTATTAGGCATATTTTTATTCCTATAAAATATTGAATGCTTATTGTTAATTAAGAAACTTGGTAATAAATCCTGTAGGGTGACATCCGATAAAATTAAATCAGATTAAAATGCGAGTTAAGCACGATATTATCGATATACCCAAACACATCCCTAGACCTGAACTTTAAACCTAGGTGTCTAGAGGTGGCGGTGTCCGCCAACGTACACTATAAATTGCGATGAGGCAGAATTCATCTTCAGAAATTACCAGCTTCTAAAATAGACTGGAATTGGGTGAAGATCGCCTCTGTTCATAAATTTGCATGATCTTTATGTTGATGCGGTTTCAGAAACCATTGGTAATTGCTACGGATTGTCGAGATTCTGCAAAAGATTTGTCACCTAATTGTATTAATTAACAAAAAGATGAACCAGTAGCGCTTGAACTGGTTCTGGGTCTCAGATTTCTCTATCTGTATCATGATCATTTGTCTAATAGGTAAGTAGTTGATCAGCCTTTTGTACCTCACACGCCTTCAGCTTCAGGTCTTAGGCAAGACAGTTTTTACGATGTTTCCTTCAACGTTCCAGCGAATTTTAAATGCGCACATAGAAAGAGAGTCAATTGGTAAACAGCCAGGGACAAGCTGATGCTGAAGCCACTAGTGGCTTCAGCATCAGCTTTGCCTAGGCAAATACTGCTCGCTTATTCTTCTGTTCTATTTATAAGGTATAAAAGTGACAGAACACTGTGATAGCTATCTTATCACAGGAGGTCTTAGGATAATATTTCCATCAAGTATTTGTGTATGTCAATTGGATAATTATATTTTAATTAGCATTCCCATATGCAAAGATACACCTAGTTTTTTCGAACGATACATTTTCGTATTTCGTATGTTCGAACCCTGGCTGCCCACCAATCGACTTTCTGTCTATTTGCGTATTTAACGTTCGCTCAAACGGTGAAGGAAAATATCGTGAGAAAATCGGCTTGCCTTAGACCCAAAAAGTTGACGGCGTGGCAACAGGAGGCTGATCACGTACTTGCCTATTATAATTACAATTAATCATGAAACAGTTACAGAAATCTAAAGCCCAGATCTAAAGAGGTTGTCCCATAATGCCTTCACTGTGTTATAGACACAATCAAATTGTTATAATCCTAAACTATTTATTAACGGTTCATTAAGTACTAAGATGAGTCAGTGGGAACTTCGTGGGCGTGTTTGCAATAGTATGATTTAGTATGGTAATACGACATTTAGTTTTGATGTGAGGGTCATTCTTTGATACATTGTAATTAGTTGTGATTGATATGAAATTATATGTAGGCTTTATGTTATGGAATACACTTCGCGTGAGTCATACTGGTATCCGATGTTTGAATAAAGCCAGCAGGCTGTGCAATATACGTGAAGGTATATAAATCTCTTCGTTAAATGATTTATTGAAGTATGACAAATATAATGTTTAAGATATTTTACATGAGAAACTTAATATATACGAACGAGATAGACGTCACCATCAGCCGTCCCAACTTCAGTCTTCTATGCTCATTTTTCTTTAATGCCCTTTTGAATTGGTTAAACGCGCTAATATTACGAATTTTAGACAGTAATTGATTAAACAGTTGCAAACCCTCATACTTTTTAGGCTTCTTCAAATAATTTGTACGCGGCTAATGCTCGAAATATAGTTGTCTCGCGATATAAAAACAATGGCATAAGAGTCCGAACAAATCTTTAAAACACTCTTAAATATATAATTGTGATAAGTGAATTAAATATATTACGATTTATAGTTGTATAATTAGAAGCATTTAATGTATGTTTCATTTTTAGTGACGTTCATAAGTGCACATTGTGTTACCTATATGAATAAAAGATTTTTGACTTTGACTTTGACTACCTATCACATCATATTAAACATACAAGGACTCTATGAAGAAATTTACGTCACCCATATCAATTGCACCAGTACACAATCAGTATCATCAAACTCAGTTACATTGGTCCACAGAATGAGAAGGATACAAAACCTCCCCTTGACGTCCATTAACATTCAATTAGAAAATACCATTTGTATCACCTCGGCATCCGTGGTTCCATAACTGAGCGTCGCTTAACATCAGATGAGACTCCTGCCAGTTTGTCTTCTGTCACAAAAAAAAGCATTTTCTTGTTTATTAAGCCCTGTTATCCCAATATATTTTCACAAATTTGCGGACTATAGCTGGCTTGCTATTGGAAAGTACTATTATTTTCTATCTAAATAATCCCTGTGAAATACTATTTTAAGTCGAATGCCTTGTAGCACCGAGTGGTCGGTTGTGGTCGATACTTGGTGCCAAGCCGTACCAGATCTCAGGTTTTTTACTGAGGGTGGCGTGACCGTGGCCTATCCACGTTACCATGGCAACGGAAACATGACCATCTTGATATGAATCACTGGAAGAGTTTCAATAGATGTGTAATAATAATTATGTAAATATACAAATAGTGTCCGTTTTTCAGATTTAAAATCTCGTTTAATTAAATAGATTTACTAAACGGTTTACATACTTATTTTTTATTAGTATATTTGTGATTTTATTTTATAGCCATATATATATATATATATATTTAACAAAAATAATGTGTACTAAAGATATAACCAAAGATGCACTACATAATATAAACATAATGTTTCAAAAATCTAAACAAGGAAAAAATATTTAAAACTTTTAAATACATTCAACTGAATCAAACCTAATTCGACTATGTTGTGTAATGGTGTGAAAGTGAGTGTTATCTACGTAAGGATGACTATGTGAGGTTTGCTCATGATGCAGGTGATTCAGAACTATGTAAAATTAATACTCATTATAAGCATATATCACGATAGCATCAAACCAATTTTACTTATAATCGATAGTAAATAATAATACATATCTATTTAGCTTGCAATTCTCAACTCTATATAGACGAACCAAGTACGCTTGTACTGATAAAAATCAATATGACACTGACACGGTGAGAATCCAGAACTACTATTTATTTTATTTTATTTAATGCCAGGCAGAAATACTGATATCAATAAAACACACGTAAGTAAAAACCAATAATTCAGTGAGCCAGGTCTAGGTTTCAGACTTCTGGATCTAGGTCGTATGCATTTTTACGTGTTAGTGATTAGTCTTCTGATCGCTATTGACTTTTTGGAGTTTTAGGCATGCCGATTTGCTCAAGACGTAAGCCCTAACAATCGTGTGTTAAATGTGGTGAGTCGAAGGTAAGCTACTAAGCCAACGCTGCTCTAATGGACGTTATAAGCATTCATATCGCTCGCCGCACGCTTTGTATTGGGCTGGATCCGGAAGGTTTCTAGCAAGAAGGATCTAAATCGAATTGGAGTGACGAAAAAACTTATGCAGAATATTAAACTACGGAATGCTGGACCTTGTGTTGCGCCATGATTGCTTCCGTCAATTAATACTCATAAGTAAAACCCAGGGTAAACGGCGTGTTATGGCAATGGACGCGTATTGCGATTGAGGAAGAGTTGCTGAATCTGGCATAGGACAAGCTTCACGATAATGACGTGAACCTCCAGTAATTGGAGGCACCGCAAGAAGAATCTCTATACCAAAATGTATCGTCATGATAAAGATGTAAAAAACATAAAAACATAAAAACATTTGGACGAAATATTAACCATAAGTTAAAAGAATCATTTGCCTTCAGTGTAGAATGATAATCGCGACAATGCGTCAACGTCGCTCATGTTTGACCCCCTGACGTGACCCGTGGTCAAGTTCGATTCCTGACAAGGTCACATCCTAGATTTACATACAAACAGCCATAACTTGACTAATGACCGGATCAGGGTTGTCAAACGAAGTTTGTAAGTGAAGAAGTGTTGTAAGTCTCTCGAAGTTTATTCACTTTCTATGTACCACGGAAGTGCATTTAGTCACCTGAATTTATTTATACATAGACACACATATATTAAAAATCCATACATAGATAACATAACATTTCAACACCTATAGCCTAAGAATCGATTATTCCAGTTATTTAGTTACCATGGTTACCATCTATTTATATGGGAAAACGTAACTATGGTGACGAACACAATCCCAATTTCATAATGAGCCACTGACCGCTGAGTACTTTGTGATACATTTAACAGTATTAAAATGTCAACAGATATAAAATTCTTCTACAGATCTATTTGTCAACCCTAACCATAGGTCACCTTTTTGTCACGTTTCACAGATTATTGTAATTACTTAGCTTGGATATTACTGTTGTGATATAATATAAGGAAAAAATAACATAATTGAAAACGGTTTTTGCATTCTACTCAGTTAAATATGTCAATTGTCATTTTGAAATTATTGCCTACATTTGTAGCTAATCGATTTTTGTAATTAAAACCTCGAGTATGTAAACAAACCTGTGTTAGGTCAGCTATGGAATAGATAGGCAATAAATTGTCTATGGTCTCACGGACACCATATGTCTGTAATAAATTTACGCTTTAAGTAACCAGTCCTTAATGTCGCTTAGTCCAACGTAAGATTGTTAAAAAATGCGATCTAAACCCCGTATCGTATTAACATGCAATTCGATACATAGATGTTATCAAACGATTCTAGCACTCGAATGACAATTGGATAATGCAATTTCCTTGAATAGACATTAGTATTGTAAAGATTCTAAGTAAATATTGTGACAAGCTGTATATTGAGTTACTACAATGGATAAGTAGCGGCAAAAAAACTTTTGTTCCCAGATTTTTTTGAAGACCATTGACCAGTTAATGTCTAAGACACATTGGGTGATATTTTCGTTAAAACTGCATATTTAGATGTGATTTTATACTGGACTTAAGTAATGTTAACTTTTGTTAAAAAAAACTGGTCCCTGAATTCTCAAGGCAATTTTTGCCGCGCACCACCTCTATGTGGAACCAGCTGCCCACTGAAGTATTTCCGAACCAATTCGACTTAGGGTCCTTCAAGAAAACAGCGTACAAATTCTTAAAAGGCCGGCAACGCACTCGCGAGCCCTCTGGCATTGAGAGTGTCCATGCCCAAAAAAGTTAAGCTTAAAATAGCTTAAGCTTAAGCTAATTCAATTTATATACGTAGTCTATCCATAAGTTCTGTTACAATTGCATTTTTTAATATTTTCTGGTCTCATATAAAGTGTTGTTGCATCTATTGATAGTACGATATATGAACATACGATTGATACCAAGCTTTTTAAGTGTCTGGAATATAACTGACGGCCCATACTT
Organism: Pieris brassicae; assembly: GCF_905147105.1. Classification (NCBI taxonomy): domain Eukaryota; kingdom Metazoa; phylum Arthropoda; class Insecta; order Lepidoptera; family Pieridae; genus Pieris; species Pieris brassicae. The sequence goes on along the minus strand of NC_059665.1, from coordinate 20,844,646 downwards.
TGTGCAAAGCGATCACTGCAATACTGTTTTCTGAAACAATTTAAAAATATAAACGTGTTCTAAATTCAAAATAATTAGAACATTGAAAAGAAGAAAAGTTTTTTATGGCCAGACTAGTTCTATTAAACTTTATTAACAGAAAAACAAAAAATAACTGGACGTTCGGAGTACCTTTAAGCAATCGTGTTTAGCCAGAGACAGCCACAAGTTGACCAACTATTTGATGTGAAGATTTTATTTACAATTTTGTTTGGACAAGGATATTCTTGACTTTAGTATTGAATTGTTATTCAAATAATAATGCCAAATGAAAGTTGCACATAAAGCATTTGGTTGACGGCCAATATTTGACGCGTTTGAGTAACATTAGGGAAAGTCAGATGCACATATTACAATGTCCATTTTATAATGAACCCTTCAAGCAATATAAATGTAATATACATTTGAGTAAACACTAAGCTTTGCAGGGCATGTTATTTTTGTCCTGGGGATTTTACATCCCCTGCGGACAGGATTTGCAAAACTTGAGATGATACAGGACATCGAGCAAGGATTTTTATTAGTGTCCCTTCACTGTTTATATATGTTTGTTCCGTTAGTTTTGTCTATGTTCTTTATGTTTTATGTAGTTTCGCACTTCATACGCTCACCACTATTTTTTTCTCACAGTGTTCGCCAGATGCCATGCCATTTCATTTAACTATTTTAATTGTATTTCTGTTTTACTGCAGCGAAGTGCTAATCTCTATATATATAAAGTTCTCGTGTCAAAATGTTCATTTCCATACTCCTCCGAAACGGCTCGACCGATTCTTATGAAACTTTTAATGCATATTCAATAAGTCTGAGAATCAGCTACTATCTATATTTCGAACCCCTAACTGATATTTTTTTGGTTTTGATTTTTTTATGATACATACAACCCTTAATGTCACCCCTCTACGAACCCCTATTTTGTTATAGTAGATAGTTATTTTTACTAAACTAAAAAAATGTTTCCTATATATAATATACACGGCAAAAAGATTTTTGTCGGGTCAGCTAGTAAATAAATAAAATAATGACAGGTCTCTGCTTAGTGGTTTACGCGTCAAGATATCGAATCGAAATAAAAGTTTAACAATGCAAGCGTGGCCCGAATCCTAATAACTTGTCATGTGGGCTGGAGGTCATACGTCAGATGTTCTAAATTCAAATGCGAAATTTTGATACTAGCGAATGTAAATTCGCTTTTCAATTTATTCTCTTTTTGCAGGTATTATATTAATTACATCACTTATCTCAGTATTTCATAGTGACCATGCATGTTTTGAGATCGGGGTTTTTTAGATGACCTGCCTCCCTATCACGACTGACGATAGCAAGATTGTCTCGTTATAACTTTAATACCGAGTGGCTATAAATTTTACAATGTCATATTGTTTAGACTTTATAATTTTACGTAACCTAGAACCTAAATATATGTTAACATAATCTGATGGTCGATAGTCAGGGTAAGTTCAGAGTCGAGACTTAAAGGAAAGTTTGACTTCTGTTTTATAAAGCAAATACGTTTTTACCTTACGAGTATCAGAGTGCTAAGGCTTTGTTGATAATCATAATATTTTATGTTACTTGTGTCTCTGTTTCTGTAAAAGTAAAATCCACCTTAAATCATTTCATCATCACACAGTAGTGTGGTCTCAATGTCCGCAAACGGACATTTGGCCCTTTGTGCGTAAGTTCCTGGGTAATTAAGCCAGCCTAGCTGCTTTCAGAAGCTCAGACGTTTAATGTACACTACACAGGCTTTATAGAGCGACCTCACTGCTCCAAAGATTTTATTATTTTTAATCAAACTACAAAACTACCTGGTTCTAGAGTATTTTGTCACGTTTGTGGCAAAATGATATAAGAGTGAGAACGACAAATAAGTTTAAATGCTGATATAACGTGGAGTTTATGAATCGTAAGCTATAATCAATTACATGAATCGATTTGCAAAATGTTATCATCATTCTGCAATTTATTCGTAATAATTTTCGTAAGGTTTATTAAATAATATACTTGTTGATGTCTTCAAAACTGATTCATCGCAGAGTTATGGCAACTATTAAATTCAAAAGTTCAGAGATTTGCGCCCGTGCTCTGTAACGTCCGTCGATATCTATACCGATTTTTATTGGTTAGCAAACATTTTGCTTTTATCTCAATATCCGTAGCGCTGATACAACCTTAAAATCCCATTGGTATCAGGATCGTTGTCAGTATCACTATTGGAAGATATACAGTAATGGCCCAGGCATGAAACGCGTTTGGCTAAATTATCTTCGCCACAAGTTCTGTTAAAGCACCGAATCACTGAAGCGTGGTGTCTTATATCAATGTGCCTATATTGCCTTCAAAATGAGCACTATAAGAATGACAAGTATTGCGTTACATTAGTACTTTTAGTACAAAGACACGATAAAGTAATTATTTTAAATCGGTAACAATGCACTATTATTTGCAATAAGAAAGCTTTGGGGATGAACTCATAATGACACGTTGGTCGCAGTTCGTGTATGTCAAACAATAAAATCCAACCTTTGTGGTCCAGCCAAATGGTAGCCTGACGTGTGTAGGCTACACTTATGTTTTATTATTTAATAATATCACTTATTTATAAATTGTAATGTGAAATTTTACTAATTTTTATAAAAAGTCCTCTATTCAAGGCCGTATTACAAGAAGGGACAAGAAACAATAATTAAATTAGGTTATTTAGTATAAAATTAGCCGCAGTTGCATAAACAATGAATTTATGCTTTATAAACAAATAAAACTTCGTATGAGTTCGATACACAGAGAGAAAATATGTCCGATATTAATTCTTTAGAAGGTAATTCATTCATAAACGCAAAGTTTCGCGACTTCTTCAATTCGTCCACACTAATATTATACAGTTTTAAATTGCTTGTTTGCATTGAATACGCTCCAAAACTATAGGACTGGTTTGAAAAATTCTTACACCATTAGAACCCTAGTTTATCCCTGATGAACATAGATTACAAGAGTAATGTAACGTATTACAGTTTTATAAGAGACATCAACATCTACCTATAGAATTTAACGAAATAATATTTAAAAGTTATGTAGAATTGTCTATAAACCGAGATATGATTAAAGTAAATCATGCTATGACCGAATCAATAAGGCTGGAACTAGATAGCACACCTAGTATTTGAGATATTTATGATTTAAAAAAAAGTATAAATAGAGTGATTATGAAATGCCATTTGGGTTAATGTTGACCAGGCGATTCCTTAGTAAATTTAAAGATGTTATCGAGATTTATTTAAATCATGTAACGACTCTTTAAAATAGTTAAATGGAATACTGATTTTTCAACATTTAATATATATTTTAGAGTTAAACGCTCAAACGGGATTTTAATGATTATTACAGTAAGCTTCACGAAATTAAATATTTTTATCGATTGTTGTGATAGAGACAAAACAGTTATTATCCAACAATTTGAAACTTATACGTAATAAGAAGTAAAACAAGGCAATGGTTTCTCGCAGACTCTATATTTCTAAGCGTGGTTATGTAAATCGTTATTATTATTTAATGACCACTTTAATAAGTAAGTTTAATTACCTAAAAAGGAAATTAATTAATACAAATTATAAAATTTTAGTCATTAAAGTAACTCTAACCTAGGAATCATATTAATATCGTCAATATCACAATGAAACTAAAGTTGACTTAATACAAAATATAACAATGGCTAAATGTAACGAAAATTTCACTTCGTGTATAATCCTACGCATCTCGGTCTCGTCTGCCTTCGGTATCTCATTAATTACATGTCATTTAAACATTACAATCGCCAAAAGCAATTATCTATTTCATAATACTAAACTGTATCTATGATTAATTTCATCTTTTGTTTCGTAAGACGTTTGCTGTTAATTTTTACACGTTTAGTTTATCATTTGGAAGCCGTGTGAATGATGGAATTAAAAATGTGAATTGGTACTGAAGTGATGTGGCTGTTGTATGCACATAACGTGACAGCCCTGGGGTCGAATCCCAGCGACACAAGCTGTATTTAGAATAAGTCATAGAAAGCTTAAGAAATATATTGTAACGTGATAAATTAAAAGAGCTTGGACATTTCAGACCGCCACACAGAACAGACATATAATATTAAAACATGTATAGAGCAGGCCTTGATATATATAGAAAAGGGGTTCTGATCAATGGTACTGAAGGAAGTTAAGATATTATGATAGCAAGAAAAAAATGTATATAACAAAAATGTGTAAACATGGGAAATAAACGGGTTCTATTATTATTTTTAAAACATATAATAATAATAATAGCCTTTAATTCGCCATACATTTATGTATGTTTCTAGTTCATACTTCTTTTAGGTATCTATGTGCTCTTTACTGGCAAAGGCCTCCTGCAAATGACGCCATTTCAATACAATGTGCCACTCTCTGCCATGTACCACCATGCTGTTTATTTAATTTGATCCATCCACCTTCTAAGTTATCTCTCTCTTTCGTTTGCTACCCCTGGACACCAGTTCCGTACTTTTAAGCTCCACTTTTCTGTTCCTCTTGCCATGTCAAAAAGGTATCCTTAACAAAACTTTAGTGCGAATCTCAAGGAACAAGTTTACCACAACTTAATATTTATAATAACTATATTATGCTGTGTATGCTGAACATTCTCTAAGGAAGTTATTATATCAAAACATATTATTATTGTATATTAGCCACATGTCCGTTTATAGCTTACACAAATTCATGAGCTTTGCGGTCATTAAGCACTTTCGGACTCCACCTGTTGTGGTTTGGCTTGTGCCAGTTGGCTTAGAAATTAGCATAATCAACTTGTCTCGGCACATGGGTCATGTATGGACCCCTAATCGGTCATTTCATGGTTATAACAATATCAACGTATGGCTTTTGTGTTCCACAATGTTGGTAGCAGTGGGTTTATAGACACCAAATTTACATCAAAGTCGTTTAAGTAATGTAAATGTAAAATGTCGACTGTTATTTAATTCCCCAACATATAAGTATATATTACACCTATTTTAATTACACATACATAATTAATGACCTAATCTACCTCTTTGTTTACGTTTCTATCCATATATTGTCTCCTCGCCAAATATCAGTGTTGTGGTCACAGGTATCACACGATGATAAAGTCGTTAAATATTTATAAATGTACTTAGGTAAACAATAATTCGTTTTGTAATAATAATAATTAAGACTCATTTATTCCTTGAAACATTCTCCATCTTTACAAACGATACACACTTAAAATTTTGTACAGAAATATTTTCCTTCCAAGGAGATAGTTTTAGATTTAGAGGCATCTGGCTCCATCTCGCTTTATCTTGAGTATATTATATGATACCAATATTTTATTAATGACACAAATATGGTTGTGACAAAATTGTAGCAATATTAATTAACTGTAAAAATATTAACGTGTTATATTATAATCAAAAAATAGCGTCCAATGGCTATTCCATATTCAAATCGATATTCTTTTTTAGTCCACAGAGTAGCCATCACCATAATACAAGAGTAAAACTTTAAAGGGTTAATTTCAAATTCAAGAGATTTAAATTTATTTCATCACAACCAATTAATAATTCATAGCCGAATGAGTGTACAATTTTATAATTTCTGACCCATTAAACGTCGAGGGTGTGACAAAGGTACAATCGTCAACATCACAAAGACTGACTTTTGTATGTACTTATTAGCATACTGTCCAGTGGACGAGTGACGTTTACATTTTTTAATATTACAATTCGTTTCCTGTCATTTATGAATTATGATCGGGTGTTATAATGTTCAAAGCGTGCCAAGGGTTGTTTACTAAAGTCAAATTTCAAAAACTTCTACAAAACTCAACAACTTATGCAGAATATTAAGTAAAGGGCTACCAAGACTTCTACCACCTTCTGCAATTAATGTGTAAAATCCAGGGTAAGGGTCCAATCCCTCCGTGTTGGTAGAAGGAAGATATCATGACTTCGCAACATTAGGGAGTGGACGGATCGCGACTGCAACAGTTGCTGCATCTGGCACATGACATGACATGCTTCAAGATACTAACTAACAACCTGCAGTAATGGAGAGGCTCTAAAAGACGAAGAAAAGAGTCAAACTTACAGTTCTATCATAGTACACTAATTAGCAAAATTAATTCGCAAACAGCTAACATCCATACTTTTATAAAGTTTAACAGAAAATACCAGCTTCTCAGCATTTAGTGGCTCAATGCTGAAGCATGGTTTTTAATGACTCCCTTGGTTTGATCTAAGAGCGAAAGCCAGATTGGAAGGCACATAAATTAAACGAAAATTTTTTTTAAAATGTTACCTTACCTATAATAATATATTGCCGACTTTGATATATCCCTTGGTATATCTTTTCATTTCTATGGCAGTGTTGCCCTAAAGGCTAAAGAGTGCGACCGTCACCCCAGAGGTCGTTCGAATCATGGCTGTGCACTGTTTCTTCTTTCTTCTGTTTTCTTTCTTGATCCAGTAAAGGCAAATATCGTGAGGAAACTGGTAACACATAAACCTGATATTAACTTGTCTATAAATTAAATATAATCATTGAAATGTTTGCAATTTGTGGCCAAGACCTTAAAAGTTGCCACTGGATTATTATTATTATTATCAAGTTTCAAAAACAATTTGACGGAAAGACTTAGGAGTGAAAAGGGGTTAGACTGTATGTACTTAAATGATTCATTCAAGTCCGAAACAATGATAAAGCAATTTGCCATCGAATGTGTACAATAAAACAAAACGTCTACCCACTCATGCGTTTACAGAACAATAAAAAAACGACCAGATATTCATGAATGGACGTAAGCTTTGATAGGTGTTATTAATAAACGTTGTTTATTTTAAAGACAATACATTAATGGTTTTAATAATAACAGTTCTAAATCTAGTAAAGTCAACCGTCAATGGATGTTAGTGTTGGAGTGTATTCGTTGTATGGTAGGAAGGCTGATTAGAAAGAGCATGCACGTGGGCCGGCGGGTTGTCGTCGAGTAAGGGTCATTGAAAATGAAATAGACATTTCCGAAAATGTAATATAAATAACATTGGCTAACAGGGTTACTATCCAGAATATTTTGCCCCTATAACCTGTTTTTTATGTTACGATTTTGATAGCGGCTTGGGTTTAAACGGATCGTTATTCAAACAATCTTAAACCATAAATGTGATTAAGAACCTTTATCGCCGTATCTTTAGTAAATTCTATCAAGAACAACTTTTGTGATATGTACATTCTACAATTTGTTTATTAAATTAACATCAAGCATCGAGATACTGCATTCTATCCAATAGTGTATTTTACATAAAATGCAAAACTTTATTAACGATGTTCGACATACACTGATACTACCTTGTCGCGTCTGTAGACAGACTCTATACTCTATGCCTGTATTTGCATAGAATGAAGTCTGGACACGCGGGTCTGTCATTAGCGGACGCGCACAGCCCAACCCTTTATCAGGACAAATTATTGTCTTGTGACGCGCCTTAATGTTTATTACACATTTCTGCATGATTGTACTCGTCATATGCGAGGTTTGGTTCTTTATAAGGTAACCGGTATGATCGGGTGAAGAAGTGCTTTAAACAAAAGAATATGTAGGAAGTTGGCGGGAACTAAGTTTGGTAGTCGTTCAGTTTAACAATCACAAACTCTTTCTATTGTTTCGTTTTCAATAAAGCATGATGTTGGCCTGGAGGATCAAGTTAACAGGTGCCGTCCAGGCCAGAAAAATGAATTCGCAAAACCTTCTCACGCCTCACATAGACGCAATCAAACAGGTAAGAAACATCAGAAATATGTTCATATGTTAAAAAATGTATTGTCCATACTTTTTACAAACATTTTTTGCGATAAAAAGGTTCTATCAAATTTGAAAGCAAACGACGCGAATAATACCTCCGTTTTATATTTAGTTTTTTGTGGGCATTGTTGGCTATCGTTCCGATCTCTTTTTGATAGACCTCTGATGGACCCAGGTCTATTGTCCACTTTTTCATCTAAGAATTGATTAATGGAATTCCTATTATTTAATTAACAGCATTAAATTTCCTTAGCGTAGGCTGCACCAAATTCTAATATAATATGTTGTGTAAGAAAACAAATAAAAAATATTTTAGTGGGTGATTTGCCGGTCTACCGGAAGGCGGAATACACTCAAAATTTGTCAATTGGAGGTGGAACCTGGAGTCGATTCCACAGTTCGTTTGCAATACAAAATGTCTTGTGAAGCGGGCCGTAGATGACTGACTGGTGATTAAACGCTGTTACGAAACACTAATTTAAAATATTTATTATTTATTTATTAACACTTCGGTGTATACAGAAATATAATAAGATTGACATAATTACATTAAAAAGAAGTTAACTGGCGCTCTTATTGCTTTCGAACGATCTCTTCCAGGCAACCAATATAAAATAATCATAATAAGTCGAGGAAACGTACTTTTCGTTCGTTAAGACTGTAACTTAAACCATTCCGTATGTATTTAATAACCATAAAACCAAATGGTGATAATGCTAATTAATTTAGATAGGCTTTTAATTAGATATTAATTATTAATTATCGCGAGGAAAGCGTTTGCCTAAGACCAAAAACGTCGATGGCGTGTTTCAGGCACAGGAGGCTGATCACCTCCTTGTTTATTATACTGATAAATTATCGTGAAACAGATTTAGAAACTGAGACCCGCACCTAAAAAGGTTGTAGTGTCAGTAATAGACAGCTCAAATTTGAAGTCGTTGTAAAAGCTCCAATACATACCCAAAGTCTTTGAACTTGTATAAGTTTTTTACGTAAAAACTATTCCGCACCGCAGGCCTCCACTTGAGATGATTTATGCAACGCGACCATAACGGTACTTTTATGGTCCAATGGGACAAAAAATCATGTTCATATGTGTGACAGAGTGTGCTTGTGCGGGTGTAAGAGAAGTAACATTAAACAAGAATATGAACTTTTGAACATAAAGAAAAAGCTTTATTATACATAATAAAAGAGGATGTTTAGTCAAAAAGAAAATGCATCGCAATACTCCAGGATTCCCTGTGTCGTGGGCAGTTAGTCTCTTCCACTTGACGTGTTAGCTGTATTCAAATAATTTCTATATAACACTTAAATTTTATAATTAAACTATTGTTGGACAAGAAGAATTAATACACAGCATAGGACAGGTTGAGAAGATGTTGGTGTTAAAGCTTTGAATCGTTATTGACAATTTTCTTTTTTAGAAAGTGGTTATGCATGTAGTATTTCATCTGGATATTCTTTATACAGATGGTACATAATCAAAGATTAATAATGTATCAAATAAGTTTTTATTGGCTAATTAGCTTCTTTAGAGTTTCGTCTTCAAACATGTATTACGAGTACATCAGTGTCTCACTTCATGCAGCTAATAAATCTAGACTAACCTAACACCCATTGGTCACAAAAATACTATTGTTACTGCATATATTTTAATGTGCGTGTTTTTATAATTTTATTAGTTAATTCTTTGTTTGTACAATAATAAAAATAAAAAAGGCGCTCCACGTCACAACAATTAGCATTATGCACTATCAACGTAAGATCCTTATCATCCAAATAAAGGCAATTAGATTTGAACAATTGATTGAGAAAAATCAGAGAAATGGAAAAATGTGGAGGAGGCTTTTATCCTTAAAGGGTTCATACATAATAAGACCATTAAAAAATCTGACTTATTTTTTACATCTGCTACTATCACAACCAATACTAATATAAAGAAATGTTAACTAACCAATTTTTGAATGGATTCATAAATAAAACTCTAATAATAATGAGTAAACTTGAAAAATGAGTTTTACTCGTTTAAATTTTTCAAATATGAGCTATAAATTGTGTTTTTTTATATAACAAAAGGTTTACTTTATTTTCTCGCAAGTGCGTTGCCGGCATTTTAAGAATTGTTAGGCTCTCTTCTTGAGTAAGTGGTTTTTAATATAAATTTTGTTCCTGTAAACAGTAGAAAGTTATATTATTCCTGGAAGACAGCTACTGGATATATTTCGTCGCAAGTGATAGATTAAAATATTGACCTCGTATATAAAATCGAAATTGTTTTAAACACGTTCCTAAGAATTAAATTAATAGCACACGTGGTGGCCAGAAGCCATGTGTCCATTGGCCACACATGGACATTCCCACATATTTGTTTTGCTCGGATTATAAACTAACTACTATCCCCATCTGCACTCGTTTAATAATTGTTGTATGAATATGAAACTTTGAATACACGGTTTAGCTTTTAGTTTATTGTGTTGAAACCAGAATACATTTCAATAACATTAGAATTGCAGTATTGGTCATTGGCTTCAGCGTGCGACTCTTTTCCCTGACGTCGTAGGTTCGTATCCCGGCTGTGCACCAATGGACTTTCTGCCTATGTGCACATTTAGCATTCGCTGGAAATGTGAAGGAAAACATCGTGAAAACGGCTTACCCAAGACCCAAAAAGACGACGGCTTGTGTCAAGCACAGGAGGCTGATCACCTACTTGCCTATTGACAAATGAAACACAATCAGAAATCTAAGAGCCGGACCTAATGAAGGTTTGAAATATATATTTTAAATACTATTATTTACATTACAGTACATAATTGTTAATTAAAAGCTACATTTATTTGTATTCAAACGGAAGCTGTTTGAATTTTTTTAACTATACCATACAATTTTATGCATTGATTTTATTAATATCTGTTAATAGTATGAAGCTAAATATTCCATTTCGACACATGAAAACCATACAGGGGTGCACCAAAACAAAAAATTTACAGTTATACATCTGGAAGTCGTTGAGTACCGTTAATGATGACCCGAAGCAAAAAACGTAGGAGTGCAACTTTGTGACGACGTAATTATAATTGCGTGTAAGGAAGTATTGACTTAGTAACAATAGGTTTAATAAGATTTATGTGAGATTGCTTTTTGTCACCACGGAACAGCACTATAACAATCGGAGGTAAATGAATATTATCACGTAAACTTCTTCTCGATATCCCGCCCATTCTGCTTTATAAGTTACTTGGAATCGAACTCATGACATCAGGTATTAAACAAAATATTAAATAAGCAGTATTGTTTTGTCTTCAGTGTGTGACTCTCATCCCTGAGGTCGTAGATTCGTTCCGTGTCTGACACCAATTCTTTCGAACAGTGAAGGAAAACATTGTGACGAAACCGGCTTGCCTTAGACCCAAAAAGTCGATAGCGCGTATCAGGAGGCTAGTCACCAACTTCCCTATTATTATGACAAATAATCATGAAACAGAACAGATATCTGAGGCCAAGACCTTAAAGGTTGTAGCGCCACTGATTGTTTTTTTTTTTAAATTAAATTTCGGAATGTCCTATCTAGACAGCTGAGCGAATTACTAAGAAAACACGAAAGACTTTCAATAATATTTTGTTCGTATATCGTTTCAAGTCAACCTGTATACAGGATAGACGATAAAATAAATATCCGCTGCCAAGGGTCAAAAACCATATTGCGTAAAGTTGGCCCCATATGAGCGTAACATTTTTTGTCCAAGCGACTATTTTTAGTTCGGTCTACCACAAGTTTTTGTCCTACCGCAGTCAAAGATTAGTATGCATTGATCGTTAATATTTTAATGCAATATTTTACTTTGAAATGTGGATAGAAAGGAAATTAAACTATGCTAGTTTGTTATATTAGTACTTATATTAATTGCGACTTATTAACTGTAAGCTTAGACGTTTTTATTAATATTATTATTAAGTTGAGCTTTAGTTATTTAATGTTCTTTTTTGTTAATTATTTATAGACTTATTGTACCTTCTAAAAGTGTTTCTATTTTTTTCCACTAGCCGTTGCCGCCCATTGCCTTACTTATGTATGTACCTGTTTTTATGTGTAATACTGTGAATAAATAAATTTACATATGTAATGTTGCACTTAAGAGCATCTATTTGTAGCAACTTTTAGGTAATCAATGTTTAAATTTACATAAACAAAAATAAAATATAATAATTAAACCAATATAAAATATTCAAGTTTATCCAGTAGTGCTACAATACATTATAAGTCTTGACCTTGACTACAACTCAGCTACTTGCTCTTGCAAAATTCCTCGTTTCTCATTCTTCTTTGACGCAATCCTTTTCTCTTCTTTAGGACTAATATCATCGTGGTGTCGTGGTGGTAAGGATATTTATTGATCATCGATTCTGGTGATGGTTCAGGTACTCCTTATAAGTCGCCTGGACACTTTATTTCTGGTCTTTTACAGAATCTGATTCTATGAGTAGGAATGCCTATATCTCGTGGTTCATTCGGTGTCGTGAGTAGTAAATAATTTGATTTATATGTAAAAGCTCCAAGGTGCATTTCGTTGACTTAACGGCCCACATTCACACGGAAAACATCAAAAAACAAAACCGTCCCTTATCAATCCTGCGGGATATGACAAATATTAACTTTGGTTTATTTTAGCGATGTCCCGTTACACTATGCCACCTTGCGAACAAACCTGCGACTTATCTAGGAAAAAGAACGTAAAATCCTATCTTGTCATCGTAATTTCATCCTTAATGGAACGTGATAAGGTTGTTAGACATTCCAATTAGACGCATGTAAAGCGTTGTATAGATAACCACATGTGGAGATTTTGAGTTTTTGTGGTAAGCCCTACGTTTGAAGGCGGATGTTTGGTCGCTTTTATTAATTAGCTTGTATTTTAGATTCATAAGTATATTGACAGAAATTTTAGGCGCCGAATAAGGTTTATTTAGCGCCTTGTTTTCAAGGGCTCGCTAAACAAAACCTTAGATTAAGTAAATTATGCCTCACGCTTTTATTGGACTGTTCATAATTCCAATGATTGACACATGTATGTATGTTTGTTCATATTTTTTAAGGCAAGTATGTGTAAGGTAAGTACGTGATTTGCGTACAATTTAATAATACATTATATGGGTTACCGACTAAACCAAGTTATTGGTGAGTCAGAATAGACATTAATATATTCGTAATAATATATGGAAATTTTATAGTCACTGGATACATTCGTTAATTCCTCATTTTAATTATCATAGAAATCCTAATGTAAACATATAATCAAAAAACAAAACGTGTATTTTAATTAAATAATTATCACTATTTATAATATATTTTTTACATATTACTTTTCGTTTTCGTTAGCGCGTCGAAAAATAACGGTAAACATGTGTGGACAAAAAAATAGGGGTTTCATCACGTCTCAGAGTCACGTAGTAGGTCTCTCGTAACTTATGCCGATTTATTGTTCTACCGAATATCCAAATAACAGGTCTTGTTTCATCGGCTTTTTAATATTCTATTTGTGGCCCTACAGTGGACCAGTCAACTTAAATAATTACGAAAACTAAGACCTAAATTAAATTGTTAATGAAACCAGAATCATACGTTTTTGGTTGAACATCTTAATATATAGTATACATACACTGAAAACAGTTGTACATGTTGAGTAGTGGTAATACTTGCTCATCTTAGAGAAAGGCACAAGGTTTAGGGTTAGCGATAGTAAAATAAATAAAGTTCTCATCAACGCGGCCAGCATGAAAAAAATTGTAATTTTAGAGTCTTAGCTGATGGAGGCTACTTTAAGTGATTAAAAAAAACATTAAATTCTCGCCTTGCCATATTAGTGCAAGAACATGTTTATAGTATGTATTTGTACAAATGAGTTAATAATAAAAGTCATGATAAAAAACTTGTTAAAGGCGCGTTTTTCGTTCAATATTTTTCATGAGATTTACAAGTTTTAAATCTTCAATAATAATACATTAGTTTCACACACACACAAATATATTTCCAAATTAGTAGTGATTTAAATTTTGTATTAAATTAATTTGATGTTTCAGTGGCGTAAGATACGGTACGGAAAATTTAACCAAATTTCAAATTAAAGATTACATAATGAAATATAAAACAATTAGCCCCTATTGTTTCAGTTTGCCTTATCTAGCTGTCATAATAAGATATAATATATATTATTATTCAATAATTTTGTTAATTGGATATTTTCCTACTTATAATTTAACTAATTCGATAGAAAAAAGAAATACTCTAAACTTTCCCATAACAAACAATACTTATAAATTCAGACAGTGTTAAAGAGAATAAGTCAGTCTTTTCCGCAACATTTAGAATCAACCTTTTAATAAAAAGCCTTTCGTAAACTACCTAAAAATTTCGTAATCAGAATTGTCCCTATTAAGAATTTCACAGAAATCTGGCAGTAGGTAACCAATGTTTTAAATACTTTTCCTCATATTTTCGTCATATATGTTAATATGTTTGTCACGTAAGCAGGTCCAGTGTAAGGTGTGTTTACACTGTGCATCATCCATCAAGTGGCGTTATCACACATTATCCCGTGTGAGCTATAAATGTCTAGACTAGACAATTTTTAAATTAATTATGATATGTTTGTAAGCCGCTACTTAAGTACTTTGTTAAATATATTTTTAGAAGTTTTTGACAATGCAGTGTATTGCACTTAAAGTCTAGCCCATAACGTCTGTATGTCTGTCTGGTTGTATAAAACGACAATAAAAGAATGTAATTTTAAAGGCGTAATTGACATTTATTTCGCTAAAAAAATAGAAAGTTGATTCCTAAATAAATAATACATTTAATAAAAGCGATGTTGACACCTTGTAGAATCTTAAATTTCAAAGGCAAATATATGTCCAATTGTTAAAAGGTTTATTTTGAGAATAAATTAAAAATACAGTCTAAATATTCATAACTCCTTTAAAGAACAAAATTTACCACGATCGTCCATCATACGTTTATCAAGCACGTAACATTATCTCTTAAGTCAAATATACAACAACGAATTTATTGTTTTCAGTAGACATGACGAACTCGTCTTAAATCTTCTTAGATAGCTTTATAATAGGGTCACACAGTCTCAAGTAATTTTTACCTATAAAGGTTTACGTGTGGCTACAACGTACTAATGCCCAGAACAAATTCAGGTGGAGTGCGAAGGCAGCAAGTGGACACGACCTTAAATTTAAGATAACGAAGAAGATGATAACTAAATACAACGACCACATCTTACCCCCCATAAAAACTAAATACAATTTGACAGAAAGAGACTAATAAGTACAGTATAGTCAAATAATAATTTAAGAAAAAGATGGATACACTTTAAGGATATAAACAAATAATTGTAACTAAAACTACTATAAGAAATATAAAATAAATATTTTAGTATGTATTTAAGTATACAAAGTATATTGGGACGAAATCTAAACTACAACTTACTACAGCTATAGATAAAGTATATAATGTCTACTACGTTGATACCTCAAATACAACCACAAAATCCTCATAGATCCAATCAAGAAGATTCTGTAACCTATGTCTTAATGTTCTATTTATTTAGCACTACACACGTTATACATAGTGTCTACAAATCCTCATTCACACACGGCCAGTTAAACAACCATTATTCTTTTTAATAACCTCTTTGATTAGAATGGAGCTGTCAAATTACACAAAGGCTGTTTGGCAATTCACAAGGCTATTTCCTATGATTTATTGGGTTAATTCGTGGCTTAACATATATTTAAATTATACTTATTTGTTACTTGACAATTTGAAGATTAACTTTCTTTTACGATTGCTCAAAGGAGAGTGTTATTTTCGTGATCTAATTTACCATCTACAATGGGAGCGGCTGGAGGTGTTTCCTCTAGGTTGTAAATAAATGATAATGATGATCACTAACATCACTTAATCTCAGATGCTATGTTGAAAAGAACCATTTCGAAACAATAATTGTTACCCCGGAAATCGAATGCTCTGTCTGCAGTATTATCAACTAAGTCACGTTTTCCATAGTCATAGTTAATCTATCAATCTCGCGTTTTTTATAATAACAACATTAAAAACAGTTGAATGTGTTAGAGATTACGCTTAATTTGCCAAATCCATACTAATACAATGATAAAATTCCCTTATAAGTAAAATGAATATTAACCACAGCAAGTAGATTTCAAAATCCTTATCTTTTGCATCTTAGTAGATCTAAAAAACAATATTTCACTCCAAACAGCATTTTTTTTTTCAAAAATACACTTAATTATTCCACAGTGGTTCGCTTATTCGTAGAATGACCATCGATTTGAAATAAAGATAAAAAAGGACAAGTTGTTTTGACGTTGATAATTTGCAGTGACTAAAAACTATAAAATGTCCCAAAAGCGGTATTTTGACCACCTGTTTTGGTCCTATATCCAATCATCTTTAATTTGGAGAAATTTATATTTTGTGCGTTACGCGGGAACGTCAACAAAACAGGTTGTTTTTCGAATGTTTTTATAACAAAATATATCGCAAAAATTATGTCTAATAGAATCTATATCATACTTTTTTTATAGAACAGGAACAGGACATCTATCTAATGAGCACTTCAATCATGGACACTCATTGCCAAAGGGCTCGCGAGGGATTTACATTAGTGAGCAGCAACTTTTAGAATGCTACATTATCCCTGAGTAATATTAGGTTCATTCGTTTAAGTATTAGGTAAAACAACATATTACAAGTAGTATGCTGTACTATGACAGTAAATATATTTATATATAATTCACGTAGATTCAGAAACCACTTATCCTTAAGTCTGACTATTTCACGTCACAAATGTATTGGATTTTGACATACGGGAGTTAAACTTGCTAAGTCGGTCGGTCGCTTTTACCTGTGGCAAACGAATAATCCAAATAATGACAATAGACACAGCTTAGTTTCAAATACTTTTGATAAATAAGACAAGCATGTACACAGTACCTATCAACATCGTTATAATAACGATAAAAACTAATCAATAAATAGTTTTTGCTTATTCTGTTGTCTCTACCCAGCGCGGCCACGCACGTTTTTTGTCGCTAAACGCTCAGGCCATCTGGCAAGGATTTTTTCTTAACAAAAAACGCGTGACCCTTTCTTACCTTTTGTGCTGGCCCTCGTTTTTTTAACTCACAATATGTTAAATTAGCGTATTAGTAAATTTCAAAAGAACTGATGAAAATTTTGATTGAACTAACGGATTGCTAACGGTTAGGGTTTTTGTATTTGGACAATGAGTTTTCAATATTCGGTACTTTGTGAGAATTCATAAGATTAATTTTAATTTATAGTATAATTTAAAATAAATAAATATACACAGTAACATACTGGAAATTGAGTGAGAGAGAGAAATTCATATCACCGGTCTCGCAATACCTTCTTAATTGTTATCTTATTATTTGTTGCAAATGTTATACGGGAGAAATAAAGAAACTATTATCTAAGATATACATAAATTCAATATAACTGATGTGTAGCTGGCTTGGTAGCTCGTACTTACGTGTAAGTTTAAAACAGATAAATTATACATTGTATACTAAACTGTAATCCAATATGTCATTGGTTTAATTTTAAAATGAAAGTATCATTATTGAGTTGACATTCGTTTAAAAAAAATATGAAGTAGGTTCGATTCCCGGCTGTGAGCAATGAACTTTCAGTCTATACCCGCGTCTAACACTCGCACGGACAACATCGTGAGGAAACCGACATGTTTTAATACTACACGTGTCAGACAGAAGCCTGATCTACTAGTCTATGATATCAAAGAAATTATATATGTATATACATAAATATGTATGTATTCAATAATTATTATTATATATCAAATATAACTAGACATTATGGCTATTAATATTATCAATGCATCTTACAAATTATTACATATATATTTTGTATAAGTAGGTAATAATTTTTAAGTTCTGTGCTGTTTATGTTTCAATGTGTATCCGTTTTTGGCTTTTATGTTTAATGTATATATATATATATATATATGTATTTGTTTCCTTGTTACATATAAGTATGCTTAAAACCTATGAACAACCTGTATATATGTCATTGTATGATTGGCATTAAAATGTATATATTATAATCATTACTATCGCAACCCAATTATGAATAAAACAGAAATTACAAACAGAAATAAACGATATTAATCCAAACATGACAGAAACAAATCGCAATTTAAGACAGACTTTAATAACTGTTTGTTATAAATGTAAAATTATCGTCAGAAATTTAAGGCATTTGTTAAGCTCAAATCACAAGTGGTCCGTTATCTGTCTGGGTTATCAACTGCAATTTCGTAAGTTCAAACGTACCGACTCTAGTGCCAATCGAATGAAAAAAAAAATGTCCCGGTCGATCAAATGGTTCATTCACTCAGGAGTGAATGTAATATCGCTCGATCTTCGCTCATTGTGTACCTACAATACCTTCGCATGCGGGGGCTGAAAGAACTGCACTTATGCATCGGAATTCGCGAAATATAATGGAGCATTCTTGTTATATGATAATATTGATTTTTGATTTCCGTTACCTATTCAATGTTACTTATTGGGTATTAATTTTATCGTTTTGTTTGTTCTGTGCACAGCTGTTGTGCTTAAGGGCATATAGTGTAGCGAAATTATTTGGTTTTATAACCTAATATTGTATACTCCTGAACATCTTTTTTTGACGTTACTTTTTGATCAGAACTAAGCTACTAACTTGTATTACTACTGTGTACATTAAAAGCTTTATACAACTATTACTACTACTACTTTTTCTGTATAAGCAACTTATTGACTTAAGTCGACAGTCTTCAACTCTTTTGTTATTTTATAGGTTTGCTTTTACTCTCACTAACTCGTAGGTAAACTAAAAAAAATTGTAAAATTTACATATATAATTAATTAACTACAATTACATATAAATTTTAGATTAAAGATAAGCTACCCACATAAGCGTACCAATTCTTGAAAGGCTGGCAACGCACTTGCGAGCCTTTTGGCCATGGGCGGCGCTATCACTTAACATCAGATGAGCTTCCTCAGTGCGGACTAATAGAACAGAGAGGAGACATTCGAGTGAGTATTTTAAATCATGTCTTGAAGCTTTTTCATACTCAGTTCAAAGATACACCTTGCCTAGACAAATTTATATGGGAAAGCCATAGACAGGATCTGGCTTGTTTACGCACTTCGCAATCATTGCAATAGGCAATGCCTATTACTGTGCTATTTTATCTTTGTAATAATAAAAAAAGTTATAAATATAAATTACTATCTTAACGTATATTTACTTAATGTAATAGTTATATCTGAATTCAAGGTGAACTTTAAGATGTTTGTCTTAAAGGGCTTGTGTTTACAAAATATGATTTAATGTGAATTAACGATGTAATTGTTAAATGTTGCATGCTGAACATCCCCTATTGCCATTCGTGACTCACAAGCCATTTCGATGTTGTATTTATCGAAACATTTCGTGTGACACGCTGCAAACACCGATATTCTGTACACAGCTGGAAACGGTGCACGTTCATTCATCTGAAGCCTCTTCTTTCTTCTTCTCTTCTTTCTTCATAATCAAGAAATTACGGTAAAAAGCACATAATTTTGAAATCCATATATGAAATTTCTTTGTCAATAAGTTTGTACGTTCATATGAAGGGAAATACTTAGTAAATATATATACGTTTATGTATGTTTTATACATATAATTTATTTATTAATTTACACTTCGTTACACTGCATTAAAAAAATTGAACATAATTAAATAAAAAGGAGGGCAACTGGCGGCCTTATCGCTTTCTAGCGATCTCTTCCAGGCAACCACTGTGTAAATAAATAAATAAAAATGTATTGAATTACATAAGATAGACAAGTAGTGGAAAAATACATGTTACACACATTTATTAAGACAAAACTAAACAGGAACAAAAAAAAAACGAACTGAACTAAAAAGATGATACATTAAAAATAGAAAGTAAAAAGACACATAAATCTTAGCGTTAATCTGATTTGTACACACGGTTGGTGGTTATATCTAAATATTTACAAAGCAATGATTGAATTAAAATTTTGATTTTGCAAACAGTTTTATTTTGTTATAAATTTAGTATAATTTATGGTTTCTTCTCTCTTTCTGTCCTACAGGTTCTGCACTAATTGTTAACCTTATATTACATTAAGGAATCTAAACTCTTTGGTAATCTGTGAAGGGTTTAAGTGGCTAAAACTGGCCTATTACTATTAAGTAATTTAGATTATCTAGCAGTTTAGATTACTAAAAGTTGCACTGCTATCAGGAGAAGGTCTAGTAAGTTGGGCAGAGGCCACAGGTCACACGTCGTGGTACGGACCTCGCCGCCCCGCCCTCACTACAGATGGTCTACCGCGGTACGGTCAGACTAACCAAGAAAAATAATTTATACAATATACGCCTTAAATCATGATCAGCCTATTTTGTTTAGTAAGTATTCTCACTATGAAAAACTATGTATTTCTCCGTAAGTCATTGATTCAGGATGGCATTTTTTAACTTCAACTTCAAACTCTGATAGGGATTATTTACTAATATTAATTTTAATATTAAGTCCCTTAAATTCGAATATGTAGAAATCGTTCATCTGGTACCTATAAGGACATTTTAGTAAGTAGTTAAAATTATCTCACATCATGTCCCAGTACGGCATTTAACAATCAACAACTTAAAGATACCAACTGCCCTCTACTGTTGTGCTTTACTAGAACCATAGTGTATGATTTTTGTGCGGACAGTACACAAAGGAAAATACTTAATCCCATTTTTTCCACCCTTTCAGGGGGGGCGTGCAAGGCGGGGACGGCGCGTGGCCTCTGGCTAGCCCGGACCTGCGCATAGCCAAGGTAATGTGAAAGCCTCTATTAGCTGTCTTGTATTTTAATGAGGTTTTAAAAAGGCTTCATAAATTCTATCGTAAAAATACATAAATGTATGTTTCAAAATAATGGATGTATAATTCGTTTATTTTTTCGGTTGGTTGGGATCTTCAAGGCCGGGTTTTATAAACGACAAACTTACTTACAAAGGCAAATCATATGAATTGTGAAGGTATGGCACGATAGAACGGCTGATAGAACGGCTTATAAGTTCACCACATCACAAATCCAAAAAATCACTTACGATGTTTTTCAGATAGTATTGGAAAAAAAGTTTATGTACGAAATACTATATAGTATGAAATCATTTAGCCACTGATTATTACTATTTCATTTTACATACAAAATGTATGATTTATTAATGATGTGGGTTTATAATTGCGACACACTTGCAGTTTTACAATCACATATTATTTCGCGCTGTAATTGTGTACCCTCAAATCTTAAAATAACTACCTAAAATTAAAAGCTATTCTCAGCCAACCTGGAATGTGATTATTTGTCTCGACAAATTTAAGATAAATATTTATAGATACAAAAATATATTTTTGTCACTGGTTATTGTATTACTTTCGTTGCGTTATTAATTGTATTTCTATTTAACTCTTTAGTTTGTAAGGAATTTAAATTTGTGATGTTTTATGTAGAAAAGTTAGATTACAACAATTGCGTAGTTTACTGGTTGGGTTCATCGTCGTGTTTTGTGATACTACCGATACGCAAAGCTGTGTAAGATTTACAGTTGAGACTTGGCACTGATGACTGTCATATGCCAAAGAGTTTCTTCAAAGTGGTGTCCCGCATAGCGCTCAGTTTCGGCTCTTCATTCGTCTGTCAAACGACAAGAAAACTGGTTATTAATAATTTATACCAACGTTAAAAGTTCGTTATAAAATTAAGTGAAAATTACATGCTAATTTATTATATTCAAATGCATTTTTTGATGCAAACTGCAACTGGTTCGCATTGTTTTTTTATTGTAAATTATACGGTTAGTATTTTTTATACAAAAAAACTTTAGGGTGAGATACCGAGATAAAAGAACTCGTTGTATCGTAATTTACACTGCTTTTTTAGATAAAAAAATTTGAGAGAAGATATGAATTGTATGAATTAAAATCAATATAATTTACCATTAATGTTTTCATTTGAATATAAACCTATCTCATACTACTATGTCTACGTGGAAACACGATAGAAAAATGGAATCCCAGATATCAAACGACGAAACCGCTGCAATAACTAAGTTATTCTTTCCAAACGTTATTTCGGCCTTTTCGATAATTAAACAAATAAAACCAACGGGATTGATTACCCAGATGTTGACAGGTCACGGTGGATTCTTGTCATATCTTTACAGGTTCAGGGTTAGACAAAGTGCTGCCTGCCCTTGTAGCAATACAGCTGAAGAGACGGTGTTGCATGTTCTGACCGACTGTCCAATGTATGGATGCGATAGGTATAACACTGAACAAGCTATGGGCATGGAGTTGACGGAGGCGAGTTTGAGGGAAATAATGCTCAACTTTAGGTTAAGAGGCATCTTTCTGGGATTTGCTGTAAAAGTCATAAAAAAAGTTGTTAATAGAAATAGATAGTAGTATATAATCATCCGGGTTAGCAATACCATACGTAAGCTATTTAATACCTCCGACGACTACATAGTCGGGGAATTATCAAGATATTATAAAAAAGAACATACTTCATATCTTCGTTCTATATAGCTAAGCAAAGTGTTTCAATATACCATTCAGCCAAAGGCGTTGTAATAATCACATAGAAGGATGTTACAGAGAAAAAATATTCAGACATAATAAACCAGATTTCATTCTGTCCTTGTAGCAATACAGCTTAGGAGTCGGTGGTACATGTTCTTACCGACTGCCCAATGTTATACGACAGTACTTTGAACAAACCATAGGAATAAAAGTAACAGAAACGAATATAAAGAAATTAATGTTCAATATGAGGTAAAGATTCTTTTGGAATTTGCTGTAAAGGTCATACAAAAGGTAGTTAAAATAAATAGGTAGTAGTGTTTAATCATCCTACCACCAATTACCAATGTCATTTACTTAAGTTTTTTAATACCTCCTTAATATTATAATAATTATCTAGAAAACATAAAAAAAAACAGATTTAATTCAATTTCCTACTGCGATAGCATTAGGTAAACGCGACAACCTTCAACAACCAACCTCAGATTATCATCAGATTTTGACAGAGATTTTTCTGTAAATTCGTAAATTTAGATGAAATTTGAATACTCCATAAAATATAATTGCCTTTGAACATGATACGATACGTTATAAGTAGTGTTATGCCTATAGCCATCCTCGACTGATAGATTATGCTACACAAGACTATTGCAATTGATATGAGCGCGTCTAACAAAACAAATTCATCAGGTTTATAAAATTACATAGAAAATGGATGAAATAGGGTCACCATAGAGTACATGATATCGCCAATGTACAGTTAAGTTTCCAAATCGTCGCTTAGATGACATCTAAAGGCGGAAGACGGACAGCACCGTTGTGTCATGGTATGAGCAGAGCAATGGGCAATTTGAGGGGCAGCAGAGCGGCTAGATCGTTAACTGAGTTGACGCGTGTCATTGTGACTGCTTTCAATCTTCGGTCACGGTTCAAGCAAGCTTTTGTTTTGTAAATGACCAAATATAGTGGACTATATACGTCTCACGAGAAGCACAAGTTCTTGTGAAGCGTAACAATTATTTTTGATATCAAATATTTTAAGAAAACACTTTTGTAACGGATTGAAGCTATGTATTATTATTAAAGCACGCAAAACGTCGGAAAATTTAAAATTATGTAAATAATTATAAGTTTATAATAATAATACATAACTTCAATCCGTTTAAAAAGCGTTTTCTTAATGTGTAAAAGCCATGTCAACAAAAGACAATACTATCAAATATTTTGTAAATAACCATTGGTCTAACGTAATTAAAATTTTAAAGTCAAAGTGCCTTTATAGTATTTATAGGATAAGTTTTGACAACAATTATAGATAACTTAACAGTTTTTATTATTATGACATTATGATAATTAATATGACATTTGCATGCCTATTTTTATATCGCTGGTTGTGCTGTTTTTGACATTGACAGTATTAGATGAAGTATTACATACCCTTAAAATTAAAATATATCAATTTCAAACTCCAGCCTTCACTCATTTCATGAAATCCCTTAATCAGTCTAGTTGCGCTGTTTTAACTACTAATCTCTAAAATCGTACTCAAAATATTTTCAAATAATTTTTAACTATTATTATTATAATTAAATTTTAGTGTCATTTAGGAAACAAATTGGAAAGTGCAATTATTTATAAGGTCCTGTTATTTTTATTAGAGGAGGCATGCAGGTCACTAAAAGTTAAAACACATGGACAACCGCAACTCCAGGAGGTTTCTAAGTGCGTTGTCGGCCTTTAAGTGGTACGCTCTTATCAATAAGGCCCTAAGTCATAATTGTTCGGAAATACATGGAATGGCAGTTGGTTGGTTGGTTTCATAAAGAGGTGATACGCGAGTAGAACTGAGCGCTCGGTCTATGTATCGACCATAATAATCAATTCTGGTCTAAATATAGATACATTTATCAATTTTGTATCGAAAATTAGACTACAATTAAAACAAATCAGGTAGAAATAGAACACACGACATATTACGTAATTAAAATTATATTTTGATTCGAATCGAATTTAGTACAATAAATTTATTAAATAGGCGGGGATAGTGTTTTTAAATGATAAGTCTTTTTAAGTTATAAATATTAAACAAAAGAATACTTAAAAGCTATTATGATTTTCGACATAAGATCTAGGATAAAACTTTCTTGTTACCATGAAAATTTTGGAAAACATATTAATTAATTTCTAGTTTAATTAAACACAATTTTAATATTTTAAAAATATTGGTGAACAAACCTATTTGAATTTTTTTACTTCAATTTCGATTTCGAAAATTCTGTATTTTTTTAAATAATTATTTTTAATGAATCATTTTTTATATATCATTACTGATTCCTTATCAGTTTACCTCACACGATCAAGACAAGATGTTAATTAAAATAGTCAACTAAGGCTGTCGCCAACAGCCGAAATTCAAAGGGTATGTCAAATTGTTTTTCATATTTACCGTCATCACTAAATGCTAACCGTTCTATTTGTCCACTTTAGAGGAATAATAAGGTGTATAAATACGCGATACAAAGGTTCTCGTTGTAATATTAATATCTCACAGTTGTATATAGTACAAAGAATGGGAAGGCCATTGAGACGCGCATTAAAATAATTGAACCTTCTAGTTGAGGTTTGAGTTATTTTTCTATTAGGTGTGCGATAGAATACCTTATTTTAATCTGCTATAGAATGCTATAAAAACGCGGGAAAAGGATGAGCCACAGATTAAACATCGGCATTTCTTGTTACCACAGAACTATTGTGGACGAATTGTTACCTTATCAAAGACTAAATATTTGATACAGAATAGTTACGAGCGTTATCGATATATTTTTAACAAAATTACAATATATGTTTACGAAATCAAATAATATATAATTGATAAATTTAATTATAAAGCGGTAAGAATCTGTGCAAATCATACATGGATATTAAGATAATAAATACTGTATGTTTATTTCAGAGTAATTTTTATCTCCCATTCTTCTTCGTAGTCTTCGTTACTGAGGCTTGTGTCTGTCTTGAAATCCTAACCGATTTGCGAACTCCACACCGCTTCATCGTCAGCGTGTCTCAAGGCATGTTGAGAGCCATAATTGTCTTAATTTGATCAGATCAACGGATAGGCGATAAACCCTGACTTCTCCTGCCATCACTCTTCCCTACCAGTTTGTCGAGACTATTCGTGTCTCTCCTGGCAATATGGCCAAAGTAGCACCCGTTTGTAAATGATAGTTGATAGTTCCTTTTAGTTGCTTGTGAATGGACTTATTGGATCTTTTTGAATTTGTATTCACAGCGTTCTTCTCCCTGATAATTCTTACCTACACGATAATTGTAAATCGTACATGCATCAATATTATGGATTTAAAAAAAAATACTAGTTCATAGACACGGACAACTCTAAATGCAGTCTGTAATAGCCTGCTAATTGTGAGAAAAATCTTCATATAAGTTATATATTAGTTGCAATCATGTCCGTTTGCATCTCAAGATAAGAGATTATTTGTACAGTGTTGTTTGTGAATGATAAGGCTAATTTATAGAGGCCAGTAAAGCCTTTCGTTTATGATTATTTAAGTCGTCCTATTTAATTATTGTGTTTGCGGTCTTGAGGTTGTGCAAGTCTTTGTTACTAACAACCGTGCCTTACGAATTATTATTTTTGAAATAAAAATAATCAAACGCATTTATTAGGATTCCTTCTCATTATATCATAGACTTGCGAATCTTGCTTGAATACAAAAGACAAACGTGAACTCAAATAAATGCTAAAAAGGTTTGTAATGTTTTTTATTTCTTTACAAAACAATTCTTATTGCGTTTAGATATTATAGTATAGGTTAGGAAAAGATTAACTACAGTAAAACTTTTTTACATGTATGAATCTAATAACGTTTTGATTGCGTGCACTCACCAAATACGTTCCTTATTTAGGCACTTTGTATTTCTTTGAGATTCTTAAAGGTGAATGCACGCTATTTACAGTATTAACTACGAGTTGTTATAAAAAAATAAAACATATTTTGGTAAGACCACTGTTTCCATGTTACAAAATTTGCAAAAATATCCGAAATATATTCAAATGACTTCAAAGCAATAAATTTTACGAATAAATGAGACAATTATTGTAATAAAACCATTACGTCTTATATCAAAAAACGTTTTCTTAAATAAAACAATAACTAACATTTGTAACGAAATTGAGTTATCGCGATACAATCTAATTTTAGATTTATATATTTTATTGTTTCCAACACAGAAATATACATTATTTAGAATATATATTATTCATGATCATTATAATAATAATTAAAATCGATAAATAGAAAACTGAAACAAATTTAAAAAGTTGGATCCGTGTGGCAGTGTACCTTAAACGCTGGCAGCATTTCCATATTTCTGCAGCGAGGCAACCACCAGCTCTGGGGTTGCCGGTACTATCTTAGGTGCCAATTTAAATCTTTAATTAAGCCTTCAAGAGATCAAAGACATCATTTTCGGCCACTTGCCATCGTATCTCGCGATGCCTGTTAGCTCCAAAATGGCTGGAATATTGACAAGGAGGCAACAGTGTATGATGTCTTTGAGCGCGGTGTGCAGAGAAAAACGATCTTCACTCTTTTGCCCATGGAGGTCAAGTATATTTACTTCAAAGTCACAGGAGCACTTTATGTTTTTACATTTCATAAGAGTCTTTAAAATGTGTAGTGCCCTTTTCTGCGTCCGAAAAATGCATTAAGTATCTGTATCTAAGTGGCTCTTGGAACTATGTCCAAAAATTCGTTTTACTGAATGTATTATAGCCACAGATAATTCATTCATATCATTAATCATAATGATTATTGTTAGAAACATAACCAAAACTAGAGCGCACGCGTAGATGCAAAAACTGTATTTGTCCAATAAAATTTATGCGTACCATTGTCCTGCGGAAATCGTGGGCCCGTCTCCTTAATCGTTTATCGAAAAAATGTCATAAAACGGACCCCATGGTCAGTGCACCATTAGCAATGAACCGTGATTTCTACCATAAAGCAATAATTATTATTCATGGTAACATTTTTTCTACCATTTATCAATATCGGGGGACACAGTTGCTATAGAGTGGTATTAAAAATTTAACATATTTCATAACGCAAATAGCATATGTTAATTTAAGTGTACCATGTTGTTTTATGATAGATTTATTTGAACAAGACAGTTACGACTTATTTACGGACATAAAATTATGACGATAACAATGAATGTTTGCGCTTGTAAATCTCTACGAATGCCATATTATGTAGTAAGTGATATCTTTTGCAAATCTGTTTAATAGTAGTGCTGTTTTATAACTGGAAAATTTTCGATGACGTTCTTTAAATGTGACCTTATTAACTCAATAATGGCGACTCAACGGGTTTCTGTTTCTTTCCCTAGGTGAAAGGTCGTTTGGGAGCCGAACGGTCATCAGCGAATGGTACGAAATGGTACCTTGGATAATTGATATTTCTGTATTGCGCAACATTAATGTGATTTTAGAACTATACGATTTGATTTGTTATTTCACTGAAATATAACTTAAACATTATGTCCTAACAGTGGGTTTTTTATCTGATTAATTAGCTATTTACACGTAAATGTTTATTTTATAAATAAATCATGAGTCTTCTTCTGGGTGAAATTTTATTGCTAAAAGTTGTGTAGCCAGCGCTAGTCCAAACAGTTCCTCGGCGGATGTGATACTGGTCCACTCCCATAAGTTCTGCAACCGCGTCTTCTTCATTCTACCAGCCCGTCGCTTTGAATTTTGCATATCATTAAAAGCTGCAACAAGTGGTATCATCGATGACGTAAAACGTGTCCAGGATATGCGACTTTCCGTATTTTAAGTCTGCAATCGTGACATCCCGATTCGTTGACTGGATCCAGCTGATGCGAGGCATGCGACGGTAACTCTTCATCTCAAAAGCGAGCACTATATATTATTTTCATATAGCAATACCATTTACGTTGATCAACACACACCAGTGTGCTTTTGTGCCTGACATAACAGTATATGTCTTCATGCATGTCTTCGAAACGCATGAAGACTCTATAAAGCATAGTAAAATATTCAATTAAGTATCTGTGTTACGCGACTTGCGATATGGAATCATTATTAATAAAGAGTATGGTATTTTTAAATGTCTTAATCGTGATCTCAAGAGCAGTGTTGGCCTAGTGGCCTTAGCCTGCGACTCTCATACCTGAGGTATCAACAAGCAATGGACTTTGTTTCTATGTGCGCATTTAACATTCGCTCGAACGGTGAAGGAAAACATCGTGAGGAAACCGGCCTGCCTTAGAGCTTAGATTAACAAATGATCATGAAAAAGAAACATAAATCTGAGGCCCAGACCTAAAAAGGTTGTAGAAACACTGATATTTTTAAATGGTATTCTCTTAATGAACGATTTTGTGTATGACTGTAACTTAAACGTGAGTTTTAGCGCAGGATATAATTTGTATGTATCAGTATTTGGCGTTAATTTACTTGCAAATTTGGATGTCATCGACCTGAAACCTTCGTCCGTTGTTATCACAACAAATTAATTACCGGTCCAGTATCTGTATCATTAGTGTATTGGTGTCGCACTTTCAGGTGGCCTCTATCTTATCTAAAGAGGACGTGCGGGCGTATGTACTTCACACATACCGTACATTCAAATGTCCACCGTATACCTCAGTATTAAAGTTGAAATTGTATCTGCAACAATTTTTTTTCTGAAAATTTTCTCACAGTTTTTGGCGCAGGATTTTCGTCCGTATGTCCTGGGTCATAGGGGCGTTATAGGCGTGATTAAAACTCGTTTTTCCGGTAGTTATACTATCCAAGTAGTTAAAAACGACAATGGGCAACTTGTTAGTTGATAGGCATGTAAATAAGTAGATGGATGGTTGGTCACCAATTTCGTAGATGATAATAACTTGTATCCTATCGTGAATTGGTTAGTTTTATTGGGATCAGTAACCTGTAGTAATGTTTAGAATTTTATTATGTATATATAAATTAAAACATGTTTTTTAGGCTGAATATCTTGTCTCTATTGAGACAGGGCACTTATGTAGGTGACATACGTAACTTAACGTAAGGCTGACCCTGCCTCTCTATATGATGCATGGTCAGCCTTACGTTAAGTTACGTACCAATTTTGGGCAATTATGTTTGATAACATTAATATATATAGAGAAGTATGAAATTCCGCATCATCAGGGAAGGGGACTGTGTCTGTTTTATAATATATAATGACATGAGCTAAACTTCTCCAAGGATCTACAGGTATCTATGTCATGGGCAAACCAGCTCAAAGTTGTTACATCCTTGCGCATCTCCAATCCAGCTACGGAGCATTGTTTAGGGCGGCAGTAGCTTAAGTAATTTATCTTATCTTTGTGTCTTCTTGTGTCAGCCTCTTTTCTACAAAAAACAGAATAAGATCCGTGGAGGAGGCGACCGGCACAGGGAAATGGCCTTGCATTGCATTCTTGAAAACGAATAAAAAATTACATATTATATTTAAAAAAAATATTTGTGTAATCTATATATTATTATAGGATTAAGTTGACTTTACAATAAATGAATAGTTTTTTTTAAATATATTTTTATCATTATTTATTGTATGCAAAAGTAAATTGTTGACTTCAGGTGGTTAGATGCATGCTTAAACTAAAAACGTATTAAGATATAGATAGATAGATGGTATCCACTTAATATTATATATAATATGCCACATATAAGGATTTTAAATCTCATATAGGAAGTATAATTATGATGTTTATAATCCATTATCTCCGTTCACCCACTTCCTATAACCTTAGTCTGGGAAGGCCGTTTATAGCAAGATTGCATAATGATGTATTTTGCGAATATTTCAAGACGGATAGTGATGTTCTCGATAAAATATAGGGCCATGATATCTATTTATAAAGCCACACATTATAATAGGATGTGTCTGTGTTATGGAAAAGGCCGTGTTTTTTTTCACATAACAGGGTGGGCAAACGGGCAGTAGGCTCACCTGTTCTTAAGTTATACGCATGTACACTCGCCTTTTAAGAATTGGTACGCTCCTAAGTTGAATTCGTAAGGAAATAGTTTGTGCAGCTAGCTCCATATAGTGGTGGTGCGCGGAAAAAATGCTTAAGGAACGATCAGTTGTGGAACGACGGACGTCGAGCTGATACGGGTGGTATTTGTTTACTGTCTTGACGTCCGTGATAAAATTCAGCTGCAGGAATTAATCCGAGCAACTCTGTACATTGTAGAACACGCTGAGAGACCCCACATCTCTCCGCAAGGCGAAGGGATCAAGCCGCTCGAAAAGTGATAATGATCGTCCACGATTCGAATAGCTCTATGTTGAATACGGTCAAGTGGAAGGAGCTGGTGCTGAAAAGCTCCCACCCAGTGCTAGGAACTGCACTCTACACTACAGTTGTAAGAGTTGGCCCTGAGTGTACGTGAATACGTTTATGTAATTACAGCTGATGATTATAAACTTAAACAAACATCGAAGCTTCAACGAGAGAATAGTTGTACATATGTATGAATAGTTACTTGCAAATGTCGACGCAGCAAAATAACATCAAAATATCAGCGTTTTTTCCACCAACACGCATGATGCCTAATGCAAATGATGGTCGTATAATGAATTCTTTGAACTCTTGCTATGCAGTGGTATAGTTTAATTTACGATGTAGAGGATAAGTTCGAAACTACATCGCCATTTTTGTTATCATTACGTTTTTTGGATTGTCCCCATTAAAAATGTATTCGTGTCAAAAGAATTTACACAAAGAATAATAGGCCTCTATGATTGGTGCTCGACGCATTGCGGACGCCGCACAAACACAACACTTATGACATAATTCATTTATTTAAATGAAAAAATCAAAAAGAGAACAAAATATGACAATAACAAAAGAACCCAACAAAGAGTCATTGCTAACAGAATCCAGCAAATTAGATTTCATTGCTTATAGCTAAATATTAGAAAAACAGTATTTTTAAAATGATAATATGTCTGGTTTGATTATTTGCATGAATAGCTAGTTTGTATTCAAACACATTCTTTAAATAAATTTAGAGACTTTTCTTCATTTTTAATCATATATATCAGTTCAAAAATTTCCACTTTAAATAGTAAAATACACTGATATTTTGATTTTATTACACATCCCTATCATTTCCATAGCTAATTGCAAATTGCTGAGCTGTCAACACACGCTAATGTGTCATATGATCGTGGTTCACGCGCGGACTTGAACCAATACCTATCATTACACAAAATGGTCAAGTTTGCTTATATTGAATATCAAACAAATTGCCTACGTTATTATACATAATAATGTAATGGATTACGATGTATACTTTTTTGTAATTTATGTAGTGGAGGAAATATCACAAAAGTTCATTAATCTCTTTAGCATAGTAACAATTGTCCCTTATTGTATTGAATAGATATATTTTTTTTTTCAATGACAAAGACAAGATAAGGGAGCTGAACACACACTGTTTTAAGGTAGGTACAGGAAATTTAAACGGGAATTATTAATAAACAAAAACGAATCGCAAAATATGTTGCGGAGCTCTAAACTTGAAGATGACTGCCAATTCCAATTTTATGTATTTCTTGAATTCTTAGGAAGGTTTTTATGGAGAGAAAAAAATACCGAAAAACCTATAAACCAATTATTATTCCGCTATAGAGAACAGTTTCTATGGGTAGCATAGCAAAATGTTCCATATCTTGGTTATTACTAATACCGTAGGCTAAGAAAAAAAATCATATAAAACTTAAACAAGTGTTTATATATATTATACTGGGTGTCCGCAATAAAGGCTTCATAATAATAATTATCATAAAAAAAGGCAAAAATCTGAGGCACTGATGTAAAAGGTTGTAGTGCCACTGCTTTTTTTTATGTTTTTTTCCGGTACATTTATTTATATTGATAACTTTGTTTCTATAGATAGCTAAGAAATCTAATGTTTCTATTATAGGATGATTGAATAGCTAACACTGCGTTGTTTCATGTAAAAAGTATGCAATTACATTAAGCGAAAAATAATATAAAGGCAAATTCCATCGCACGTCTAGTTTGTACGAAATTTTTAAAGATTAAGGGAAAAAATTACAAAAGCCGCCGACAGATTCATCATATTTCGTGATGGATCCACGAAATTTAACACTATTATTCTACTTCGATATGGCAAAAATTTTTATACAATTATTTGCCAAGAATTTTAATTTTACGGCAACCATGATTTAAGGTAAACCTGTGAAACAAATAATTTACAATTACAAATTGTTTATATCAAATCATATTTAAAACGTATTTATGAATTGGTTTAAGGATATGGAGACAGAAGTACACAAGTACAAAATATGAAGTAACTTGAAAATATGATTGCTTAAATGTTATTTAAAAAAATTGCCCAAAGGATTAACAAAAATAAAGTGATTTAAAAAATATAGGCAATCCCATTTTAATTATTATTATATTCACATATTGTTACCTAAATATTACATTAATTGTATCTTTAATCTCTATATACATTACCTGTCCATCGTATCCCTAACTTTCGTACTAACTGATGTAAATCTCTTCTAAAGTTATATTCATGCTTTTTCTAGTTCAGGTGTCCTTTTTTATATGGTCCTGATCACTGTTTACATAAGTTTTGATTGCTTTGTTTTCTTTCATTAGTTTTGTCTAAATAACATTAAGTCGTATG
Source organism: Pieris brassicae (assembly GCF_905147105.1). Classification (NCBI taxonomy): domain Eukaryota; kingdom Metazoa; phylum Arthropoda; class Insecta; order Lepidoptera; family Pieridae; genus Pieris; species Pieris brassicae. The sequence goes on along the minus strand of NC_059665.1, from coordinate 20,811,307 downwards.
TATTTTTGAACTTTCCTTTTACCTTTTTCTTATTATTATTTTTCTCACAGTAATGCCTGGAAGAGTTTGCTTAAAAGCGATAAGGCCACCAGTTGCACTCCCTTTCATTTAATTAAGCCAATTGTATTGTATTATGTTTGCAACAATATATTAAATAAATCATTTTCAAATTGAAAATCTAAAACATAAAATGAAACATGTTGTGGAGGTAGGATGATGTAGTGTTTCTCCAACCTTAAGGCAGAACACTCGACCTATACGCACTGAAGGCCCCAATGGCTAAGTTCCAGAAGCTGTATAATGTATATATCACATCGCATTCATTATCTTTTAAGGTTATACTAAAAAATATTCAAAAGCTTAAAAGACTCTTTACCGTCGCATTATTTTAAATTTTCTCACTTTTTCTCAAAACAAAGACACCCTACTACACTGTCCGAACGCAAACACGGGTGCTGGCCTAGCAAAATTCTTCGCGCTTGGCTTAACATTTTGAATAGACCTTTACAATTATTACCACAATATACGGTGCCTATTTTTCTCAAACTATTTAAATGTTTAAGTCCTTATTACAAGGGAATAAGGTTCACTGATTTTTGCGAGATAAGTGATTAAAAAAATAATCTTGTTAAACGGTAGCTGAAATCTCTGGGCGGTTTGTGTTTTTTGATGAATTATTGACCTTTTCTATAACCACGTATCTGTCCTAAATAAACAAAAAATATCTTAGAATCCATAGATTATTCAATTTTGACTTTATTATAACGAAAAAAAGGTTTCATATATTTCTTATAATAAATAAGTATCGCAATACGCAAGGAAATGCCATGCAATGGATCAAATTTTTTAAATTAGTTTTTTATTTATTTATTAATTATTTTTATTATTACTATATATGTTCAGAAGATTGTAAATATTGTTTAAAAAATATATTTATAGTTTTGCTTATAATTTTGATTTAAACCAAATCTCCATTGATTAACCAATCAAATTATACGTCATCTTATATACTAATTGCTACTTATATATAATTTGTGGGTATTTTTGATAAATATAACTTAGTAGGCGGTTTTTTAACACTCAAACAATTCATGTAATGCCGGTGTTACGTTATCAAAGACGCACGCGCACACGTGTCGATGGCTTAATCCGCGGCTTAACCGACCACCCAGAACATTGGCTATTGCTGCCCATTTACGAACATTATAGGGGCTAGGGCAGAAAAATTCAGGGTATGATGTGTAGTTTCACGTGAATTACAAATGCACATTTTTAATGTAGAACAGCTTACATAAACAAATCCAAATGTGTGTATTATATAATTGAGTTTGTAATATATTTCGAATAGATTAAGTAGGAGAGGTGGAGGACATCAATTTCAAGGCAAAATTTATTATCTTAATTAGGAATAGCAGCGAAAAAGGCAAGAGGTCTATTAGGGAAGCAGTTGTGGCCTAGTGGCTTCAGCGTGCGACTCTCATCCCGAGGTCGTAGGTTCGATCCCCGGCTGTACACCAATGGATTGTCTTTCTATGTGCGCATTTAACATTAGCTCGAACGGTGAAAGAAAACATCGTGAGGTAACCGGCTTGCCTTAGACACAAAAAGTCGAATCAAATCTGTCCTTCTTGCCTATTCGATTAACAAATGTTCATGAAGCAGATAGAGGCCCAGACCTGAAAAGGTTGTAGCGCCATTATTTATTATTATTATTGTTTACTAGGAAATCTAGGAAGAGATTGAGAAGCTCTAAGTTCATTTTAAAAGCAAAATATTGACGTTGCCTTTGATAGTTTGAAAACATTCTTCTTAACAGAGATTTTATACAGCTTTGATAAATAATAAAAAAATCGTCATCCTATACACAAATTACTGTTTCTACTTCAATAATCTTTTTACTTTATAATAAATTTGTTGAAAATTGCAGATTGATACATTGGGAAACAGTGTTGACTCATATACTTTGACATTAACTAACAAAACCTCTATGTATAATAATCAAACTTTGTTACTGCGTTTCATAGAAATACATTTACGAAAATGGGTACAAAATAAGACCTGATTTAGTATTGTACCCTGGGCTTGACTATAATATAGGTGAGATTTTGCACTATTAAATTGAGACCACCAACGTTTACTTTTTGTTTTTTTGTGCAATGCGAATGTAATGATGCGTTCGTGATTTTTAGCGGTTTCCACCCGTTTTGTTCTTTTGAATTCGCTGAATGGCCTTAAATACATACAGAAATCTCTCATACTGTCAGATTAGCGACGTACTTGAAGTAACTTATTTACAACAACAAAAAAAAATACAAAAAAATTAGAGCTGTTTTTATCCATATCTTGCGAACACATTCAAATTATGTTCGTTTATATTCGTGGTACAGCTAGTATTTTTTATAAGTCTCTAAGACACTTAGTTTGACTCTAAGAAATAGTACCTCCCTTACAGTAGGTACGGTACAGTACGGGAAAGGTACGGTAAAGGTACGGTACAGTACGGTAAATGTATGGTACAGTACGGTAAAGGCCCGGTACAGCACGGTAAAGGTACGGTACAGTACGGTAAAGGTACGGTACAGTACGGTAAATGTACGGTACGGTAAAGTTTGGGAAACTTACATATCTTAGAATCAAACTAAGTGTCTCACAGACTAATAAAACAGGCAAGAAATCGTTGTACCATTTACTGATATGAATAGCGATGATATTGCGATAGAAAAGTTGAACACAATTTGAAAGTATTCGATCTAGTAATAATCATTAGGAGGCAGTGTTGGCCTAGTGCACCAATAGACTTTCTTTCTATGTGCGCATTTAACATTAGCTCGAACGGTGAAGGAAAACATCGTGTGGAAATCGGCTTGCGGTAGACCCAAAAAGTCGACGGTGTGTGTCAGGCACAGAAGGTCTCTCATCTACTTATATAATCGATTGACAAATGATCACGAAACAGATACAGAAATTTGAGGCCCAGACCTAAAAAGTTTGTAGGGCTATTGGTCTATTTTTAATAAACATTAGGAACATTGAAAGAAACCAATTTTTTAACAGGATTAAAGCTATTCGCATTATTATAAACTTATAATTATTAACATAATTTTAAATTTAATGTTTCAATGTGTAAAAGCTATGTTAACCAAAGACAATACTATTTGGGACATTGGTTATAATTAGATTATTGACATATAAAATTGTCATAATACAATCATTTTTTCTACTATCATTACTAATGACATTGCTCAGTCGACCGTGATGGTACGCGTATTAATGATCAGCATGATTAGCTGTCAGGGGTCACAATCAAATTTCCGATATAATTTATATTTATCAAAATAAATGCAAACGTTACACAATACAACATTTTATTAACATACATACACAACTAAAAATAATTAAAATAGTTTGTACCTTCAACGCTGGCAGCATTTCTGTATTGCGATGCTTATTTTTTGAGGCAAGCACCAGCTCTGTGTATGTAGGTTTAGAATATTGTAAATACTCTATATCAAATCTCTGATATCAGAGTAGGAGGGTAGTACATAGTAGCATAGTATAAAGAGGGGTAGAATTTCTGATCGTGGGCAAGACCAACCACCTCGAGTATTTCCATGATGGTTTTAGGAGTCGCTAACTATCGAGGACATGGCTTAGTACATAGGAGAGACACAGAAAAATTTACTGTTTTGTCGGACATCGAACGCACGACCTCGGTGTTGAGAATTTAACTTAAACCAACATTCTCGTGTTATTTATTAATTTATTCAAATTGCATAACAGTGGTCTAATCACACGTACATACCAAACCGCATTGTAATCGTAAACATCAGAATGTTTGGTTTGATTAATTATAAATTTGTGCCTGTTTCACATAGAACTTGAAGTTACAACAGAATTTTAAGAATTTTTGTCCCATTTTTGTTATCATGTCATTTGGGTTAGTTAAATATTTTAAGAAATATAAATATATGATATAGACCCTAACTGTGTAGTCGTTGTTTCTCTCTGACATAAATAACATTTATAAATATTATATGGAAAAACCACTTTACATAGGCGTTAACCTGCGTAACTAGATAACAAGTGTAACAACTAATTATAATATACATTTTGAGCAGTGTGGGCGGAGTGGTGTAAGGACGGGAGTTCGAGACGATTGCAAACACCGGATTCCGGTTATGAACTGCTTTATTCTCTAATAATGTGGTCTTAATGATTCATACAATTCAGTGGTTCATTCAATCCTAGGTTCGTAGATTCAAACCCCGCCTGTGCACTGACAGTGTTTGAATCTACTACTACTAATTGACTTTCTGTCTATGTGTGCAAGTAACACTCGCTCGTACGGTAAAAAAATTGTGGGGTACCGACATGCTTTAGATCCAAAAAGTCGACGATGTATATGTCAGGCAGGAGGTTGATCATCTCCTGGTCTACTAGAAATTATCACGGAACAAAAACAGAAGTCTGAGAATTGGAACTAATATCTTACAGCACAATCGGTATATATTTGATGTCTTATTATTTTTTCTAAACCCGAAGTGTGACATTTTTAATCGTTCTTTTGTTATCATCCCGTTAATATGAACAGGGCTTAATGGAGGCGGTTCCAAACTCTGCTAGACTTACTAGCACCAGATAATAATTCTAAAGGTAGCCTAGATCACAGCTGTCAAGCGTGCAATATACCATTTGCATATATTATCAAACCGAAGTGCCTGAATAAGACTACTTTAATATGCATATTTTGGTTCTAAGAATTCAGTTGAATACTAATATCACAATTATTATGTAATGAGTAGTACCTCGTCAGCAGGTTCAATCCCAGATGTTCAACAGGTGTACCAATGAAAATTCTATGTGTGCATGTAATATTTACAAAAAGATTCAAACATTTATAAAAGGGAAACAAGTTATAAAAATATTCAATATATTTAACTAAGTAATACCTAATCTGGCTGTGTTGTGAGATGGTTTTACACCATGCGAGGGTATGTACGTGCCGGTGTGTATGTGTGGGGTATGCTCATGATTCAGGTGGTTTTGCGCTATGGATATTCTTTAACCTAACCTAACCATATTCCCCGATATCTTAAACTTGTTATCGTGAAGGGGCTTATCCAAAAAGTCGTCAGCGTACGTCAGACACACACCTACATGCCTATGAGAATAAACAAATGCTAACGAAACGAAGATCGAGGCCCAGACCTAAAACGTTGTAGCGCCACTGTTTTTTTTTGTATAGTACTATTATTGCATACGAACAAATGTTATTGTGTTTAAAATTGATATATATATATTTAAGATAGCTTCAATGTACGCTTTTTTATTTGGAAACTAAAGCTTTTTGATAAAATCAAAATCTGTTACAGTGACGTCGAATTGACTATTCATATTTGATCGTATAAACCGATGACCTTGTCATTAATTATGCAAAATGCTCAGAAACATCACCAATAGGTACACTTTATAATCGGTAAGATCACAGTAGGTACTCAAGTTACGTCCGCACGCTACGGCGGTTGACAGTCGACTGCCCCCCCCCCCCACTACTATACTACAGTATACTACATCCCTACCTATTTCTTAGAATTCGGTCGGGACCTTTGATGTCGTCGTAAAAGGTTTGACTGTAGGTATTTTACGATTTTAGGCTATAGCAAGTTCTTTTCAATCGCAAAAACGAATGAATATGAGACGATCATAGACAAAGCAAGTCTGATGTCTAGTCCTAGATATAATGTCGTGGACAGCAGCTTATAATTCATCATTATTATATCACAAGCCTCTGTCATTTATTACTCAAGAGAAAAACGTCGCCTGCGCATTACAACCTTGGTGTACAACCGCAAGTCGATTGCGTCCATCTACCACGTGAATTTATGTAATTGCGAATATAATTACGAAAATAATCTAAAGTGGTTTATTTTGAAAATATAAGAAATTATTTAATATACCAGTTATATGGGAGTGTAAATCGTGGAAGTAACATGGAAGCATATTTCTCTTTATCACACATAACTATTTCTATATTTCTAATTTAGGGAAAAATAAATGATAACTGTATTGTACACCTTACTATATTTCCTTATATAAAAATAAATGTAATAAAATATAAAGGTTTTTATAAGATAATTAATCTTCCTATTAATTAGAGAAAACAATACATATTAATAATATTTATATCAGATTATAGTCATATGCAATTTTAGTTAAAGTAACAAATCGGTCAATGCTATGTTAGTATTGGTAAATAAACATAAAATATATACAGAAAGCCCATTGGTGCACAGCCGGAGATTGAACCTACGACTGTACGCTGAAGCTACTGCTCTCAACACGATGCATCAAGGCCATCCTTTTCGTAGCATGAATATGAAGTGCACTGAAGGCTAAAACTAACTTTTAAAGCCACTGTTCACAGATTTTCATTTAATTACTTCATAACTAAATTATTCAATTGTATCTCAACTGAGACGTAGATTGATATCAGTCAAGACAAGGATTTAGTGAGTACACAGCGCTATCAGTGGACTGTGTAGTCAGTGATATGAATAGTATTTAATTAGGGATATGGTGACCGCGGAGATTGGAGGACGTCCTCGTATCTCGAGGTGAGGTCGCTGTAATATGCGGAGCGGAAAACAATTCCAGATATATTTTATATCTCTGTACAACTACTCGGTTCCATGTGATAAAAAAAATTAAGTCTCAAAATCATAAGTAGTTTTCAAGCTTAAAAAAAATTGTAGGTCTGGGCATCAGAATGTAAGAAAATTGTATTTCCTGATCAATATTAACTAATAGGCCAATAGATTATCAGCGTCCTGTGCCTTGACACATGACATCGATCTAAGCCGTTCTCCTCACGATGTTATTCTGCACCGTACGTGCGAGTGTTCGCACATAGACAGAAAGTACATTGTTGCACAGTTTGCGATCGAACCTTCTACCACAGGTATGAGATGCGTAGTAATTATGCCCTGTCACTGTCCATAGAGTATCGCTTCCTGCGTCTTGTGTAATCTGTGCCCAGACCTAGGTATTTTCCAGATGTGAAGACTTACCAAATATTAGCCTTGCCAGCCGTTGGACCACACACTATTCGAGCATACAATATGGACGTAACAACAAATAATTACTGGTAGAATTGATAATCTCCTCTTTCGGTTTTATGAAATTGACATATATAGAAAGGTCACACAAGGGTCACACTATTTTACAACTATTAATTCAAGTTAGAAAATTTAAGCTGAAAAAGTATACAGAAAAAAATGTGTGCGTGTACACACGTAAGAAGTGAAACTTCTTTATGACCTTATTTTTCGAAAAATTAAACAAGATAAAGTTTAACAAATGGCTTTTATTATCATAGACATGAATACAAATAATACAATTATTTCATTTTACCTTATTACTACTATAATTTTTTACAGATTTTGATTAATTGTAATAAAATTATTACTATCATTGGTATCGTTGTTATGTATTTTTGTTATTAATTGCTTCGAATCTCATCGATTCAACCGAAAAGATTCGGAGATCGAAGTTTCACTTCAAGAATATTCTCTTCTAATTTGTCTTTATACGCACTATTATATAAAATATATATTATAATAAATATAAAGACATTTCCTCTCACGTTTCTAAGAGAAAACGACCACAGAGGTGTCGATCCGTTACGTGTATCAATAAAATTAGAAGATTTGATAGTATACAGTATTGTGGTCAGTCCGACCGCAAATATAATGTTTGAAAACCAAATTGCGTAAGCCATAGAGGAGAATCGTGTTAGGTTTTTATTTTACTGTAAGCTTCACTGTTTTTACGTTATACGAGTAGTAGTTAGAATACGTCATTTAGTAAAGTTATAAAGATCTTTTTTAGAGCCTACTTTCAAAGCTAGATAGCTATTATTGATATTCTAGGACATCGTGTCCTTTAAACAGTTAAAGATTCGTGTATTGTCAAAGAAATATTAACAAGCGATGTATATTAATAAAAATGAATCGCAAAATAAGTTTAGAACTCCAAAGCGGTAAGTAAAGTAAGTATTTTTTTAAATTATTCCTTGAACTCTGAGGAAGGTTTTTATTACGAGAAAAATTTGTATGAAAATGTCATTTAATGCAATAATAATTAAAGTTTTTAGTGTATGAATTAAAAAGTTATTTTGCAAGTCAATAGTAGTGGTTCATGTAAACAAACAACTACTTAATATTTAAAAAAACATGTTTTATTTAGTACTTAGGTTTTTATTCCAGTGAAGACACACGATACTTTCTCTTGCGAACTATTGAACTGTGGAAACTCCCAGTGGTGGTCTTCCCTCTGAAATACACCCTCGAATTGTATAGGTATACTCCTCCTTCAAAGGCCGGCAAGGTCTCCTATAAAATTGGTGTCCATTGATTGCGATGACTGCCCTTTTTGTTGGTCCCATAGTATCATTTGCCCTCTTATTCTAATTTTAAAAAAGCGGACATGGTCTCTATAGTACCACAGAAAATTGTTCCATTAGTTGGTATGTAGCTACTAAAACGGTAGGCTATCTAAAAAAACATATTAATACAAAACGAAGTTTGCGGGGGCTGCTATTATATATGATATTAATAGTATATGAAGAAAGAAAGTGGAAATATACGAAAATAGATTACTATATCTTATGTTGAGTTTGTTGTAAGTTATGATAGTGGCATAATTGATTATTTGTGTTTTATTACAAATTAAAAAAATATTTGGAATTGGATTTTAAAATACATTATTTTTGCAATATTTTTAATAATGTAATAATAATAACACCGCAATTAAAGGTACCTACTCTGCCTCAGGGACCAAACTTTTTAAATGTTTTTTTTTTTGTGTTTAATTTTTTTTGTTATTTCAATGTAGGTTAAGACTATTGTTATGACTAATAATAGACATTAATACCTCTATCGCAATTCAGCGAGGCATTAGGCCACATGGACCTTTTAAAACTGCTTTAATTTTTTATTCATCAATTTTTAATTATTATTTTGTTATTAGAATACTGTATAATAATTTGTAGTATATTGAAGTAGCTTCTTCATCATCTAAGTTCTTCATCTAAAATACACAATTATACGAATATTATGGATAAATGTCGATTCGAAATCTTTTTAAATTCAATTAATTTTAAATTATCACGAAGATTCACTCGTGACCGGAATGCTTGCGCACCTGAAACCAAAGATTAATGCTTAGAAGAGAAATAATGTGGTACTTTCGCGATTCGCGGTTGACATCGAATACAAACTAATCAGTAGGCGTTATCTCGTTGGGGGCACGACGTTGCAACGGTAATACAGTATAGCGGACGTTCAAACGTTTTTGTACAGACAGAAAAATAGATAACTAGTGCATCTTCATAAATATGTTAGCAAGTAAAGTTTGCTTAGGAATCCAATAATTGTTTACCAACAATTTTTCTAAAATTCCCCCCCCCCCCCTGGAACATACATACAACATATATATACTTAGGAAGTAATCACTACAAAATTGATAACGAAACAATAAGTCAATTTTCGAAACACTGAATAGCTGGAATTAAAATTCCAAATAATTATAATAAAGATTTTTCTTAGACTTTTGACTTAAGTCCAGGGAAAGATTTAACCAATTCTTAACCGACCATCGACACGTTTGCAAGCGTTCTGGCAGTGTGAGCCCTTTGCTATAAAAACTATATACATAAATAGATTAAGTTTTATTTATGGTCCACACAACACCAAGTCACCATATGTATTTTATAACAATTTTTTATATAAAGGATATATGTACAAAATAACATTTCTATTTCTATCTGTACACGCAATATCGATTGTAGATTGCATGCAATTGCAAGGTAAACGCGATGCGACACGACCGACGCTCGCGCATGACCACTGCGGTCAATTTGAACTATGACATTAGAGGATCTACAAACCAGTCGAGTATTGTTGCTTAAAATGAATAGGTATTACGAACACATTATTAAACAAAAGAACGCTGTTATAAATTTCATTTATTTCGACAAAAAATGTTTAGACAATATAAAGCTGTAAAACGACAATATTTGGACATTTTAACAATGAGACCGATTTCTTTTAACACTCAACTTTTTCAGACAATTGTTCACTTAAACCAATAATGTCAGTGCTTCTGTTTCTGTCAAAATACAAAAACACTCACCGGAAAACAATTACAGTAAAAACAAGCTTCGAAACAACATAACAAAAAAGGATCATGTCCAAACCATTGACAAATCGCCTTTGTCCGAGCCGTTAAGACCACAGAGTAAAATCGAAAGGCAAAAAACAATAGTCGAACTGAAGCTGTGTCATAAACTTCGTAATGGGTTGTTTACTCTGTAATAGTAATAGAGAAAGATTAGTGGATTGTTGTTAGGCGACCGCAAATTTGTCGGACCACCTTGCAGGGAAATGAAATTTATGGTTCCTAGCCACGGCGAGGACGAAAGCCGCTTGCATAATCTCCACAATTTATGGCTTTTGTTAGGTTTATTAGGGATTATTTTTTCACTTTGAAAAACCTTTCACGGTGAATTAGTAAGATGACAGTTTTTTTTAATTCTTTGTTAAATATAATTTTTGCCATTGATTGAAAAAGTATAGCCTTAATTAAAAATAACATTTTAAGATTCGTATACAAAAAAAAAATGATAACTCTTTAATCACATGACATTGAATTTAATTATTTTGTTTAATTAAAAATTCCACCTTTATCCGCTTTCTGGCTTAATAAATAGTCACAATAGCAGTGGCTACCCCATTATTAGTATATCAGCAATTTGATATTCAAGGAAATAAAGATCGATAAAATTGATTTCACAAGAGCCTATCACCAAAATCTATCACGCCTACATATGGTATTGAATCTGCACGTGAGGCAAAGGTCGATCCTTGTATTAGAGAGAGGAAATCCGGAGTCCATTGTTGTATTACACTTAGGCAATATACCTGACCCACAGATAAAAGAAGGACCGGGAGCAACTTTTTCTTAATTATACGGTGTTGGAATCTAAAAAAACAAATGCAAAAAGTATGCAAATTGTAACGGCCTCAATTTTTTTATTTTCTCACGTTTTTTTATTTAATGAGGGTTTAATTTGAAGAACTCTTTGGGGTTTGATTTCGGTTTTTTATAGATTTTTTTGTTTGCGAAAACAAAGTCTCGTAACACGGTTGTCGCAAAAAATAATTACGCTCTGATTTATGCACATTATCTTGGAATTCATTAATTTTTTGTCGCATTTTGTTCGTTTCGCTTATTATATTATTAAAACACGAACGATGATGTGATTTTATATATATTTTTAGAACGTCTTTTTAATACTGGTTAGTTAGTAGACATTCAATATTCTGTTTTGTTTTTTTAATTGCATGACAAATGCCGGTTTTAACGACTTGGTCAACACCAAAACGTGGGAATGGACCAATAATCAATATCGAAAATCGCAACTAACGGAACAATGCAAAAAAATACTATCTTCACATCACTTTTTACCGTGACACAAACAAAGGGAGACCGCATCATCTTTTGTGCATCCGAAGAAATAAATTAGAGTATCCTTAGGGGAGATTTTTACCGTTAATTTTTTATTAAAAAAACATTATAAAAAAACGTTGTGGGAAAGTTAGCTTAGGAATATGACGGGAAGTTGATGTAACATTGGTGTTTTATGACGGACAGATATCTTTCACTAGGCCAAGTATCCTTCCGTAAGAATATTGCGAGAGAGAGACCTACCAAGAGTATAAGCCTGTAAAAGAATAATAATTAATTAGTTGTTGGCTCACAATCTGATACTAGGATTCGTTTCTAGGTCATGGCCTCAAATTTCTGTACTGTTTCCTTGATGATTCTTTCTTTCAGAGCAAGAACGTCCTTCTGTACCATCTGTAACTTCTTGTGGGTCTGATGATGATGATGAACACGACTTCTTTGGTGCCAATATTATTTTTATGTATTTATATATTTCAGTAGTTATAATTTGTAAATATATTATTGTGGTTTACACGTATTAGTTTTTTTTATTATTGAGTCTAGTTTAAACCTTCATGGTTAGATGAATCGATTCAGTAATTTGGTAAACAAATAATACGTGTTTACTTCCGCCTTCTAACAAAATACCCCTAAACTATGGAATTGGGATCGTAAAGAAGCTACCGATTGCATTTGATACGCACTGGTTCTCAACATTTATATGCCAAAATAGATAAATGTTACAAAAATATTACAACTGATTTAGAAATGATAATATATAAAATCTTATAGCATGTTTACTTCCACTTTAGAACTAAAAGTTGTCATTAGAATTAGCTCAAGCACATGTGACTTCATAGACATAGGATATAATGTGATATAGACTATCACTAAAAAAGCTGACAATTTATATATTAAATTTATATTTTTGTTAGTGATTATTATTATATAATTAACAGCAAATGTAAGTTGCGTAGGTATAAATAGTTAAAATTATGTTTCAGTACCTAAGAGTTGAGTCGCCTCACGAAACTCCATAATTTTATCCATACTGTAAAGTACTGACTGCTTATGAACCGTTTCTCATTCATCCGTTCTATACGGTAAGCAGTTTACAAGTAGGATATACACAAGTGGATGATGAAGTGGTTGGTAAGCCTGGCCGTGGATAAAATCCAGGAGGTACCTACTGGAGATGAGTCAAGTTAAAAGCAATCCATAACTGACGAGCATGCATGTCATGCAAGTGGAGAAGCGACGGAGGTATTGCAAAGCCGTAGCAAGTCGAGATCCGTGAGCCTGCGAGAAAAATGCGTGAATATATAAATATATAATCAATAACAGTGCTATCAGATATAAATTATAACGCAAATCTTAACAAAAACGGAGACCCCACAACCAAATTGAGTACCACTGGCTCCGGACCCCTGTTTTTTATAACATCCTGAGAGTCCCGTACGATGTTTATAAAAACATATGCACATTTTTTAAGATCATCCAAATCAAGGTGCATTGAAGGGACATCTTTTAATAATCTAAGTGCATTTTTTATATGTATTTTTTTTATTTTCTCACGCAATATTCAATAGAAGAGATCTGTGGGTAGATACATCCGATGGCTTTGTCTGGATCTCGAGTGGAATAATTTTATATTTTATATCAAATCTATTGTGAGGAATTGTTATGATTTAACAATATGTGAAAATTTTATTGCATTGAAAAAATTTTAAGTACAAAATAATTTTGTTCTATGTGGGATTTATCTTCGTTGCTATCATAATAAGATGGTAACTGTCACGTCATTATATTTCCACAGTAATGTTCTAGATATTAAATGAAAAAAAACGTAATAATTAATAAAAAAAACGCACAGACTATCATGGCGGTTATATATATTCAATTTCAGTAAAAGAAAGATTGTTAATTCTCTCCTTCCAAGATTTCCTCAATATTATATCAATATCTAGTCGTTTGCCTGCATCTAATTCCTTTTTTAAATAGTCTATGAACAGATTGAACATTTCTAGCAAAAATCTGCCTGTCAACTGTCACGCAATAACCATAAAAAGTTACCCTTTTTCCAAAACTTGATAATGGTAGCTCGTTTTCAGTTCACAATTGCATACATTAAAAGCTCCCGCATATTCATTACTATATAAAAACGGTAATTTAATATAAACTAGATAAAATACAGCTAATATAACAAAAAAGTTATACAAAAACTGCTACCGCTAAAGGGTGCGTAGAAACAATAAAAAATCGTCCCATTAACTGGGGCTTTGGGACATGCGGTTAATTTACTTAAATCTGATTTATGGTTCAAATTTTAAGACAATGTTTGGTAAATTATGGCTTAATTTCCCCTTTAAGGTACTAATTATTACATATTAAATTATCTGTCACTAAGTGATAGAAAAATTAAAATCTTCAAATAATTTCTACCTAATCAATGGTTTAAAAATCTTTATTATAAACAGTTTTGAAGCCGTTGGAATAAATTGTTAATAACTTATATTCCCTCCAACAAAGCCTTAAACTTCACTCAAACAAAGCTTATTTCGCCATCACAATGAGAATGACACGATCTTTAGCTCGACAATCAACAGCCTCCACAATGGTGCATCCCTTTCACTTTCGGCTATGTCAAATGACTCGCCCATAATATATATTATTTACCTCACGACTATAAGGTTATTCGACAAGGTGGTACCTTAGTTCCATAATAATAAAATAATTATTACGGTAAAAATTAATAATATAAAATAATCATAACGTGTATAATTATTTCATTTGGAATAAATATTAATTTTAAGTTGTAAAATTGCTGCTGTTTCGTGTGATTGAGGCTTGGTCTCGAATAGATATGAATTATATAAGAAGTTTATTAAATACACATACGGTAAAGAAAAACAACTGTTTAGTCATAAACATGTTTTAATCGTTTCACTAATAAATATTCTTAACAGAGCTTTTTATAGAAACGTTTTTATTATTTATTTGTTTTCCTTAGAAACCAAATCCTCAGCAATAATATAACCAACGTGGTAGTTTCTCATCATCACTCTGAGAAGACTAAATCCCAAATGCCCCTAATTTATCGAACACTAAATTCAGTACGTATTGAATTAGCGCCATTAAAAAACGTTCCGTAAGTGACAAAGCAGATCCAAAACAAACGCACTAACGAACAAAAAGGCATAAATTATTTAAATTTGACTTGTAACTGTGTCTATGCAAAGGGTTATAAAAACTCTGGGGGTACATTTTTTAGATCTGAGGGGTCACGGAATTGTTTGGCCAACGTTCGTTACGGTGATGCTGAATATTAAGTGGCTTGGGCTATGTATGTTTAAGTACTTTCAAAAATAGAATAAAATAATTAAGTACAAAAAACAATTCGATCAATCACAGATGTCGCTAATACATAAAAAAAATAACTTGTTACGTTAACGACTTGTAAATATCATACCACAAATAAATATTACACGTCGAAGACAAACTTTCACATTTTCACTAAAAATATAGTCAAACACTGAAATATCATAAAACGTTGTCATTTGAATGATAAAACAATTTTTAGCTATGAAATACTTACCACCTACTATCACCATATTATAGCCATTTTTTTTCTTTCAAACCAACTTCTTCAAAAAATCCACACAATAAAGGATTGGCCAACGCTATTTAACTTATCTGAAATGACAATCAAACAACCCATTCGTACAAAGGGGGGTAAAAAATCTTGGTCCGCTACCGCAGGGCATCACTATAGAATTTTTTAACAGATAACTCACAGATATAAAAAATATGCGACCAGGTGTTGCAAAAAAACAATAAAAAGGATTGGACCCTTTTTCAAAAACGTGTAATCCTTTGGCGATTTTTGTGCTTGGCCTGTCCTATTGAAGATTTCTATATCAACGGATTCAATTAATTCTTTGTTGCGATATCTATTGAATTCCAGAATCTTTACTTAAAAATATATAAAATACAGCTGACTTACGTTTTCTAAACACAATTGCGTTTGTTGTTAGATAAGAGCTGCGATTTGTAAGAAAATTATAGTAGTTTTATTGGTCTCATTTGTGATCTCCGATTTGGTATATCGCGATTTATTAATTAAGTTTTAGACGGCAACAACTGCTGACCTCTAATTAAAAAAAAAATATCAGCTTTACGCCTGTAAACCAATATTTTTGAAATTCGAATATAAATACATAATTGACGTTCAAGTCGTTCTTATTATTTGCGTAATATAGGACACTTAGCAAGACTGTTGATACTTGTCATAGGTTAGTTTTTATATACGATTTCCAAACGTACAGTACTCGCCCTTACCTTTAACCCTTCGTAAACTGGTTGATAGGTTTTATCGCTTTTTAAGTTTATCAGTGAACAATGCCGCGGTCTGCACGTGTCCGCGTACATTATCGATTGTCCTTACCTCACATGCGGGTCACTTGTTTTTGTTCACCACCGGTGGCCTATCCTGTAGCCTCGATACAAGAACATCCTATTGACAACGTATAATGAGTTTGTAATCAGGGTAACAGTGAACTGGGATTTATTAGTACACGCTTTATATATTTTATATACAATTAAATCTACAACAAAGATACGCGACGCGAATAACCAAATAGAAACATTTATAAGTTTCAAAATATTGTTTTTACACTAATATGCTAATTATTGCATTTAGTTTACGAAAAAATTTCCTTAATCAAATAATTTAAAAAAATATACCGCATATATATATACGGATATATGGAGGAGTATGCTGTTTTTTTATACTCAGGGAAGATCCCACCAGGAGTCAATTCCACAGTTGGACTTGGTTACTCGTTGGACTTCACGGGCAGGAGGCTAACCTGATGGTAAATAATACCACCCATGCACACTTTCAATACCAGCGGGCTTGCGAGTGCGTTGCCGGCCTTTTAAAAATCTGCATATACTGTCATATATATATATTAACCAATGCTTGGTAAATATGTAATCCTAATTGTAATCAAACATTTTTCACGTATAAATCACGCTTGTATAATCATATTTTTTACATATCTATAAGAACCACCGCCAAAAAAATTTCTCACGAAAATAGCAAATCGGACAGCAGATGTATCAAGAAGATCCCTAAAAAACATCCTGAGAACGTCTGTAATCCTCACCTATGACCCCAGGCCAGTGTGACCGTTAAAAAATAACACATCTAAGAGCATTGTTTGCGAAAACGTACCTTGCAATTTGAATACAGTTTTTTACTAAGAGGGTCGACACAAAAAGTCTACCCCACGGTCCATGTGTTTTTTTTAAGAGGCCAGTAAGGAATATGCATACATTCAAATTGATTTTTTTTCACACGCTCGCTTAACTATCGTGTTACTTTAATCACGTTATATTATACATTGTTAATGCAGATTTATTATGAACTAATACGTTTGAGAAATAAATTCTTTAAAACATATTTTGAATGAATTTTTAGTATACGTTCCAAATAATGTGACATATATTAGGTTCTTACGAAACGTTTATATGAAATTGGCGTTTTGTATGGGAGTAACTAAAAGTACATTTTAAAATAGAATATACTTAATTATTCCTAAAATTAATGAATAATAAAAAGTGTACATCCATTGATTTATATGCATATATAGTTCAAAGTGCCTAGTTCGACAAAACGTCAATTTCATATGTAAGGACCACAATAGTATATTATATTATTAATATATTTAATTTACCTTGATTCATTGTTCTCAGAAAGTACTCAAGTACGTGCGCCTTTAACTATGTTCTTTTCTTAACACTAAGTCTAAATATGTATTTACTCGTGAACTAGGAAAAATTGTGTATGGTCTTAGTAACATTTAAAACATTATCTTGTATAGAAAAGTTATGGCTGTATGGATGTTTTATGTTATCTCTTATCGGGGTATTTAAATTCAAGGTACTAGGCGATGCGGGCTAAACAATTGTTTACGTGGACCACATTAAATTAAAATAATATCACAATGTCTATCTGGAGTAGGGAAATCAACAGTCATATGTATTTTCTTTAAATATATTATAGACTGGAAGGGGGCTTTTACCCGTGAACGGGTTTTGATCAACGGTAAAGGAAGTGGCATATTCCGAGAACAAAAAAAAATAACATACATCGAAACTGTATATCCAACATTTGTAAAGATTGATTGAATTATTATATCAGAGTAATGTTGGCGACTCTCAGCCCTGTAGGTTGGATGCATTTTCACTAATGCATTTTTGTTTCTTTGTATTTTACATTCACTCATATGGTGAAGAAAAACATCGTGAGGAAATCGGCTTGCCTTAGACACAAACGTCGATCACCTACTTGCCTATTAGATTGACAAATGAACGTGAACCAGATACAGATATCTTAGGCCCAGACCTAAAGAGTTTGTAGCGCCACTGATTTATTTTATTATTATAATTATATATTATAATATTAATATAAATGAAACGACTTCAACTCTGCAACTGAAAATAAATTATTTTATTTGAATTATCATATCTCAAAAACTACTAGACGTATTTTGATTAAAAAAATTACTTTTTAAGTCGGAATACATGCGATTTAAAGATTATCTTGATATAACATTAAGTAGTTATTTGTGGACAAACATACGAAGCTTGATACTTTTGCTTTCAAGCGTAGGTAAATTGATCGTCGTAAAAGTGTAAACCAAATCTTAGTTTATACTAACAGGTCTAATTGATAACCTTTTTTTAAACTCGAGTAAAAACAAGAATTACAAAATATAATAATACTCTTTCTAACGCTGCTTTATCCGTCATCAAACCTACTTATTTTTATTTTTAATTAATTATTTTATTAAAATTTACCACATCATACATAATATCATATCTACGGTAAATGTTATAAGATCTTTTATCGAAAATACATGACTTTTTTGGTAAAAATAAGCGGTTACAATAAATTAAAAATAAAATATGTTCAAAATACAATAAAATAGTATCAGTTTCTGTTAAGCAGATAAAATATTATCAGCAAAACAGCGGATTAGGTATGAGATATCTTTGGTTTCTATCAAACCATTATTCATACTTTTATTACTATTTAACTCGAATATATTTTTCCTTTCTAAACGTCACTTATCAATTCTGACGTAGCATCAAAACGTGATTTTTCATAAACACAATTTGCCTTTTGCATATTTTCATTAAATACCGCACAGTGGTTGAATAGGTCATTCGATACAGGTAGTCAAATTACCGTACGCTATTCTTTAGGAAAAAAATGAAAAAATTTTGAATATCGAACACGATGCGTGTACGCAGCTGTTTTGTCCACTTTTTGTGCGTTTTATTGAATGTACCGTTAGTACTTTTTTGCGTGATAGATCAATTTATTTATTGTTTGTTGACAGATGCGTCGGCCTCTTGAGAATCAAACCTATTATAATTTTCTCGATGACATGACGAATTGATGGGACTTCGTGGTATCCTATATAAATAAAAACAGAAATATTTGTAAAATTTAAACTCGGAATTAGGTGTTATTAAGAGGTTATTGCTCGTAAATAATAAAATCTTGTTGAACAGTCAAAGCTATAACCAACTCGCTGGCCAGTTGTTAAGTGATACCGCTGCCCATGGACACTCATCTCCAGAGGGTTCGCGAGTGCGATGCCGCCCTTTTAAAAAGACGCTCCTGGCACGCTCTTTTCTTTCACTTTTAGGTAGAAAACTTAAAAAAAAAGCGAGCGTCTTTTAAATAGAATACAACTTCTGAACCACACAAATTGTAAGGTTCTTCGGACCTGCCAAAAAGTTCTTATGCCTCTGACGTAACTATGACTATAAACATTTCATTCATAATCGATTGTAAATCAAACAATCACGTAATTATGGGTAACTTATTACCTGGTGTTATAACCAATGACCCCTAGTTTCAATGAATATCGTATGGTGGGCGACCTGACTCATGGGTCTATCAAAATTTAATAGATGCATTGCAAAACTGGTGCGTGGGTGATGATGCTGCGTACTATTTGCTTTTAGAGATCCTTAATCATTTATTAACAAACAATCGTTTGCTGCTCAGATGTTGGCGTTTTTTTGTGTTCATTCTTCTTAGTCGTATTCTTCATTGCAGAAGATCGTGTCACTGTTTGGCGCTACCTACTAAAGATATATCTCCACTTTCTTCGGTCTATAGCTTCCCTTAACGTAGCTGTTACGGGGCCGTTAGAGTCGTGACATGGTCACACTAGCTGGTTCACGATCTGCCTCGTGGCCTGCCACCTTACTGACGACAACCAGCTTATCCAGGTTATCTGGTTCGGCGATATCAACAAAGTACGATAGAACTCTTTTATAACATGTAGTTGAGAGCCTAGTTCGAACTCTGAGGCTCCTTAGCAACGCCAAAATCTCATACAATACCGAGGTAATGAGGAAGGTAATGTGCCAATACTAAAAAACGTTTACTTAAAGAAGCATTTTCTTTTCTCCAGCGCTGTGGAACACGTCTGTTCCACAATATAATTCTGAGCCAAGGTATAGGGAAAGCTACCACCCCAGCTTTTTTGCTTGTTATTATTATTATTTTATGTAGTTCTGTGTGTTTCGGTAGTAATAAATGTAAATCATATGTTATGTTGTGACTGTCCGCCACCGCCACTTTTCCGATACCCTGCCAACAATTCCATCAGTTCTGTACCGTTTGTGACATGGTGGATACAAGAAAGCAAGTGGATTCCAATATTCTCATCAAAGATTAATTCCAATAAGATTTATCTTCTTCATACTAGAGTGTCACATTATTTTGGTATCGTTTGACATTTTTATCTTAATCGCTGAGTTAGTTAGCTTAATAACTGAAGTTAAAAATAAGTTACTTGTTATAATAAACTACGTATGCTTATTCATAAAAAAATATGTTAAACCTATAGTAATATTTAGATCAGATCCTATGAACAACATCTACGGATCCATACAGATCAAAACCCATACATTACTTTCGATAATTCACAAATCATCTCCATACTATGGTTTTGACTTTCATATCTCATGCTAATTCGTTCGACTGACAATGAGCTCATTTAAACATCAGCCAATTTACACATACAGCCTCATCCTTTAGACTATAAATATTCAACCTTAAGCCAAGGCAAGAAGGTTTATTATTGTAAGCCATTGTTATACGTCGTAGCGTATTGTTGGCGATAATATTCATATTATAATGCAAATGTAAGTACAGATGGACTGAGTAAGAACAATAAT
Source organism: Pieris brassicae (assembly GCF_905147105.1). NCBI lineage: Eukaryota > Metazoa > Arthropoda > Insecta > Lepidoptera > Pieridae > Pieris > Pieris brassicae. The sequence goes on along the minus strand of NC_059665.1, from coordinate 20,790,535 downwards.
GGGCGTAGGCTGGCTTAATTCATTAAACCTGGACCTACCTTGACCGATATCCATTTTGAGTAGTTGTGGGAAACAAAATTATGTATTTTTATCTAGGCGTGGATCGCATGTCGCTAATAGAGTTAGATTGATTCTTATGGGAATTTGATTTTCTTATGAGAATTAAAATAGTTTTAAATTGTCGCAGTTAATGCAGTAATGCCGTACAAAAATATAAGACGTTGTAATATAGATAAAAAAAAGTTCAAATGGAAATGGGCCGATCACATTGGCCGTATTTGTGATGGCAGATGGGCCAAAAAGACCCTTAATTGGAATGGCCCAGTGGGAAGAAAAAAGAGAGGATGCCCATAAAAAACTTGGGAAGACGAAATAAAAAGGTTAGCGGGAAAAAAATGGAAAATTGTCGCAATGAATAGGGACAAGTAGAAGAATTTGGAGGAGGCCTTTACTCCGTCGGAGGTCGAGTACTAGGAAAAACATCTGACATGAACCTGGTGTAACTATGTGTATTGAATAAAGGCTATTTTTATTTTATTTTATAATGCAGTAATGAAGAATTTTGAAGACGCGTGAACGTAATATGTCTTAGTAAACTACTTTTTCAGGTTTTTGAAGTGTTTTTTTTAAAGATACACACTTTACACTTTAGTAGTGAGTCACACACCAAGGGCTGCATAACGAGAGTATTGGAGTCTTGAAATTACCTTAGAAAGATGTAACAGCTTCCACTTATGTACTAGTAAGAATTAAATGTAGGAATATTTTAGAATTTTCTATGCTAGAGGAGGCAAACGGGCAACTATGCTATGAAAAGTCCAATAGTTATGAGTTACCTGATCTTCACGTCATACTGGAATGCGTAAGAATGGTTAATCAACAGGCGAATGTTTGACGAACCAACATATCTCTGAGAAGTCTGTAATCGTTCGAGGAGGCTTCCGTGCTTATGGAACGAGAGTTAAGAAGATAAACTTCATGCAAATTGCGGGAGAAAACCAAAATCCCTCTTAGATTCAGTAAGGGCATTAAGTTTACGGCAATATTAATATGTTGACCTATCTATTTAATAGTAAACAAGTAGATCATGACACGATTACAGGTTGTCGTCATAACGTATCCGATGTGGTTCGTACGGGACATCCTGATAATGCCGCGTGTCCGTGTCCATGATACACTACGGGACTGGCAATTTGTATACTATATTTTTTATGCGAGTTTAAAAGATTTTTAGCAGGTAGGCGAATGGAAGATTAAAAATATATTAAGTATATATTTTAAGGTATTAAGTGTTTAAAGGTACAGTTAATTTAAACAGGAGCTTATCTTCAAAAATAAAAATGAATCGCGAAATATGTTGCTAAGTAAACTCGGCCTAAGCACGCCGTCTGCTTGACGAATTTGAGTATTATTTGTTTAAAGAAAACACTTTTTTACCGGATTGAAGCTATATATTTTTATAAACTTATAATTATTTTACATAATTTTAAATTTCACCCGACGTTTCGCGTGCTTTACAGCGTGCGTGGTCACGGTGACTAGTTTATAATAATACATAGCTTCAATCCGGTAAAAAGGTGATTTCTTTAAATGTGTAAAAGCTATGTTAACAAAAGACAATACTATGTATTCTTTGTTATTTATTTTTTGAAATTTGAGGAAGGTTTTATGGAGAGAAAAACTGCAACAGTCTCTATGAGGTAGCAAACCAAATGTTCCATAAGTAGCTACTAAATAAAGCGAAACGAAGTTCGCGAAGCTAATTCTAAATATAACATTTTTCTTAATTAAATCAATGAAGTTACTAAACAAAATCCATAAAACATTAAGAACATATTATTTCATTGAATGTAGAGTAATTTGTAAGTATAATCATATAGAAAATATATTCACCAATATCGTATCGGCTCAAACAAATTATGTAGGTGATGTGAAAGACATGAGAATTAAATTCGGTTTAAAAATGTGTTGCACAGTGTAGTGATATAATGGTGCGACCATTGGCGCGCGGTCGCCAATTACCCTATTGGCAGCAATTGTTGTGCGACACTGTCCATGTCCCGACTCCTATCAGTTACATCAAATCATCAATGACAACAGTGTTATGCAATATGGACCATAATTTACAAACTGAGCGATTATTAAGCCACCTTTACCGTGCCAATCCTTAAACCTGCCTCGCTTTGATTTAGGTCTTTACAAGGAAGGAGTGTACCACAGATCATGATCGCAATCATGAGCCTTCTATCTATGTTAGTCTGTCTTCCCTCCATTTTCCCCTTTATATAAAAAAATATTTTAAATATTTTTTTATTATTTATTATATTAAATATTTTTAAATGATTTACTGTTAAACGTGTAGTCAAGCACTGGATTGGCCGTTCACACTATTCCAGTGGCGCTGGATTGGGTAAGCTGGAATGAAAAATAGACCGTCATTCCAGTCAACTGGACTGGATTGATCACTGGAATGGTACATTCCAGTGCAGGTTCACATTATTCCAGTAGCATTCAAGCGCTAGACTGGAATGCTGGACTGGAATAATGTGAACCGTGCATTAAAAGGCCGGTCGGCATCAGTTGAGCCTCCTGCCATTTCGGCTATTTAATTACACAATTTAAAATATTGTGCAGATATTTCTGGTTGAATAAAAAATCCTTTGCTCAAGCTACCTCAAGCTTATAGTGGGCGTACCACTGACATAGCTTTTGTTTTATAAAAGCAACATTAATTACATATTATACAAAATGCTCTGTCAAAATATAGCCTAGAGTCTCCACCATCGTAATGATTATACTCATTTATTAAAACAATCCATAAAGAAGTTTAACATATAATGCAATTAACAGGAACGTGCATACACGCGAGGAGAGTAGATTAGACAATGATTTGTTTGTATAACCCCTAATGTGAGCCATACATCATGAGGTCAGCGATAATGATATTGTCTATGATATATAGCCAATATTCCATCCTAAGTAATATGAAAGAATATCTTCTACGATTTATAATTGGTGAGGCTACACAGTCTCTGGTCTTTCTTAATCGCTGAGTTTAGTAGATGAATAAGTCGGTGCTCGATACATTTTATGATGAAGTTACATTGGTGTCATGTTCATTTGTCAAACTAATAGGCGAGTAGGTAATCAGCCTCGACTGACTTGCCGTCGACTCTATGGCTATAATGCAAGCCGGTTTCCTTACGATATTTTCCTTCACCATTTGAGCGAATGTTAAATGCGCACATGGAAAGAAAGTCCATTGGTGCATAGCCGAGGATCGAACCTACGACCTCAGGATTGAGAGTGGCACGCTAAAGCCAACAACAACACTGGTCCTATATATAATATAATTGTATATTTATAATGCAACTATAACTAAAATATAATTAATAAACATACAAAAAGCAAAGTGTATACATGTAATATTAAATAAAACACTAAAATACACATATAAAAGTTCCTTCCCTGCAGCGGAATACCTTTGTAAGCAGCAGTTCTCGCTGTCGTGTTGCGATATTTTTGAAGTGAAACTTCTTTATTGGCGTTGGACAAAACCGTCACATTTTTGGGTTACGCGTCACATTTCTCGTCTCGTACGTGTCATATTTCTCTTGTCCCTACCACGGTTGATTCGAAGCCATTAATAACAAACATATATAATAACGATAACAATGATAGTAATAATTCTATTACAATTAATGAAATTCTGTAATAATATTAGTAGTAATAAGGTAAAATGAAATAATTGTATTATTTGTATTCAAGTCTGTGATAATAAAAGCCTTTTGTTAAACTTTATCTAATTTCACTTTATTTAACCAATTTCTGTAAAGTTGCATATAGTAGATCATTTTTCGAAAAATAAGGTCATAAAGAAGTTTCACTTTTTACGTGTGTACTGTGTACAGTGGTACACGCACACAGTTTTATATTAAAGTCTATCTGTCTATATATTTAATATATGAAAGGTGTTATAATACCATAACTAAAGAACTAAATTTAATTACAACTCTAATTTGGTATCAGTAGATTATTTAGATTCGAATTTGACGATCGGCGGTCAACACAAAATTCATAAAAAACAACTGGAGCATGCAATCTGTGATAATATTATCAAACACTTGTCCGGCAATCTAATCGTCAAAAGAACTTTTTTGTGCTATCCAAATATAAATGTTTTAGGTTATTTTGTAGACGTCATAGACATCCCACAAGGTAATCACAATAGGAAGACAAATAATACAATGAATGAAGGTATTCAGTAATGAGATTTCGCACAAATTATGACTCAAAATCATAATTATAACTTTTATCGTACGGTAGTAAGGCGGTCTGAGTCTCGTTTTTGATTATCGCTCTCAGTTCCTGTGCTATGCATGAACGCATGTCGTAGTCATACATGTCTGTATCAGCACAAAAATTCGACCAGAAACACAAATATGTTAGTTTTTAATTCGCCTTTATAACAAACTTTAAGGTTTTATGATTACATATTATTCATAACGTATCAAGGCACTGTGTTTAAAAATGCATTTAAAATAAATTTTCCCGCATGGGTTTTTTAGCGCTAAGTAACAAGCATTCAGGTGTCTCCTAATGTTGGAAAATGGACGTAAATAGCCTTGCCTTATAAGATGTTTAGCAACCTTAATGAAAACATACGACTCTTTGATAACCTCTTATGGTACTTTGCAAATTGGCTAAGGACGCGGGTTTATTTCATAATGTGTCAAGTTTAATTAATACTTTACACTACGACTTCAAAGAGCTTTTTTTGATGGTTTTATGGTGGTCTACTGCGTCTACGACTTCAAAGTCGTCATAGTGGACAGGTCACCAATAGAATTTTCGTTTTATATAAGTCACTCGCGCAGTGAACGAAAATATTGTGAGAAAGACACTACATTACAAAAATGAATTCACGAAGATGAATTGTGTCTGATTTAATGGGGCTTATGGAATATAAATATAGCAAAACCAACAGATGCTTCACATTATGAAACCCACAATTTCTCCACAACCTGTAAGTTGAGAATACATCTCACTTATGACCTCGAAGTCGTTCCAGGAGTAAGCGTTATTTAAACCACTGAAGTATTTCCAAACCAACTCGACTTATGGTCCTTCAAGAAAAGAGCGTAGAACTCGCGAGTAGAAAAAAAGTTATCACCATGAAAGTACCAAGACGGTAACAACGAGACAGCGGTCTATACAACTTTGTGTTTATCAAAACATCAAATGATTGCATTAGCTCTAAATTGAGACGTTTTCATGTATTGTCAGTAAATGGGCAATTGACGAACCAACGACGCCGTTGGAAAAGTTCAGTTACTCTACAATAGTAGACGAGCGATTGAAACGCGGAGTTTTATATACAAATATATTCGTTCGTATCAATTTCAATCAAAAATCAAAAAATTAAGATTGTTACAGTTATTACGATTTTTTGATAACATTCGTTCGCGAGCGGTATAGTTCTCAACATATAGCATCCCGAATGACATTGAAACGGCAATTAATATGACTGCAAACATACTTAAATAGCTGGTTATCCTGCTATATGACCCAGTGTAGACAGGTATTGTGGGATTTGAAAGAGAATGCCAAAAAGCGCACACACCTAAAAAGTATGAGATGATAAAAATATGTGTTGTGTGTGAAATTGTATGAAATAAAATGCTTTTATTATTATTAAAGATATACGCGAAAAAAAATCTCATGTTAACCGTTCGTCTACCCCTCGCAAGTGACAATAATAACATGTGACGCAAAGTAACCGTCGCCCACTCGACGGGTCTGATTTATTGCAAATGGCGAAAGCGAAAATGCTCGTAAAAGCGCATTCGAATTTTGAATCTTTATAGCGTTCGACCGCGCAATTACAACTAACTTCACGCCATGCGCATAACATGCTTTTTGATTGCCCTTTATATCTAAGTGGCCACATAGCGCGCATAGACAAGAAACGATAGCCTCCAGTCTCCTTGAAAGACTTCAGCAGAACAAAAGACCGCGCCAACCAACTAGGTGGACTGACGTCGTGAAGATTGGCTCCCAGTGGTTACAAAGAGGCCAGTGCGTATTGGAGGAAAATTGAGATACTGATATTTTTAACTTTATTAACACGATTTGGTGTTTTAAACAATTTAAAATTTGAAGAATGTTGAAAACCTTATTCAATCTAAAATCAAGCACGCCACGTAAGTTTTATATTGATTTTGGTTTCGATGTTAATATAAAAAATACGTATATTCTCGATTAAAATTTTCTCTACGCTGTATGTGTACCAGCTGGCATTCCAGCCCATACAACACTATTTAAGCCTTGACTTGTTTAGGCTATAGAGGAATATGCTTTTAGAGCGTATTAAGAATATCCATAGCGCTAAATCACCTGCATCATGATCACACCTCACATATACACCGTCACGTACTTAGTTAAATGTATATAATAATTCTTATAGATGGTACCTTTTCATATTTATTATGTAGAGTAGTGTATGGAATCTTTGCACTACAAATTTATGTTAGTTACGAAATAAATATAAACAAAGACCGCTTATCAATATTTTAAGGAGTTGGACATGTCCTCCTCCCTTACAATAACAATTCTAAACCCACTCAAGTACCTCTGTTTGTGGGTAATGTTACACCAAGTGCGATGAAATTTCCCACAGAGCACTAGAAATTTTCGCTCACGAATCCGCAACTCCCTATTCTGATTCTAATGAAGGGACGATAACGATAAATCCGTAGCAATGACACAACAAAGAAGCTATATGAAGTCGTGCTGGACCGTCCAACTCTCACGGTTCGCGATTTACGCTTGCGGTTTCTGATGGAAGTGTACTATGTATTGGGGAAAAATAACCCTATTTCATAAACGTAACGAGAATAGATATAATAATAAAATAAATACCATAGTACTCCTTTATGGAAAATGCATATGAAATGCTTCTTATTTTACATTTACTGCCAGTTCTTAAATCGAGGACGTAGAACGGAAGAGAAGAACTGGTAATAAACTCTCTGCCACTATTTTTAATCGCCAAGTTTGTTAGCAGCTGTAACCATTACACCATGACCCACATGACATCTTAAGTTATTAATAGTAATAAAATACATTAAAAACAAATTATCCTATATCAGCAGTAGGCATGGCGAAATAGGAGCACGCACTTACATTGTCGTGGGAACAACACGCAAACTAAACTAAGAAAAGTTAGTATAATTAAACTTAAATTCTAACAAATTTATACCTATAGTCCAATTCAGTCTTTCCACTACCTTGAGATCGGTATCTACGTGAGTAAAACTGTGGGGCATGTAGTAATAAACACACTACCGTGTTTGTCTTCATGGCAACTAATAGGCTGAACAAAACTTCGTAACCATGGTTACGAATGAAGTACTCACAATCATTATTTATTAATACTTCGTTGAGATTATACAGAAATACAAATAAAATATTTAATTATTTATACTTTGTTACCAGAATATACATAATTATACAAACAAAAATCAAAAAGTAAGGAGGTTACATAAGTTATTAGGCAACAGGCGGCCTTATCGCTATCAAGCGATTTCTTCCAGGCAACCCTAATATGGGAGAATAAAAAAAGACCTACAGAGGGTAAAGTACAAGAAGTGCATAATTAATTACCAAAAAAATCTCGAAATAACATGCAAGAATAACTAAAATTAAATAAAATGAAATCCAAAGAAAAAATATAAATAATAAAATGTGTAAACAGACATGCAAAAGCTCTGCCAAAGGTTAATTGACTCACAATTAATATATATAAGTAAATAATTAAATGTAAAGGGCGGCAACTGACGGCCTTATCGCTTTCGAGCGATTTCTTGAAAAATTTATAAGGTGAGCGCAATGAGTTCAAAACTACATATGAGATATAGTTACATAGACAAAACTAATAAATATGACAGTAAAACAGTTAAAGGGGCAAATGAAAAAGAAAAAGTGTATATGGATCAGGATAATTTCAGATCAGTTAGTTTGAAAGTAAGGAATACGATGTGGATAGGTAAATGTACAGTACAGATAAAGAAGGAGCTGGGAGGACGGGAAGTGAACTCCTCAAATAGCCTCAATCCAGAGACCCCAAAGCATCCGCCAAGAAAGGAGTTATGTGATGGGATTTCAATGATATAGTTTTCGTAGGCTATAGCTATGGGCTCGCAAAAAATTGAAATTGAAGGGATTTTAGGATGGAACAGGTTCGAATATGGAGATGAAGAACGTGTCTTTAGTTCAATGCGAAATTTGATTCTATTCATTTATAATTTAGTTAAATTCTATGTCTATAAAATTTTTGGCAATGTACAGTTACGTATGTATAGGTAAGTTACGTTATATTTGGCTTTATTTTTCAAGACTAATACTTTTCTAATTTTATAATACACTTGAACCTTAAATATGAGTATTATAAAATACTCATTAAGTAGTAATCCAAACTGTTAAAGTAACATTGTTATCTATGTATATAAAAAAATTATTCATTAGAAGTTGCGTATTGCTTTACGCATTCAACGTTTCAAATTTATAGTCACGTTGCTTTTTTAACGAGTCTGTTATAGTTAGGTTGAAAACGCAGTCAGCAGAACAAAATAAAATGATCTCTGAATTTAAATCATCAAATATGCTTTTTAATCCTAAAATGGCGAAACGGTACCTTGAACATGAGTCCGACCCGTGGGAGCGGGTCAGGACGACCCAGTGACGTCACGACAGTACTACATACGTGTAATTACGGGTTAACACTGAAACGTGCTGTGTCAAATTTGCCAACGGTTTTGCGGTGATTTTCTTGTGGAGTATGGAAATTGAGCATTGGTCGTTTTCGACGTTGGAAAAAAAACCGTCACATTTTTCGGTTACGCGCCACCTTTTTCTTGTCCCTACCATGGTTGATTCGAAGAGGTTCGAAGCCATTAATAACAAAAAAATATATAATAACGATAACAATGATAGTGATAATTCTATTACAATTAACGGAATTCTGTAATAATCTTACTAATAAGTAGTAAAGAAGGTAAAGTGAAATAATTGTATTATTTGTATTCATGTCTATGATAATAAAAGCCTTTTGCGAAACTTTATTAAACCAATTACTGTAAAGTTATATATAGTAGATAATTTTTCGAAAAATAAGGTCATAAAGAAATTTCACTTTTTACGTGTGTACACGCACACATTTTTTATGTTTGAATTAACATTTACGTATTGCAATGAAGATATATTACGTAATACATAATAGTAATAGATATAATAAAAATCTCTAATGTCCTACGAACGGAAAATAAACGTTTACATAGAAAATGGTTTTAATTACGTTAATAAAATTAATTTAGATAAATGAGAATTTTAGAGTAAGAAGTAAGTAAGTAAGATTAGTAGTAGAACAAAAGTTAAGAAAAATAAATAATGAAAAATATTTTTTTATTTATTTTAAAGGTGTCAAAGATAGCCCAAAGTACTAGGCTGTCATAAGTTGTGAAAGAGTCCATCCCATAGATCACGATCTGTCCCTCCCTGGCCCATTGACAAATACCAAAGGGGACACGCCACACTGATGAAGTGACCTTGGAGACTGGTTTATGCAAGAGGGAATAGACATTACATGAAAAACGGTATTTAAAATGTTTTTTCGAAAAATATTGATAAGATTCAACATTCATTAAAAACAAATTGAGGTATTTCTTCATTAATTTCTTTAAAAGTTTTGCTTTTAATTGTAATATTGTAACTGAATCTTATCAAACATTAAATAAAATCTCAGTTACTGTTTTCATTTAAATCTTAATATTTTAAAACTTATATAAAATGGGTTTTTCTAGGCCGAACATTTGCTACACTTCTACATATAACCATAACCGAAGTGGATCATCATTCGAAAGTGATTGACAGACGAATACAATGCTGTAAACAATTATTCTGATCGAAATTGCCATAATCGCCTGCGCAATATTGAATATATTTAGATGCAAAGGTTATAAACTTTTGACTTTATTTTGATTGCTATTGTTTGATAAGCATGATCTATAGCTTGCGTCAGTGCACTGGCCATAATACGAAAATTTTAATTTATTAAAAATATCGTTTTAATGACATTCTAAGTAGTTTGTAATTTCTTGATATATATCATCTTCTAGCTTATGTTGTAAGACTTTTATATGCAGAAATAATAATGCATAAGAAATTGTCATAGAGATTTTTATAGAAGGATAAACAGTCAGGATACTTACCTGGTGTTAAGTGATACTTGAACATTTTTAATGCCAGAGTGCTTGCCAGTGTGTTGTCGGCCTTTAAAGACTTGATATGTCCGTAAAAGATTAGGCTCTCTGCCAAGGTTTTGGGCCTAAGTGGTTTCACAAATTGATGACAAAAACACTGACATGTTTGGGTTTTATTACTGGCTGGGGCACAAATTATACATTCGTAATTGGATCACCGTCTCTTTAGTGCCACTCAACAACACAAAGATTGGTGTGTGCATCAATTTTTTGTCAGTCGTATCCGTAAACAAACAAACAAACAAATCAGCAGGATATATAACTTTAAAAAGGGAGAAATTATAATTTTTCATTATGATAGATTTATAATGATTTTATTAATTAGTATAGTTAATAAATAATATATAATACATAAAATGCATATTTTCAAGGCTAGCCTAGTACCAGGATAACATGAGCACAGAGAGTGAATCTTACGAATGGCCGTCGTTATAAGTTGCACGACTGCAACACACGATCGACACGAATTGCTGACAAATATTTACAAATATATAGCACTTAAATAAATGTGCCATTATCCAAATTATGATAATAGGCCGCTGTAGTTATCTAAAAAAAGTTTATATAATTTTTCATATATCTAATTAAATATTGAAACAATTGAAGCGATACGTTAAATACAATTATTTATTCGAAAACGGTAATGACCAAGTATTCATCTAAGTCTAAACCACGGCTATCTCCTAAGTACTTTTGACTAACAGTCAAATTATTCTTTTGCTAAAAAATATATCAAGCAGCAAGCAGCTGTGTTGGCTTAGAGGCTTCAGCGTGCGAGTCTTATACCGGAGGTCGTAGGTTCGATACTCAGTTGTTCACTAATGGACTTTCTTTCTATGGGTGCATTTAATATTTGATCGAACGGTGAAGGAAAACATGAGGAAACCGGCTTGCCTTGGACCCAAAAAGTGTAAGGCGTGTGTCAGTTACAGGAGGCTGATTACCTACTTGCCTATTAGATTGACAAATCAAATAGGCAAGTAGGTAATCAAAATAGATCATAAAACAGATACAGGACCTAAAAAGGTTTGGCGGTTTGGATTTATTTTAGTTTTAACAAATATACCAATAGGTTCAATTTGGGATCGAGTAAGAACTAAAATATATTCAATTATTGCTTAATTCAATAAAAATACAGAATATATTGTGTTAGGAAACAAAGCAAATACCATAATAAGTTCAAAGGTTGTATGCAAGACTTTTGGCATTCCCGGCCAATTTGATTTATGCAGGAATTTACTGATGATATGATAGATGAACAATGGACTTGAAGGTTTTACAAACAGTTAATATTATTTACTAATAACAGTTAATAAACTTATTTAAGTTTACTTAAAAACTAAAGCTTTTGTCGGCCTATTTAATATTTTAAAATGAAAGCAAACTTTGATATGAAGTAACGAGAAAATAGCCAGTTCCGTTAAACCTATCTCTAATGTAGTAGGTACGATATATATGCTTGCTGATACATGACTGACTTCCATAAAATCATGTTACGAGTACTGGAATACAAAGAAGGGGTTGCATTCATACTAGTAACAATGCGTTGCCATGGTAACGGTGCGATACAGTGACCCACTGAGCCATATATTATCTATCCCCTTGTGTAAATGATAGTATATAATACACTCGATAATATACTACGTCATAAATCATTGATCAATCATTATTTTGTTCTATACCAACGGGGCTTTAGATAAACTGTGAAACAAGACAAATTTCTATAAGATTTTATAAAAGTTAACTGGAATATTGAAGAAGATTTTTTTTTAAATGGACACATGACCGAGCTTTTGGTCAATACCTTACGTACTATAATTATAATAAACCTAGTATAAGTATTAAGTAAGCATTTAGAACACTATTTATAATTATAATTGATTTATAACAATCACGTATTGACTACAAGCACGTTTGCATATACCTACTACTCGTTGTATCCATTAGACTATGTATACATTAGAATCGAAGCTGTAATATTAATGGTCAATGGAACCGTTTTAATGGCTTAACAAATCCCGATTTCACAAAACCGAGCTAAAACTGTCCGCGTTCGGCGCTTCCCATGACATTATCCACCCAACAAATTTACACCCACCATTCATTACAATCAACCATTGAAAACCCGACCGTGAGCCGTATGCTTAAGCCTCAAACTGCACCCTCACTCCTATCGCAATATAAGATCTTTTAAATGGGCACTAAAACTGCATTTGAGGCACCGATGGCCCCAGAGATTTTATTTCCACCAAGGAAGACACGATGCATGAAAATATGGCCCAGGTCCGTCGGACCGTATTTCACTGGGGTCAGAGGGGTCACCGCTGCGGACATTATTAAACTGTTACTCTTCGTAGTCGTGAAACGTGACTTATGCAGATGTTTAAGTAGTAGTTTGACTGATAGTTTCACGTATGCAGTGGGCTCTTTCTCATGTGAATCTGCTTCGCACGACTCGCGAGGCATTAGTTGAAAGTTGTGACCGACGGGAAAATATGCATTTCGGTATTTAATAGCAAACTTAAATTATGGATTATTGTTAGGATTTTTTATTGCTGTCTTGTTTGATATCAAGTTCTATGACAGAACAGTGTTGCCCTAGATTCCGTAGATTCGTACTCCGGCCGTGCACTGGACAAGGAAAACTGCGTGATGAAACCGGCTTGCCTTTGCCTTAGAGTCAAAAAAGTCGACGGCCAGTGTCAGGCTCAGAAGGCTGATCACCTACTTGCATATTAGATCCACAAATGATCATGAAACAGATACAGATATCTGAGGCCCAGATCTAAAAGGTTATAGCGTCACCTCTTTGAAAGTACTGGATACTTAAAAATAATGTTTTTGTATTTTTTTATTGAAGGCCTAACCCATGTTTAATTACCATTCTGTTTGTTTTATCAAACTAATGCGTAGCTCTCTGAGGGTAAGTAAATAAATGTTTTTACATAATTTTGCATCTACCCGCAACATTATTTCTCTATAAAATACTGGATGAAATGAATCGTTAAAGTGACCTTTCCATATCTTATACCAATTCACAACGGTATCCGGGACAAGACAAAGGGCATTCACAATTAACAATGAGGAAGATGCACAATAACTGTCCAGTCCATAACTCGACTTTCCCAACTTCTTGTCGTGTATTGTGTGCGCTTTTCCTCGTGAAAAACTTATGAGGCCGATCAGTTGAACAATGCGTGGGAATAATTTTTAACCAGCCGTTAAAGTGTTAAACGGCTTGAGTAGATTAATTTAATTTTAAATTTATCTAGATAATGACAGTGATTAAATTATTAATTGGTAAATTTTTAAGTATTCTTTTTCATGTTAAGTTGCTATTATGACAGAATAAAAGGATATTAAGGTATAATTTGAATACACTTATTTGACATATGGAGCATGTCCTTTCAATTACATGCCAACTATAAAACGAATTGTTCAGCTTTTTTAAATTGAATGTATTTTTTCTTAAACTCTGAACTGAGTACTGAAATAATTTTAAAAAATCCTAAACTATGACGGATTAGAGCCGTTTTATTTCAAATTGAACTTGAGATGCTGACCATTACCGTAAGCGAAAACATAGAGTTATGTAAATAATATCACAGTTAAAGAAATCTAATTCAAATATAGAACTCGTTAACCAAAGACAATATAAACAGCGTTTAAACTCAACAGTGAAACCGAGCATAATATCGCATGTAAGTTACGCGCACAATTATAATCGACGTACACTCTTTCAACCGAAAAAAACCATCTCTCCATTGTTAGTGATTTTCTCACATTTCGCCTTTTACAGTTACACTTCCTTTTATTCGCAAAAACTATTAATTGCGTGTCTGAGCCGTACGTTTGTTTTTCTTGTACTACGGAAGATGGTTAAGTAATGTGAGACTAGGTAGCCCTAGTTAAGAAAATAATAGAAAAGCGAACAAATTACGAGCGTCTTCACATATTATACCAGATCTTGGTGCTAGGTAACACGTGCAAGTCTTTGGAAAAATTTGACTCCCGTACACAAATACATGACTTTAAATTTATATACAGAAAGCCTTGTGTAACATGTGTGTGTGTGGCGGTCGTGGATATTATATTCGAAATTTAAATAGTACTAAGAACAATTGTGTTTTGAGACGAAAGATGATAAGCTACCCAGATTTATAGCGAGACATTATGGCATTACAGATGTGAGTGTTACATTATCAGGCTAGACAAATTCATAAAAAAAATTAATAAAAAATAAATCAATGGCGCTTCAACCTTTTTCTAAGCCTCAGATTTCTATGTGTTCCTGATCATTTGTCAATCTAATAGACAAGTGGGTGATCAGCCTCCTGGCTGACACACACCGTGACTTTTTATACCTAAAAGTCGAGCAGTGATGGCCTTGTGGCTTCAGCGTGCGACTCGCTCGTACGGTGAAGGAAAACATCGTGAGGAGACCGGCTTATTTTAGACTAAAAAAGAATTCGACGGCGTGTACAGGCAAAGGATTGCCTATTAGATTGACAAATGATAATGTAACAAATACAAAAATCTGAGGCCCAGACCTAAAAAGGTTGTAGTGCCACTGGTAAACGTCGCGCATAGAAAAACGTCCATTGGGGCACAGCAGTGGATCGAAGCTACGACGTAAGGGATGAGAGTCGCTGAAGCTAGACCAACACTGCTCATACATCTGCTGCTTATACTTTATAGTATTTTATTGTCTTTTATTTACCCATTATAAATATAATATATACCTGATCAATTTTAAACAAACCGGTTGATTACATGCGGCGATAGTTTCGTATTTTTTTTTCCTTAATAGAACAGGAGTCTCACCTAATGATAAGTTATACCGCCACCCATAGACACTCTCAATGCCAGAAGGCTCGCGACTGCGTTGTCTTTCAAGAATTAGTACGCTCTTTCCTTGAAGGACCCTAGGTCAAATGGTTTTGGAAATACTTCAGTGGGCAGCTGGTTCCACATAGTGGTGGTGCGCGGCAAAAACTGCCTTAAAAACGCTTAGTTGTGGAACGACGGATGTCGAGATGATACGGAATCACGTATTCTGCCTCGACGTCCGATGATGAAACTCAGCTGCAGTTATTAATCCGAACAACTCCTCTGAACACTCTCCATGGTAAATGCGGTAGAAGATGCTGAGTGACCCCACATTAATTGTATTAGTTAATCGGGATCAGTTAATTATAAAGCCTCATTTCTGGTATTGGTTTAATTAATAAAATACAAATCTATTAATTATACTATCAGCATAATAAATCTGTGTGACCAGCCCATAGATTATCCAGTGCAAATGTCCTAAGTCCACTCCCGATATTATCTCTGGCACTCTCCTGTGTTAAATGCATCACGATCCAATATGTGTGCTAGACGTAGTTCCTAGCTCAGTTGAGTAAAATTGGTGTACTTTCAAGTTCTAGTTTCTTAAAATTTATTTATTTATTAGGTACATATGAATTTGGCGTTTTGTATAGGTCAAACAAAAAGTGTTTTTTTTAAATATGATATATTTAATTAATCAAAGTATGTACCGTTGCTATATATGCACCTTTCCCATCTTATAGGTAGGTCATTGATCCCATTTCTAAAAAAACATTCAATCAATCAATAAAATCTTAGAAGGCGGCTTCGACGGCCCCATCAGAGTTGAACTATTCACCTTGCAAGAAGTTATCAAAATTTCGCAAAAAAAATAATTGTAATTTTGGAGCAAGATCCGGCAATGAAAGTACGGTGGATGTCTTTCCAATTGAAGCTCCTCTAATTTGGTAGCAGTGTACGGTCTAGCGTTATACTGAGACAGCCTAGATCGATTGACCAGCCTTGGTTGTTCAGCAGCAACAAAAAAAAATTTAATTTTGGAGCAAGATCGGGCAATGAAAGTACGGTGGATGTCTTTCCAATTGAAGCTCCTCTAATTTGGTAGCAGTGTACGGTCTAGCGTTATGCTGAGACAGCCTAGATCGATTGACCAGCCTTGGTTGTTCAGCAGCAACAAAAAAAAATTTAATTTTGGAGCAAGATCGGGCAATGAAAGTACGGTGGATGTCTTTCCAATTGAAGCTCCTCTAATTTGGTAGCAGTGTACGGTCTAGCGTTATGCTGAGACAGCCTAGATCGATTGACCAGCCTTGGTTGTTCAGCAGCAAGTTTTTCCATCATAATTTGCAGTTGCTGACAATAGACATCTGCCGTAATCGTCTGGCAGATTAAAGAAAGTTATAATCAATCCCGATACTAGTCCACCAAAAGTTCAACTTTTTCGGGGTCAATTTTCGCTTGGACCACGATTCGGCTGGTACGGATGGGTTCAGCCTTTGCGATGAAAGCTTTCGATTATCGCACAAGATCCACTTTTCATCAAAGGTTGGTTCAATTTAAAATCCCTTCATTAAAACAACCTCTGCACAAGGGACTGACTGTCGCGCCTAGGACAATGAGATGTTTACTAAGAAAACAGTGGTACTAATATACTATATAATAGATATATAAAAATGGATCCCTATTTACCTTGGTCACGGCATCACGCGTGAACGGCTGGACCGATTTCGCTAATTCTTTTTTTTGTGTTTGTTATTATCAGGAGAAGATTTTTGAAAGAAAAAAATAAGAAAATTGCGCAGTAAATTTAATTAAGTAATCCAGACATTAGACTTTGTTTCTGAAATATTTTAGTTAATTATAGCAATTCGAAATCAATATTCATAGTTAAGACAGGAACGTATGTCGGGTCCGCTAGTTAAATATAAAATCTACGTGATATTTTTTTAAATATAATTGTATATAAATAATTAAACCTACCTGGCATCTAAATCAAACCGTGTGAACCGGGTGATATTGTGTATTGAAAGGATACTTGTTTTGAGCGAGCAATGAATTAATACTATTGCTATCTTCATTGCGGCTTAGCTACACACATTAGGGAGATACCGTCACGAATATTATATATCTATAGAGCTCTTATTACAATGCGTTTGGATACTACTGGGTGTTATGTGTTACTGGTGATAAAAGTGTTAAGATTCGAGATTAACTAACTCCCTTATATAACTAAATTCGTTGGCCCCTTTGTAACATGTATATACTAATTTATCTTTTCACTGAGTAAACAGTGGAGATAAAAGAGAAGAGAAGAGAGAGAAAATAATACTTAAGAAAATAAAGTGCAATTAGACTGATTTTGTTTTAATGAATAAAGCTGTCAGATTGATCAGCAGTGCGAGATGGAGAGATATAAAATAAAAATAAAAAACAATATCTGTACATTGTAGTAACTTATTTTGTATGATTTGTGGAATAGAAACTATTGTTTATAATTTACACAGTGAGATAGTTATAAAAATATTTTGCATTACGCATTTAATTAGTTATTTATAACCATAGCAACAGCTCCATAAATATACTTTCTAGTATCCGTTACGATTCATGATTACCGATGAAATGCGCGTGCAATTTTCCGCTCTTAAATAAAACCATCAATTATAGCCGCTAAAGTGTGGATTAGTGGCTGCTTACACTTTCTAGTAATTGAAAAATCTATATAACCTGCAATAGACGGTAGCCCAGGACAGCTGACAGCTGGGAGAATCTCATTTCGGAAGGCCTGACACTGTTTGGGTCGCAGAGCCAGCGGTGTAAGTAGTATACAGTCTGATTTTTAGCATAAATAGATTAACTGGTAACCATGGTAACATTTATTCTCAGTTTTTACAGCCACATAGTACCAAAACTTAGTCGGTTTTGTTCGAACACTTATAACTCGGCTGGACCGATCTTGATGATTTTTGGATTTCCGAATAAGTATTAAAACCAATACAAAAATGACAATAAAATATAATAAAAATGTTCATGGCTTTCATCTATCAAATTTAATGTTCATCCCGTCTCCCACCCTCAAATGACTATACAGTATTTACAATATGCTTATCCTATATAGTAATAATAATAATTTAAAATTGATAAAACTTAAGTAAAACAAATTTATAAAGTTTGTTTGGCTGTGTACCTTTTACGCTGGCAGTACTTCCTCGCTGTATTGCGATACTTATTGGTTGACAAATGACAAATAAAAAAACAACGTAGACTTAATTGGTCTCACTGAATCATTCCAGATAGTTCTGTCAATCCAGTCAGAATCAGTATTAAGAAAAACACTTTTTGAACGGATTAAATCTATCAACTTCGGGGCAATAAATACAGATAAAACTTTTTCTGCAGCTGTAATACTTTTAACATTTAACACCATTCGTCTTCAGTCACCGTGACCACGCACGCTGAAAAGTACGCGAAACGTCGGAAAAAAAATAAAAATTTAGTATTATGTAAATAACTATAAGTTTTAATAATAATACATAGCTTTAATCCGTTCAAAAAGTGTTTTTCTTAATGTGTAAAAGCTATTTTAACAAAAGACAATACAGAATCAGTATAATAATAAATATTTATTATCGTGAAGGCTGTACATAAGATGAATAGCAAAGAATTTCACAATCAGTTCTGTCTGCTTTTAATATTCGAACCGAATAATCCGAACCCATTGGACTTAGGGTCCTTCAAGAAAATAGCATAACAAATCTTAAAAGGCTGGCAACGCACTCGCGAGCCCTCCGGCGTTGAGAGTGGCCATGGGGTGCGGAATCATTTAACACCAGGAGAGCCTTCTTCCCGTTTGCTCCCTGTTCTATATGAAAAAGTTCCATAACTGAGGATTTTTCAGGCAGTTTCTGCCGCGCGCCACCACAATTTATTTAATATTATTAATTTCAATAATATTATTAAGAACAATGAGACTTCTTTAAAAGAGTTGTGTGCTGCGATATTGAAGGCTACTCGATTGTGAGGAAGTTGCTGTTCCTTCTTAAGTTCTGATGTCATTTTCTTTTTCTAACTTTTATCAGATTGTGCTCATTTTAACATGTGTGAGGTTTGAGAGCGAAAATTAAAGAAAACAATTATTTATACTGTCACAATTTATCTTAGTATACGTACTCGTCAAATGTATTACTTAAGTTCAAATTTAGAAATGGAAAATAATACTATACTAAAAACGTATCTGTTAAATTGAATATAACTGGCCGACTTGACTAGTTAATTAGGGATGACTATAGAGGTCCAAGGTCATTGCACAGACTTCGTGCCAGAGTACATCTCGACATTTCGGTCACCATGGTAACGAAAAACAAAACACGCTATCCCTATAGCCAAAGACTTAGAGTCGTTTTTCGTTTGACAAATTATTGAATAGTGTTAGGTAAGGTTGTTGCTTCATGGCATAGTTTTAGATATTCGTACTTGTACTTCAGTACAAGCCACAAGTCCTGGGCTTGATTTCTGGTGAAATAATAATTACTGTTATAGTTTTTTATTGAATTATGTATCGTAGAGTTTTGTATTAGATTTATTAGTTGGTACTTTTTGTAATTACAGATGTCGTTACGGGCGGTATCACGGCTATCAAGCTATGTCATTCAGGCAACTTTGGTAATATAACATCTTAATACAATTCTTTGTAAAATATAAAACAAAACTACTATATTAATTTCACACATTCCACATAAGGTAGTAATATTCTCACCTAACGAAAAATCCCTATAATTGGTCCCTTGTGCGCCCGCGCACGACTCGTACAAATTGACATTAATAAACACATTTACCATTGATTTGTAGTCGTGTTTCAGACATGCAACGGTTTAATCCAATTTACTTCACACTAGCCTTTGGTCTCGATTTTCACTTAACTAAAGGACATTGACAGGTAAAATGTGTATGTATTGTGTTAACACAGACTATTCTCAATACCTAATCCAATCTAATAGCATCTCTATTCTGTAAATCGACTCTCATCCCTGAGGTCGTAGGTTCAATCCCCGACTGTCCACCAATGGACTTCCTGTCCACATTTATAACATTCGTTCAAACGGTGAAGGAAAACATCGTGAGTGAACCGGCTTGTCTGTGCAGGCACTGAACACCTACTTGCCTATTAGATTGACAAATGATCATGAAACATATGTAGATATCTGAGGCT
Source organism: Pieris brassicae (assembly GCF_905147105.1). Taxonomy (NCBI): domain Eukaryota; kingdom Metazoa; phylum Arthropoda; class Insecta; order Lepidoptera; family Pieridae; genus Pieris; species Pieris brassicae. The sequence continues at coordinate 20,770,180 of NC_059665.1, read as the reverse complement.
CAGACCTAAAAAGGCTGCACTGCCAATGGATTATTTATTCTCTCTTTGATTTGAATCGCCCACGAGCTCTGTTATCGTCGAGATCAGTTTTAGTTTGCTTAAAAAATCCCCGTATACTTAAGAGGCTTTGATAACAGGCATCCACCCTTAGTAATGGAAGCTGTTAGCTACGTCCAGCCTGTAATCAGCCAAAGGATGCCTGCTGCCAATCTGATGATGACGTATCAGTAATTATAGAAAGTCTTACGAGTACAGTTTACAAGCCACTACTCACGGCTGCCTTTAGCGTTTTAGCGCGCGAGAATTTTGTCAATAAACGGCTTTAGTAATTCGAAATAAAACGCTTGTAAAATACAATAATATTAAAAGGCGAACATGTTAGACATTAAGACATTTATATGCAACTTTATAGTTTCTTGTTTGCTTTAGAAACAATTCAGAAATGTGAGTCAAAATATATCAAAAATGTACTGGATTTCGAAATACAGGTCAAATTGTCTCTGATCTTCGACAGAATAAGAGAAGAGAGACCTGGACTAACCAAAAATGATGTTATTCAACATAATACCTAACATTTTGGGCAAAATGTGTCGTATATGTAGTTTTTAACACCTTGAAGTGCGTAAAAAAGCCCATAAGTGTTAAAACATAACAATAAACTCAAAATATTCATACATACTTTTTTTATTGTATATGACAGTAAGAAAATTTCTTCGCCCAAATGCCAGCACTGCAATTTTAAAACAAAAGATTACAATGTTCATCCTACATTTACAAGTTAATCGAGTAATAGATTCAGGTGCGTGGGCGCAAGCTATTTTGCCATTGTACGCCCATACTGTTCACAGTTTTGATGATGGATACGTCACGTGATCATTCGTCGATGATGACTTTACAGTATGTATCAAACTTGGTACGATTGCTCTTTATATAATAATTGTTAGTACATTCTTTTGATAAATAGATCTTACCGTGACACTGTTGGCTGAAGAACCGTTATTGTATTAGCTAATTAAGATAGAATTTAAGAAAACACTTTTTAAATGGATTGAAACTATGTATTATTATTATAAACTTATAATTATTTATATAATTTTAAATTTAAAGTTTTCAGATGTTTCGCTTGCTTTACCGCGTGCGTGGTCACCGGTCAAAGTGTTTTCTTATTGTATAAAAGCTATGTTAACAAAAGACAATAAGGTAGAAATTTATGAAATTAAAAAAATTATACTGTTTATATATAAATCTTGATTTATTATTTTCTGCCTATACGCACTCGGCACGGGAAGTTTTTCATCGGCCGAAGTAAATACTATTCGTTTATTTATTTATGTTCACCTCATACATAATGCTATTTCTACAGTATATGTTACATGCTATCTTTCTAAAATTTATGACAATTACAAAACATAAATGTTAGAAAAAATAAAAAAAATACCAGTTAAACAGTGGATTAGGTATCAGACAGGCACTTAACAATGTTTTTTTATTGATCAGCCCACTAACTAATACACCGTTAATTATTTAATTGTATATAAAGATTTACCGTTAAAATTGTTCCTGTTATGATGGCTAGTTTAAGAAAAATCTTTTCTTACTTTCTACATACAGGCTACATAGCCATGTTAATGCTAAGGCAATCCAACTTCTTGACACGACAGCAATAAGACGCCCAAAGAGAACTAAACCTTTTGAGTTAATAAACCTATTGTAGTGAATATAAGTGCAACTGCAGTATCTCGGACACATGAACACTAAGACTGTCAATGAGCATTACCTTAGTTTAAGCTATTCATTAGTATTGTAGAAAATTAAGTCATCACAATATTACTTATTAGTCATTATAACTGTATACGCTAGATTGTAATTCGCACCCTTTTTTTGAGAACTTTATTGTGCTAGAAAACCTTTCTATTTAATCAAAAATAAAATTAGGCGAGACGTTAAAGAAGTCAAAATAGTTAACAGTGAATGATTGCCAACTAAGCAACAATAGTGAAACTCATAAACAATAATTTATGCAACTCAACGCTAATGTTACAAAAATAGAATTCTTCTTTCTAAATGACGCCCACTCGCCATTGTACAATGGATAGGTGTTACTGTGTATAATAGAAGGCTCTATAAGGTTCAAAATATGATAAAATTATTGTTGCACAAAGCACAATTTGATTATAGTTATTTATCGATACATTTTTTTAATTCCAGAACTTACTTATTAATCGAAACTTTTTTAATTCCGGAACCTCGTTTCGCCTTAATATTTTTTTACTTATCCTACCTTTCAAGTAAAAACCAAAGTACCTACTGAACAAAGCTAAAAAATGTTTGTTCCAATAATTCTCTCCATAAAACCTTCCCGACAATTAAAGCAATCAATAAATGAAAATACTCGAATTAAACCAGCCGTCTTCGAATATTCCACTTAGCAACATAATTTGCAATTTTTATTTATATAGATAGACGGCAGGTTTCCTCAAGACTTTTGATTTTTAAATGAGCACATAGTAAGTCCTTTGCGCAGCCGGGATACGAACTTGGGACTGAAGCCACTAAGCCTAGAAGCCTAGCCTGTTCAAATATATAACATAATCCTTTTTCAGTATTTTAATGTTATAAGAACAACATGATTTCTTTCGAAATTAAAATCTTAATAATTAATTAAATACTCAGCACCGTACCATAGTCAACAACTAACAGTAGTATAGTATAGTCACGAACAAAAACTCAACATGTCAATATAAAATTCATTAGCCAGGCACGACGTATCCTAATTGCTGGCAAAAACGTTGATATTCTAATCGTAGTGTACGTGCGATGTGCTATCACGGAGTTCCCATGCTCGTGTTTATAAATGACCGTCGGGTCAGCGATGGTCGCTGCGATGGTCATCAGTGTACAGTCGAGGAGAAAGTGTATTAGGTACATTGAGAAAAAAAGTTTTAAATTTTATTTATTCCCGCTTACCGTCCTAAAAATACGATTAAAGGACTAGCTTTCCAACACATTAAAGAGAGTGCATCGATCAAAACGTCATCTGTCGCGATACGCAGGCAAAACGCACGCAAATATCGTCATTACTAATTAAATTATAAAAAATAACAAAGAGATATATAATAATAATCTACACAAGATTGCAATATAATTCTAACAAAAGATAAATATATATTATAATAATATTCTAAAACATCTCTCAGTTCGAGATAACCTATATATATATATATGTATACGTATAAAGTCATCAATTATATTTATTAATATCACGCCCTTTTTTTCGAACGGGAGGCAGTATCCACTTTTTACGGTCCTGGCATACTCGCTTCATCCACTATCATGAGATTCAGCATGCTCATGAATTATAGTCTACATATAAATATGTTGCAGGCTCCATTCAAGGAGAACAAAAGACAGCACGGCTACCTACCAACTAGGTGGACTGACGACATCGTCAAAGAGGTACGGCTCCCAGTGTGGCCGGTGCGGGGCGGAGGAGGCCTACATCCAGAAATGGACCAAAAAAGGCTGATGGTCTGGCTGAATTATTGAAATAATTCCAAACGTTACTGTTAAAATATATGGTATAAAAAAACTTGGTATTAGGTCCCGTGTATAATTGGACGTCATTTAAAATTGATAACAATTTCAAAGAACGAGGGTTTGTGAAAGTTCATTCATAACTGGCTATTGTTCAGTGACACGATTTTAAGTTGTAGCCCCTCAAATTGTACTCATACTGTTATACGTTTTAAAAACATAAGAATTAATGACAAAAAATTGACACAGGGATAAACATTTTTAAAATTATTTTAGCTTGCTTTTATAAAGTATGTTGAAAATACTCTATATTTCATAAGTATATTTTAATTTAATTTGACAATATTAATATTAAATATATATGTTTTAACTTTTCTTTTTGAGTGTACGGAAGTGGCGTAGTTGAAGTATTATACCATCATTTTAAAATAAATAAGATATGAATTGCTGCAGGTATGAAAACCTTTGGCACTGACTATGTTTTGATGCGATATATGATGCGCTTCTGTAATGTTTTATTTTTGTAAAATATCCATTTAATTCCACAGAACATTTATTTGTGCTCCATATAACACAGTTTATTGTGAGAATATGTTCTATTCATTTTGCTTAATATATTTTTGTTGTAGCCGCATACCAAGATATCTTTTTAAAAACAACATTTTGAATCTGTAGAGCGTTGAACGCATTATCATCTTAATCTGTGACGTGTCCGGAGTGAGTGAGATAGCATCAGTTCTCATGACCGCAACAGACGTGCACTTCCGAATAGCTTAGTATAATTTATTAAACTAAGAACATAACTGTCAAAACTCTATTTATAATAACTTTAATATTTAACAAAAAATGGTGTATGCGAATAAAATTTGCGAAAATAGTTTAACTATTTTATTCATAATTATGTATGTCTTTTTTATACAATATAAAACTAGTACATTTTGGGTACATAAAAAAATTGCTTGATTAAAAAACCTCCATATAACAAACCTTTCGAATAAATGAAGAACCCAACACATCACCGCGCATTCGCTCAATCACCTTCCGTCAGATATAAGTTAAAATTGATATGTATAACGTACTAGTATGCGTTCAAAAAGAAGTTTCGCTTCCTTTGATCGTCCAAAAACGATACTTCTTTTGGACGTTGTCTAAACGACTAAAATTCATCAGAAACTTAGCGTAAAAGCGTAGGAAATTACTTTGGCATTTATTTATTTTCCTTCAACGTTTACCTATTGTTCGTACCGTGTAATATTATAAATAAGTTTTTCCCGTGGTTTCGCACCATCATTAACTCGTTACCACGTCGCAATCAAGACTTTCACGATGTCAACCCACATCTAGCTAACGTGACAGCCCCCGGTGCCACTATATTTTTCTACTTGAAACAGTCATGTTCTTAGACATTTTAATATACTAATATTTACAACAGCTATTACAGAGCAGTGTTGGCCTATTGGCGCATGTAACATTCGCTCGAACGGTGAAGGAAAACATCGTGAGGAAACCGGCTTGCCTTAGACCCAAAAAGTCAACGGCGTGTGTCAGAAGAAGGTTGATCACCTACTTGACTATTAGATTGACAAATGATCATGAAACAGATACAGAAATATGAGGCCCAGACCTAAAAAGGTTGTAGTACCACTGCTTTATTTTTATATTTACAACAAAAGTGTGTTATTTGTTAGTTACACGAAAGCTTACAAAAATAACTTACGTCGTAACAAACTCAATAGAGTTAAAGTGGAAACGGGCCGGTTACATTGCCGGACCGTAAGAAAAAGAGAAGTGGGACCCAGAAACCTGGGAAGAGAAACAATTACAAACCTTACAAACAATTTGTATGACGCAAAATTTGGGGATTTAAAAGAGTGGCGTAGAGTTTCTAGCCAGTTCTTTGCGCCCTTGACTTGCGAACTGGTAGTAAATGTAAATTTAGAATCAATTTAATATCATTTTTGTTGACGTTCATAAGCATACTTGAATACGTATATGAATAATGTTATGTTGAGTTTGAGTTTGAAGAATATGGAGGCCATCACTCCGTCGGAGGTCGTGTAAAGATACAATTATAACATACTTAATGTAATCCTTATAGTACTATTTACAACTTAACATTAATAACACATTTCTATAGACTGTCATTTAACACTGTTTTTACATTTACAGTTATTAAACGCCTTCCTTAATTTTTACGTTCTATGTTTTAGTTCTAAGTCCGTATAGTATTCCGAGTCGTTGTCTGTGACGGATTTACCAGCAGACTGAGTAGACTGGAGCCTAGGGCGGCAGATTTGGAATGCGAATTTAGCAAACTTCATATTATAGAGTAAAACAGCTACGCTGCCCACTCACCAGTAATAGATCTTTGCGCCCACAGCTCACACCATGAGTGCGAGTGACATTGCAGAAAATGTATTTCCTATTATCCCCTATCAACCCATATACTACCTTCTGGTTGGAGGCTGCGAATTGGATGATTTGTGTATAATCAAAAATCAAACCCAATACGTGCAATTTCAACGAAATTCTTGCAATAAAAAATAATCTTGGACATGATAATTGTATTGGCTTCACGGTATACCTTGAATATTTGTAAAACCGCTACTGGTACCCAAAATTGTATAACGAATCAAGCGGACAATACTGAGTACTGCGTTTATTGCAATAAGAGTCCTCTGTAACTTCCTAAAGTGACCCCGACAGCAGCAATACAGCAATACAGCAGCTTCTGTTGCGATGCCAAAGTTGTGTGAGCGCTACTGATATTGAAAGAACTGCATCCAACTGGCATACAATGGTCGAGATCTGTGTCGCTATTGGGGGCGCAGATTGGAGCAAAATATTCAAAACGGTGGTACTTCAAACTCTAGGTCTTAGTCTGAAAGACAATCCTGACATTTAAATAGAATTACTTGTACTAGTTAATGTTGAAAAAAAACCAGTGGCGTTCCAACCTTTTTGGATCAGGGCCTCAGATTTATTTATCTGTTTCATGACCTATTGTCAATCTAATAGGCAAGTACAGGTCAGCGTTCTGTGCCTGACACACATTGGTGTCTGATTGTTGTTGTGTAGTTTGATTACAATGAAGTTTATTGTTTCTGTGATGACGTACAAAAATAACGTTATTAAAAAGTTATTATTACATTAAGTTTCCTCGATTAACGTATAAGCATCTTAATACAGAAAAGAATATGAATGTAGCAGTGTTGGCCTAATGACTTCACCGTGCGACTCTCCTCCTCTTGAGGTCGTAGGTTCGATCCCCGGCTGTGCACAAACGGACTTTCTATATGCGCATTTTGCATTCGGTCGAACGACGACATTGTGAAAAAACTGTCTTGCCTTAGTTCTAAAAAGTTGACGGCGTGTATTACGGCTGATCACCTACTTACCTTGTATATTGGCAATAAACAAACTCAGAAATATGAGGCTAAGGGTTAAAAAGGTAGCGCCACTGGTGTTTTTTAAACATTAAGTAGTACAAATGTCTAAAGCTACTTAAATGTCAGGATTTATACTTCAGAGTTACATAGACAAGGCCGATGGTACAAAAAATCACCGTCAAATCTACATGACAATAACATTGACCTGCGCTGACCCATCACCCTAAGCCACTGAGACGTGTGCGCATATGACCTTACGCTAACGACACGTGACTTTTATTGATATTTCATTGAAAGAAATAGTTATTATCTTTCATTAACCAAAAATAGTTCATTACAGAAACAATTGAATCAGATATTTTACGTTGTATGTATTGATTGATGGTATACCATTTCAAAATGCAATAGATACTACTGTACTAAACAATACGACCTAAACTGATATTTTTAACCTGATATTTTTTCACGCTATTTGCAAGGGTTAATTGACTGCCCTGACGTATTTTACATCCAATCTTCATACTAACACAACATTTTCAAATTCCTCGGTCTGATACAAACTATTTACGTAACTCAGTCATTACCTTCAGATAATAACATAAATTATCAGCAAATAGAAATAATTAATGTAACTAAAAATGTTTAAAAATAATATTAAAAAGTATGGTATCCTTTATTATATATAATGGCTTTATAATTACTCTTTTATATTGAAAATATTATTATTTACAATTTATTAGTATAAATGAAATTGGCGTTTTGTCGCACTGGCTACTTTGACCGCAAATATCTCCTCTTTGGTAAGAAATTCCAAATTCAATTTTTGACAGCATTTACTGGTGCATTTGTTTTTCGAAAACTTTATTTCATTTTCGCTTTTTTTTTCTTTATTATTATGATTAGTTTCTAACACAATCCCATTAACGAATATTTTAATCAGAAAATCTAAAAGTTTTATTATTCTGACATCTGAATAGTTCCTGGTTTCGTTCAAAGTCCAGCAATCCAAGTCCATAAACAATATTAAATTAATCAAACGATTAAAGATACAATTCTCAATTTTATGCGTATCTCAATGTATGTTTGTATTCCAAAATGAGTAATGGATCTCGCTTGGCCCCTGCCCCCGGATTCCCGTCAGTCCGTAGAACAATTATAGCTTATGCGCTATTTTGTTAAGCTAATGCATTGCTAAGGTTCACTTTATGGTATAACGGTATAGGCTCTGCTCTGTGACACGGAAACATACACATTAATCAATGATTTATCCATTATTATTACTATGAGTGCATTTACTTATAAACAACTAAAACATTGCCTGGTAAAACCAAAGTTTGCATGACAAAGCCCAGCTGTCTTCTCTGCTTGGAGATTTTATTGTGTTTTAAACATTTAGATTTAAATTATAGCCCTTTAATGTATTTGAATTAAGTACATAATTAAGTGATATAATAGAACTGATTTTTAAAAATATGCCTTTTAATCAAAAATTTAATGTATTCGAATTCAAGACATAATACCTGATACATGAGCTGGTTATGAACTGATTTACATCAGAATAATAATTAATTAGCATTTAATAAGTTAGTAAATCAGTAACTAATAAGTTAACTTTAATGATAAATGGAATTTGTAAAAAAACACTTACTTTAACATTCATTTTAGTGTTTTCCTTAATAACTTTCTCTCTCACCTATATAACACTATCTTCAAACAACAAAACAAATGTTTATTTGCGAAGACCTGTCTACATATAGCGGGGTTACTGTGACATCGGCATGGTAAACATTAATATTACCAAAAATTAAAATAACAATTATTAGCAAAACAGCGGATTATGTATTTTTTAAATCAGCGGTGACGGTAATCAATCATGCCTCGAATAGCAAATCTACTAAATTTCGTTAAAACGTATGTTATGATGACGTAAGAAGAACGCGCAAAGGTTAGATTGTGCAAGGTAAATGCAACTTAATCAAACCACAGCCTCCACCGCAAAACAAATTCATCAATTCATTTCCTTATGCTACAACTCGAGAATAACGTTAAATTGGAAAGTTCTTTAATACACTATTGTCATGTGTTTATTAAAAACTTATTCTCTGTTAATAAAAGTTTCAAAATTATTTACCTTTATTAGTAATCAAATATACAGCATTTACAATTTATTCAACCTAATAAAAATATTAATTAAAACAAATTTAAAAAGTTTGGACCCTGTGGCAGTGTACCTTTAACGCTGGCAGCATTTTCTAGCTATATTGCGAGATTCGTTGAGCGAAAAAATCATCAGCTCTGGAGTCACCAGTACTATCTACCAGGCGCCAACTTAAATCTTTAATTAGCGTCTGTGCACTTGACAGCCCAAAACTCTCCGCTCCAAAGGGAACAAAATCGAAGTTGGAGGTAACACTTATATCAATTAATTATTTAGTAATAATAATACTCCAGTCTACAACGTGTACGACACGACATGAACACTTCACGCTTCAATATTATAATTGGTTTAAATTTAGTATATTAATTGATTTAAATTTAGTATTGTCTTGGTTAACATAGCTTTTACACATTTAAAGAAAACCATTTTTTGACCGGATTAAAGCTATTAGTATTATTATAAACTTATAATTACTCATTTTAAATTTAATATTATGTAAATAATTATAAGTTTATAATAATACAAATAGCTTTAACCCGGTTAAAAAATTGTTTTGTTTTAAATTTGTATTTATATATTTTGTCTGTTACTTAATGTTTAGATTTTTCTTGGCTGCCAAAACGAGTATCTTTCATCGACCTCTGTACCTCGGCATTAACCATTTTACTAGCATTTAGTTGTAGCAACGGTGAAGCTCTGTCGACACCTGTTAGACCACCCAGTACATCTACTATATCCTCAAAAGATATTGTGTACGTAAATACATTAGGCATACAACAAACTATTCATTTTTTTACCTTTACGTAGAAGTTACGGGCACATTAAAAATATATTTTTCAGCCTTTGTCCCATTGGACAGTGTCCAATTAATATCATATTTAATATTCATAAAAACGTAAAATATTTATTATATATTTTATAGATACAGTAAAACTATAAGTATTACTTGCGTGTAAGACACAAGAAATACTTATATTAGACTTGTCTTAAAATCGGAATGGTCCTTCTTGCTCAACAGTATAGTTAAAGTGTTGTCTAATTATTGAAATGACAAAGCTGTCCACAATATAGGGACTAGCATTAGTGAATACTGCGCTTTCTCATTTTATTATATCTTTTGTTTATTATGTGTAGAGGAGATTTCCTTTTCATTTGTCCTTATTTAGTTTAGTTTTTGATCCTGCTTACCTTAATTGTTTTTCTTATCTAACTTAATTGTTTTTCCACAGTAGTTGCCAGAAAGAGATGGCTCGAAAGCGATTAGGCCGCTGGTTGCCCTAATAATTTAAATAATTGTTTCGTTGTCTATTTTTAAGTGCCAAAAATAAAAACAAAATCTCAAATTTATTAGGTATTTCTAGTTTTTCAAAAGCTGCGGTTGATGTAACAAAAGTATCAAGAAAAATATTTAAACTGTCTGTAGACGACGTTGTTAATGTTTTAAAGTTAAAAATATTATCCAAATAATAAAAGCCAGGTGGCCGTATGTTTTGATATTTGTCAATTAAGGTAGAATAAATTAAATCATAATTATTTGCCGTTGGGTTTATGCTGGCGATCGCAGTAAGGGCCTTCCTCCTTTTTCCACCACCACCACCTTTGAACACCTTTTTCAAATTTGAAATTTCCCTATTGTTGTGCACTAAATGGTTATAGGCTTCGTAGAATGAAGTCCAATTATTTGTGTCTCCATTAAATTGTGGTAATTTAATTGGAGGCAATTTTAACTTTGGATGATCTAATTTCTCCTCAACTCAACTTTTAATTTCCTGTAGTTTACCCTGTATGGTTGCGTACATGTTCTCGGAGGACTCCCATGTGTAAAAAGAAGGAGTGAATTGAGGATTTTGCTTCATTTGCTCAATATTTAATTGAGATACTAAGTCATTAAATTCAGTACGAAGTGCTTGAATATTAGACGTTTTGATTTGGAAAATGTTTTCGTCTTCCTTACTATTAAGGTTTAACGTCAAATCATATAATGATTAAATCTTTAAAAAATGCGAATTTTGTTGTGCTTGCAATAATAATATGGAACTTGGAACATGTTCCAACGCTTTTAGTGAACATTCTCCGCCCTTTGTTCTTGTTCTTTTATCCATGTTATGTACAAATAATTATTAATTATTCCAAAATTAACTTTATTAAAATAAAATGAAATATCAACAATACGATATTAAGGTAGATATTAATTACGCATGATCATTCTCAACAACACAATCTATTATTAAATACGTAACTACGGAATACGAGATACGAAATAAGGATAATATATTTATAAATACATATAATATTTAAAAAATCTATATTAAATTTGTCGTTATAGCAGAATATATAAGAAATCGGTATTTAAGAAAATACACACCGACAATTTAACTTAACGAACCTAAAATACGTTAAAGAGATATGATACATATACGGCTCGAGAAGGACCAAAAATGCTGTGTGGGTATCCGGAAGCTATATCCAGGATGTTCCTTTCAAAAAAGGAATCCAATAATCGATAAGACTAAAACTAGCACTTACCATCAACGGTGGCGTATCTCACTAAAACACTGGATCCTTCAATGATGAATCACAAAAAGTTAATGCTAACAGTGCCTATATATAAGATGTTTTGATAGTATTTTTATATTATTTTTGGTAACATTTATGCTTACAATAACAGTTATATATTTTAGAAAAACTTTAATAACTTCAATAAATAAATAGATAGATTAGTAACAAAAATTTTATAATTTCTACCGTACATCTGACTAATGTACGAGCCGATGTTAGCGGTGTATTAAAGTCAAAATGTTTATGTATGAAGGTGTCAAAACGGTGTTCAGCAAATTGCTAGGACCAGCTATGGGCAAGGATTTGAATAGTCCGCGATTGCTCCTACAATACGCGACCCTCCGATCTGATTGTTCCTTTAAAGATAGCCTTTTAAGAAGATTTATTGCATACTATGCTTATTGAATTTTAATGGTCATTATGTTCCATTGTCCTGTTTATTTAGAATTTTACAGCAAACTGTGGGAATTCTTAAAGGTTATTGTTTGATGGATTAGGATGAGCTCGTATTTTTTATTAATTAGATTTTTTGTTCGCTTTACAGGGTTATACGGTTAATGGTGTGTTAACTCAAATAAAATTAATGTTATGCAATTAAATTAAAAATATTATTTGTGGGGCTACAACACTACTTGGCCTTGATCTCAAATTGCATACGTTTCTTAGATCATTTTTATTTTATAGACAAAGATAACTTCCTGTCATCTGTCATGTATAATGGCTTCGGGTTCGCGTTAGATGCGCATATTAACAGAAAGTCCATTGGCACATCCAGTGATCCGATGCCGAAGTCACTAAACCAATACTGGTTAATTTGTAATTTCTTATATTTCACAAAATATGCGAAAATTTCAGTAACAAAGTTTTACACATTAGATACAAAAAGTTTGAATTAAAACAACACACATGGTTTAATACAAAAAAGCATTCTAGCTACATAGCACATTTACAAAAAACAACACAAAAACTATATTATAGTATAACTTTAATTTTTATGTGGCCTAATACTTCACTACTTCCCAAAGTTCAGTAAGTTAAAACTTTTAAAAATCATGTATCCGAGAAAAATATTGCAAAACATCAAAGCCTCTGCCATAATTATAGATAATATAGTATGACAAAAGAATTTTGATGTGATCCTCAATATTGTTATAAATATTAAGCAAAACATTTTCTATAAAAATGTTTTAAATTTATAATGTAAAGGGCAAACGATGACCTATTTCCTTTCGTGACCAACTTGATCTTGGCTTCTTTATTTTGAATAGAAAGTATATCCGCGAGTGAGTCAATGGTCTAATGAGGTCTTTAGGATGAAGTGCAGAGGTATAGGTCAGTTGAGGACGAGTTAAATGTCACAGTCCCGGACTTTAGACGGTGTTATGCGAGTAATACAAGTTCGCCAGTTACTGCTTTATTAGAGATAGAGAGATCATTAAGGGAAGATCTGGAAACCGCAGGAGGAGCTGTGTAGTCTTGAGATGCCCGGGATAAAAATAAGTGGAGAAGAGCTAGAATAGGCGTGTAATTCCGCTGAGTTTCATCAACAGACGTTAAGGCAGAATACAAAATACGATCCGTATCACCTCAACATCCGTCGTTCCACAACTGAGCGTTTGTTAAGAAAATTTATGCACGCACTATGTGGAACCAGCTGCCCACTTGAAGTATTTCCGAACCAATTATTATTACCATAAAAAAACATTGACACATTGGACACAAAATTTGTGTCTCAAAAATGATTAGTTGGCGTTTCGATTCGCTTTTTAGTATAGAAATATTGAATTGGTTTCTAAATAAATTTCACTCATCAAAGCAAACAACAACACACAGTATGTTCTTAAATAGAACGAATGATAAAAATGCCAAATGTATAGTTTTTTAAATGTCATAATTATTAGTCTAATTTCCGGTTTTTATTATTATGTGTTAATAATAGGTGTGTTTCTTTCGTACTCAAATCAATAAACCTAGTAACGATTTCGATAACTTTAACAAATTGTGTATTAAATGCAGAGTGGTCCTTCAGGCACCAAGGCTTTACCGCAATTTGTATAAATAAAAACAATACAATCGCAAAACATCTCTAGTCGCGTTCATCATTACCGAAGATTGTGTTGGACGTTGCATATCTTCTTCCATTCGCCCGTCTTCGGGAAGCCTTAGCTCCTTAACTTCGTCGGACTAATGAGTAGCGGATCAGCTTTGGTGGTCTTGCTTCTTCAAGTTATCTCTACGTGCTATATATCCAAAGAACCTCCGGATCCTTAGTAACATACTTAAATGAGAGTTGAGAAATGCGTTCCTATCGCTGCTCAGGGAATCCTCAGCATACCTCCAACAACATGCCATTGAAATGTGCATAGCAAAACATAAATATCTTTAAACCAAAGTAGCGAGAAATGGTATTGCATAACACCATCCCGTGAGCATCTTCTCAAAGGTCGCTGCTTGACCGATAACGACATCGGCCTTCTGCGCCCCGAATCGGTCCCTTGCACCACAACACTGAACTATACTATTGTATACTAATCGATAAATACCTTTAATGTACTTTATTCTGTTCGTCTCATACATTATATTGCCAGTGTTAAAATAAATGAACCAGTGACAGTCCATTGCTGCACAGACGGGGCTCGAACCTACGACCTCAGGGATGAGAGTCGCACGCTGAAGTCAATAAGCCATCACTGCTTTATATAGCCTGTGTTAGGTACATGCCTTAATACGTTGGCTTATGTACAGTACAGCAGTGTTGTTATAATTGATTTCCAGTCAGGACAAGTGATGTCATATGAACCTGATTTCGTATAGATTATGAAGGTCGCAATTAAAGAATGTATTTACAAGATTCGAGGTGACAAAAACAGTGCAATATATTACATAACATATATAGAATATACCAGTTTTCTGGTAAAACATGATGTTTATTATATACGAATTAATCAGTCCCGAATTTAGGGGAGGAATTTTATGGGGAGGAATTAAAAATTACAAAAAATTGACTAAAAAAATCAGTATACTTCGTAATTAATAATGAGAATTCACCGAATATAATAAATTAAATTAATTAATTAACAAGAACTTAAAAACATAATTTATTAAGAACGAATGAAAAGAGTCACATAAATGAATAAAGCGAACCGCAAAAGGAACTCCCAAACTTTGAACTTGGTGAAAAGTTTAAAGTTTCGGAACTTTTCAATCAAGCCCCTATGGGCCGTGCGTGAGATAAATTAGAGGGGCACTCTACTGCCCTCTAGCGCGGACAGAAGTGCAACGGAGTTGTTTATATTAATTAAATAAGTGTACTCTATTGTTTTAAAAAATAAATTTTCTATTAGTTCATTACCCTTGCTAAGCCTAAATTGAGCTCAACAAAGTCTAAAATATAAAAGACTCTATAGTGAAAAATAATATACTTTTAGCAAAACAAGTTTTTTATATGAGCAGGTGAGGATACGGGACGCCCAAAGAGAGCATCGCAGCCTATGGATGCACAATTTAGTGGTTGCGTCGCCGGCCTTTGAGGAGTAAAGGTATTCTTTCTTAAAACAATTGGGGGTCATATCTTCCAGAGATTCCCTGGTTCGCATGTATGGTATGACACACATAATATTATTTATATTTGGTAACAATTAATTTAACTATAAGTGCTGAACAAACTATTTTTCTCTCGGTTACTGATGATGTGAGGTCCTAGGTTCGATCCCTGGCTGTACACCAATCTAACTTTCTTGCTATGTGCGCATTTAACATTCGCTCGAACGGTGAAGGAAACAACGTAAAAAAACCAGGCTTACCTTAGACCCAAAAAGTCGACGGCGTGTGTCAGGCACAGGAGGCTGATTGACCGACTTGCCTAATTGATTGACAAACGATCATGAAACAGATACAGAAATCTTAGGCCCAGACCTAAAAAGTTAGTAGAGCCACTGATTTATTTATTATTTTGAATAATAAAATGTCATTTCAAACCTTAATAAGAAAATCTAACACAATGACGACTCCATAGGTTCTTGATAAGCTTATCTTGTAAGGAACTAGGGTCGTAAGTCGAAAAAGTTTCAGACTACTGCACTCTCAGTAAATAGATTTATTATCTCGCTACCTCAAAGTTAACTTGTCTGTCAAATTTTGACATTTCATCTACACTGGTCACGTTTAGAGGTCGATTATTGGGAATGAAATAACTCCTAAAACCCAAAGATATAGGAGTTATTTCTTATACTTATGAACAAAGAATGAGTTTTAGGGGTTCAAAATAACTTCTATTTTAGGTCGAGTCGGACAGATCACAAATCAATCCGTTCTTTTGTCTTCCTCAAGGAATATTGCCAAAATTCTCGAAATATCTTAATCAACTGATGCCTAACAGATGTATGTAATTGGAGATCCAAATCTAATATAATTAAAATAAATTTAATTCGAAATTTCTATGTTCAAATATATCATAAATGAAATTCTCTATTGGGAGCGGGATGTCAACTGGCTTTATTAGTTTAAGACCTGCGCTAATAACTGACATTAAGTCTCATCATCATCTCATAACTCGTCCTTTCTTGGCGAATCCTTTAAGATCTCTGCAGTTAGGCTATGGAATTCACTTCCCGTCCCTATTCGCTTAGCTGCTTCTCTATCGTCCTTAGAATATCTTCCGTACAAACATTACCTGTCCACATCGTATCCCTAACTTTCTGACTACCTACTTACTGAGTTGAGACTGATCTTAAATTATCGTGATTCATGTGCACTTTTTATTTTTAGTGTATCCTTTTTTTAGTTTACTTTGTTTTTTTGTTCCTCTTTAGTTTTGTCTTAATAACTATGTGCAATATGTACTTTTGCACTTCTTGCCTGATCTTATTTAACACATTTTTTTCTTCTTCTTACAGTCGCTCTTCTCTCTTCTCTATCTGCCTGGAAGAGAGCGCTCGAAAGCGATGAGGCTGTCAGTCGTTTATTAAGTTTACTTTTTATATTGTAATGCAACGTATTATGTATGTATTAATAAATAAATTTGGGATTGCGACGCTGGCTTAACAAATCTAACTTCACTTATTAACGTGTTCTTAAATCTAATGACACTTATTTTACCTATAAAGATTGTAAGCGATGTCTACCTATTGGATATTAACGAAAATGAGAATGTTATTTTACAATTTATGAGTGTGGAAAAATCTAAAGCGCTCATTTTGGCTTTGTGCAATAATTGCTAACATTTGGTTTGCGATTATTAAGGACTTAACTAAAGTTAGGTTACTTGACTTATAATCGTTTATTTTTAAATGCGGTTATTTGTTTTTACATAGCTTTTTGGTTTTGGGAAACTGATATATCGAACAATTTACGAAAATGACTTCCTGCATCGAAATACCGCTGCGTAAACGACACAAAAAGGTATTTTTTATATAACACACGTTAATCAAAGACTGTATTAGAACTTTCGGCGTAAAGATCGTCGCACTTACGTACAAAAGACGATCCATAAAAATCGTTGTCATTAAAAAACAAAAACGGACGAAAATAAACCAAGCTGGTCATCTGGAGAGTCGCCAAAGCAAATAAACAATGTATGTTTGTACGGTCATCGAGCTGGGCAATACTGCGTATAGAATATGCAGTGGTGCAACCAAAAAAAAAACAGTCTAAACGAAAAATCTTATAAAAGTATATTAAGAATCTATAACTTCTTAACTTTTCTATGTTTACCATTAGAGGCCTCGATCATCGAGACCTGTCCAGGACCAATGATTGTACATATATAGGTACATAGTTACACATTAAATTGTTGGTGGTTTTTAACGGTCGTAAACATAATCGGTAAATATTGTATAGGTACATATTTATATGGCAAGTTCTTTATATATAAATTTATTTCTTATATACTAATATACAGTGTTTACAACATTCATAATCTACATGGTAATAATAACAATTATAAATGGATTTATTGATAGTTTAAAAATATGTGGCCTCCTGTGGTGCCGGTTGTATTTCTTTAAATTTGTTTTCATTATCTTGGGATTCGTTATTTCAAATGTATTCATTTATTACTTTTTTATTACTCAAAAGGAGTTCTACTACATTGCATTACATTATTATCCCAGCCATACACATACAGACTGTCAAACTTCCATAATAATACCATATATTTGGAATTTTTATAAACACATTTCAGATAGAAGCATGTTATTATAGAAATATTTATAAAAAAATGGGATTTGTATTAACATTTGGATTTTACGTAATTTTGAATAACTGTTGAACAGTAAACTGCGGTGGGATGAATCATTTCATCCTAAATAAATAGAAATGCAAAACGACGGTTAAGGAATTAGCATAAATACAGTTACGAGTAAATAGATAAAAAATATGTCAAAGCAAAATCAATATCACTGTATGGTGTTTAAACTAATCTGTGCACATGAAATCCAATCACAATTGAGGTATGAAGCAGGACATTTACGCAAAATTATATTAGCTTATACGAGAGGTTTTTTCACCGAACATAGACAAATGAAAACATGATGACAATTTATCTTTACAGTAATGGTTTTTTGTGAATAATAGCGACCGCAATATATTTAACTGTATTTAGCAAGACATTATGTTAATGCATTCATCAGTTATGTTATGTATTGCAAAACTACAGTTTTAATACAAATAAAATTCATATAAAATGTAGTTGCAAAATTTAACACAAAGTTATCATATGATAAACCCAATTTTAATGAAGTAGATGTTGGCTTCAGCGTGCGGCTCTCATCCTTGAGGTCTTAGGTTCAAACCCTTACTCACACCAATGGACTGTCTATGTGCTGATGCAAAGTAAGCGACGGTGACGTCACATTTCAAAAGCTTCCAGGCGTCTTTTTGGGTCTTGTTTAATAGTCCATACAATGACCATACATACTCTCTTACGGACCTACCGTTGTGCATATAAAGCCTGCTAACTGAGCCAGCCTAGCTCCTACCAGAAGCACAGAAGTCTCCTGGGCACATCGTAAGCTTCACGGAGCAACCTCACTTCTCCGAGGACTACTATGCGTATATATTAATAATCCATACGTATCCGCCATTGTTAAAAAATGTTTTCTAACCCAAAACAGCCAGCCGTTTAGCCCATGACTTTGCACAATGTATTACAAGTAAAATTAACGCTGATTTACGTATAATACGTAATATCAATGAGATAACGAAATCAATACGGGCCTTGACAATGACAACGATGATTTTGCATAATTTTATTGATCTAAATAACCATAGATCATTGATCATTTGGTCAATAATACGCATTAGACTTGTCAGAATGTATAGTCATGTCCAGGTATCGATATTTTATGATAAAGCTCGTTGTTTCATTCACTCCAATTCCACCATCAATTTGAGTTAGGGTCCTTCAAAAAAAGAGCGTACCAATTTTTAAAAGGCCGGCAACGCACTCGCTAGCGCTCTGACATTGGCAGTGTCCATGGGCGATGGTATCACTTAGCATCAGATGAGCCTCCCGCTCGATTGCCCCCTGGCCTATCAAAAAAAAACCCATTCTTGGTTCTTCTTGGCAGTCATATTCTTCATTGCTGAAGGTCGTGACACTGTAAGGGTCCTTCTCTTGATATCCCCTTACTTATTCTGTCTGTACCTTGTCAAGGCCAAGTCTTGGCCACCATATTAGTTCTTCATAAGCAATTACAACATTTAATAATTTGATTTCTTATTTGTTATATTGAGGTTATGTTAAAAATTAAAAAATTCGTTTATAAAATTACTAGAGAAAAGATTATTGTTGACTGAAGACTCGATTATATTCTAACTCTTCTAAAACCTGTTATTATATTGTTTTACAAGACATAGATATCAACACCCCTGAAATCATTTTCATGCTCACAGGTATGGGAGCTCAAGCCAAAAGGAAACATGGCCGCCCAAAACAGACCTGGCAACGAAGCAGCATTGCAAAGGCGAGGGAAGCCGGAATGCCGTAGAGTAACATTAAGAGTGCTGCCTAGGACCGATCAGACTGGGTTACTATAAGCTGAATAAGTCAAGGAATTTAATAAAAATCCAACCAATGCAGCTTAAAAATAAATGTGATTTGAATGTTATATCGAATTCCATTGCACACTGACAAAAACTTATTAATTTGAAGCGAGCGACGTTCAACTTGCACCCAAAAAATCGATAGATCGATTTATATCGACAACATCACTAGTTTGTGCAAATCTGACCGGTGGAGCGTAGTGAATGACTCGATCGATCATAGTCTGTGCGCCCAGGTGGGACTCAATTCTATCGCGTTTGTCCATAAAAATATCTATCAGCACGTGCTGGCTCGAATTTGATAATCTATTGTAAAACGACTTTTATGGATTACGGTTCGCTAAAGACCGTCTTGGATTCAGTTTTTTGATTATTTTTCCATTTTTAAATAGTTTTTTAAAATATATAAGGTCCTTATATGTGAAATTGGCGTTTTGTACAAGAGGAACAAAATGTAGATTTTTTAAAAATAGAATATATTTAATTAATTAAACTATGTACCTGCCTGAACTTTTGCCATTTTATAGGTAGTTGAAAAAAAAACATTCGGACGGGAATCAAATAAATCTTTGATGGCGGTAATGAGCTAGTAGAAGTGTAAAAAATTGAATTTGGAATTTCTTACCAGAGGAGATATTTGAGGTCAAAGTGTCCAGTACGATAAAACGTGAATTTCATATGTAAGTACCTAATATAAATATGATAATGTTTTGAATTAAATATGCGCGGATATTTTGTTGTAATATTTTTAGTTGCTATTAATGAAAACTATGTATAGTGTAATCGTCTTACTTTTCTCGATTAACGCATTATAAATCGTAATACAGAAATTTCTTTTCTATATTACGATGTATTATGCTATGCTTTCCCAAAATTCTCATTGTTTTGTGTTTTAGTTGTTTAGTTGTTTACAACTTAGATGTCTAATTATGAATTAAGATTTTTAAATTGTGTTTAAAATTTACTTGAAACATTTTGCGTCTTACTCAGCAACTACAAAACAACGATTAAGCAATAAAAACGGTCAGAAACAAGGGTATTGAAAACCTCTTAATATTTTCACCCTTGTTGACCAAACCCATCAAATCACCCTTATGGCCAATAAAATCACCAACAAGTCAAACCGGATATCAAGTATTTTCTCGCCTTCGAAAATTTCCTCAACAAATTTACAGTAAAACAAATCAAGGGAAATTGATCTCTATCTCAATGTAATACGGTGAATATGACTGCATTACAAAAGTGCCCCTTACAATTCAGTCCATATGTGAAAGATTCTCAACTGGACACCCCAACTGAGGGCGGAAATGTTTGGAATTTTCTATGAACATTGCGGTCACTTAACTCCTGAATGGAGATCTTTTTTTAATATTATCAATTCAGGCAAGCGATTTGACAACCATTATTTTGGGAAGAAATTAAAATTTACTGTCCACAGATATAGTTATAGAAAGTCTTTATCTATTGTTCTGCCGAATTAAAATAGGTTATGAGACATTTCTACACCTGGGTTTTATAGGATAATCTTAATATAAGCAGTCTTCATCGCTTAAAACAATTATTTCCAAGGCCAGATCGTAGGGTTTTATGCCATTTATTATTAATGATATGAAAGTCATCATCATCATTCCTAAAGTATTTTCTTTACGATTTTCTATATCTTGGAATGATAACCCTATGGGAGTTAGCATTTAAAGCTTTCATTTAATATTTAAGAGTTTTCTTTCATACGTCGTACTCTTTAAGATTTTTGAGCAAGCATTTGATGTTCTAGTCTCAATGTAACGTGGGTTTGAATCTGAGAAGAGAAAAACGAATGAACAAACTGTAACGTTATATCAATACAAAATCCACTTTATTGGTTAATTAATAATTGCTTTGTATCGCTGTTAACTATTCCACTTTTATCTGTTTATTTATTCTACAATATATACACAATGTCACTATCTGATTGCCGAAAAAAATATTACATTATATAGACAATATAGCCTTATGTAAAGAATTAAAGACAAAACTTCGACTCGATGGCTATACCAATAGACTAAACTCTTTTCCTTCAATACTTGCTTATAACATAAAGAATCTTTGTGAAAAAACCGAAAACAGTCAAACACAGCAGATTGTGCACCTGCCCATTAATTATCTCGTCACAGATATGAAATCTGACACTAAGACTGAGGGTTGACCGCTGGGTTAGTGCAGGCCTAGTCAAATTTTCAAGTACAGCTCAAATCATCTATAGAAATTTATTTTAGCAATTAAAAATTCAGTGTCGTTACAATCCTTTCAATAATATATAGTCCGGACCATTTTTTATCAACAACCAAGGCCGGATAAACAATAAAATTCCACATATTTGGCCGATATAAACAGGTGTTCCAAAATAACCCCCAAAGAATTTGAATAATTCATCACACACGCCCCACCGGAAACGGGCTCAATTGGGCGGAAAGGCTTGACCGCAACCTCGAGTGACCCCTCTTGTCCTTTACAAGCTTTTTATGATCTCATGTATCTTGTCAACAACTTTCTTGAATGCCTTTGAG
The DNA here is from genome assembly GCF_905147105.1 of Pieris brassicae. Lineage (NCBI taxonomy): Eukaryota > Metazoa > Arthropoda > Insecta > Lepidoptera > Pieridae > Pieris > Pieris brassicae. The sequence continues at coordinate 20,747,951 of NC_059665.1, read as the reverse complement.
TGTGATTTTTTGGGGAGTCCTTATTTAATTAAATTATATTAATTATATTATTATATCTTTGCTTATATATATGTACAGCAGAAAAGAGGGAATTTGTGCGTCTCATCATAGTAAATATCTTTGGAAATTTTATAAATACGGATCGATATATACATTTAGGATCATCTCAATTTTTGATAAATAGTTATTTATTTTATATTATATTTTTTACATCATTGTTTGTGATTGTCACTTTTGATCGAAGTTTTCAAGTAAGCCCCGGTCCAAAATATCATTCTTGAATTGTTTCATAATTATCGCCTCTCAGCTAATTGTTTTTGTTTCGAGGGATCTTCAAGCCATTGAGAAAACTGATAAATATAAATAACTTATACAAGCGAGCCGAGGTCTTCCGTCCACCTTATCCAGTCTAACTGCTGATTAGCTTCCCAAAGGCCATAGTGGTAGTTAAAAACCTGTACGCAATCCGATAAGAATACATATATACATATCCTGGATCAGTTCTAGTAGCATAGCAGTAGATGAAGAAAAAAAATTACCTAGTATTATCGAACAATTAATTAATAAATATATACAACTTAATATTAAATAAAACAACGTTAAACTATACAAAATCTAATTGACAAATTGTGACATTACAACTCGCACCAAAATCATACAATTGTGACTTTAACGACAGTCTGTAACAACAAAAGAATTGTGACAAAGAAGAGAACGGAGGTTGGTAACGTCTTGTCAGATTTATTTTCTTGGGCCAAAGCTCGTGGGGCAATCACTGTCGGCATAGCGAAGGCTTGGTTGTTGCAACGATTAAGCTGAAAAAATAAATACTTCAAATAAGACTATTTTAATTAAAATAAAGACTTACACCAAAGTGCTTATTTGTCTCTTTCTGTTCAACTATGCACATGCTCAAATAGAAAAACACCCTTAATAAAAACACGTAATGAGAGAATTAGTTCAGAGGCTGGTTAGTCTTTAATACATTTGACTTAAACCCTCTCGTGTAACAAAGAAAAAGCATAAGTATAAAAAATCTTAATCGTGCAGGAGGCTCACCTGATGTAAAGTGACACTGTCACCCATAGACACTATCAATGCCAGAGAGCACGCAAGAGCGTTGACAGCCTTTCAAGAATTGGTACGCTCTTTTCGTTCACTAAGTCAAATTGGTTATTTATATAGAGAAACTTCAGTAGGTAACTGGTTCCACACAGTGTTGGTGCGCGGCAAAAACTCCCTTAACGCTCATGTGGAACGACCGACGTTCGATGAAACTCAGCAGCAGGTCCAAAAACGTGATGTTATATAATTTGATATGACCGTGATGATATGATTTTAGGTATCATAAGTGGAAAAATATCCAATCTTGGTTTGATTCCTGTGCGCTTAATGAATATGAGAAAAGAGAAATATTAAAGTACTTTTGTTAAGGAAAACACTTTTTCAACGGATTAAAGCTATATGTTATTAAAACTTATAGTTATTTACATAATTCTAAATATTAATTTAATTTTGTCACGGTGACCACGAATTATGTAAATAACTATAAGTTTTAATAACACATAGCTTTAATCCGTTGAAAAAGTGTTTTCCTTAATGTTTAAAAGCTATTTTAACAAAAGACAATACAAAGTACTTTTGTTTACAAGCTTTAATAAAGTGTTCAAAATTCCATATTTCCCAAGGAAGTACAATATACCTCGCAGCATGTAGTGTCCGGGGAGCCCAAACATCCCGATCGACACCCACGGACGACAGCCTCATAGGTATTGCCCTTTGACGAGACAGACGTTACGCACTTCTCATCCACACTATGACATGTCATTGTGTGCACTCTGGGAACAATGTTATTTTAAAATAAAAATGTGAGATTTTTTTGTTTAAATTAATAATTGTTATTCATCAAAAATGTATTCACTGAATTTGTCTCTTGTCATCACAGCGTAAACTTCAACAATTTGATAATAAAAGCAAAACACTAACACTATTTTAAGTAAATTAACGTAAACGTATTTTTATTAATAACAATTGCTTAAGTTTTTACTTGATCAACAAGACTGATGGAAAGTCCATCCATTTGTTCCATACGACACGGTTTTCTATGGTTAAAATTAATTTTTAAATACGAAATTTATTCTTTAGAAAAAAAACTCAGCAGCAACTAACCTATATTTTGTTGGATCCAAACAAGCCCGTAGGGGAGATTCTGGTTTGTAAGCACAAACATAACACTCCAAGGGTCGTCGTTTTGTCGTTCTTGTGACTGCCGTTCTCGGACTCGTTTGCATCATGACCGCCGGTGCCCTACGGCCTGGAGGCTCCTTTTCTAACGGTTCATCCTCCTCATCGTCGTCGTCACTGTCATCATCTTCTTCCTCATCACCCCGACTGGAAGATTTCCTATCTTGATGTTAATATTAAAGGCCCGGTTTGGAGCGCTCAGATTTTGTGTGTAGCGTACAATTATATTACTAAAAGCTTTTCCTGGGCTTATTAGAGGATACATGTCTAGATTCATTCGTAATTTAATTGTATACAGCCAAAGCCGTAACATGTGTGAAATGTTAAATGTTTAAAAACATATTTCTTTATGAAAAATTTTTTTGAACCGATACATTTAATAGAGTACGGTAAGATTTTCATGAGAAAATCATCACTAACCTTAATAGTTCGGTATTAATAGGCATTACAGTTTTTACCAGATATGTCATACAGATTTTCTTAGTACTGTACGACAAAGAACGGTTCGGTTGCCGTTGATACAAAATTTTAACTTTGAATAAGCCCTGAGCACATATTTTCCCTCAACAAAATGTATAAAAAAATATGTATTTCGAACAAGAAGGTACCTTATTGGAAATATTTAGTCGGAGGCACCTGAAGACGGTCATCATCAATAGTAAAGGGAAATCTTTAATCTTATTTATTATTTGCTTTTATATAAACCTAATAATATAACCTAAAAAGTGCCACCATATCAAAGGCTGTAAGTCACTTACTCCTCGTCTTCCTCATCTTCTCTGGGTGTTATTCTTGTGGGTAGCAACAATAACATCGCCAGGAGAAAACAAGTCCTCCAACGACTCATGTTACTTATTTACCAATAATTTAATACAGGTTTGGGTTACACGTTAATTTTGTCCAGGATTTTGTCATTTTATTACGAAATTTTGCTCATCGTATCTTTTGAAAATTTACAACTGACGTCTATTTGTAATCAATTCATGTTTGGAATGTTTCGTTGTTTTTCTTCTGACAAATTTAATAAAAACTCTACCATATCAAAAAGCATAGAGCTATATAGCGCATACTTAAATATATTTTAGATATTATAAACTACTTAAACAATTGTATAATTGTTTAAAAGTATCTATGGATTCTGTTAGTAGAACGGTATTGTCTAGCTCACAAGCGCCATCTATGAATACGACTTGGAAGTGGCTACTCACAACTAGATGTCTCTGAAAGCGAATTAAGTATTGAAATACGTAATTGACAGAAAATACAATTTTCTATTGAAATATATTTTAATATGATAACTAAGCTAACTAAAAAAACAGCTTTATTTAATTTAATATCTCGCTTTTAACAATAACATTTTGGTTTTGTTTTGAACATTTGTCAATTGCATAAAAACACTTCGGGAATATCATAATCAAGTATCAAGGAATATTATCAATGATATTAGCTATTTAATTAATTTGCTGGTATTCCCGTAATATCACATAGAAGTCTAGGTAAACTATGCTATTAGACAAACTGAATCTATAAGAACCTATCTGCCTAGACAAAATTCTAATTACCTTAAGAATATATTCCAATATATTTATTGGTTTGTGAACTCACTTTCCGCATTTAAGACTCTCACTAGGTCTGTTGTGCGTAATATATTCCAATATATGTGATGATTGGATAAGAAAATAAAACGTTATGTTAACCGCCTTCAAAATGTGACTTCAAGGCGCCGCATTTTTCTTTAAAAGTTTGACGGAAATTGTTAATTAAAAAATCTCACTTGTTTCTTTGATTTCACGTTCCATTCCTTCGCTATATTAGAATGAATAATTAAATAAAATCATTTAAGTAAAATACAAAGACTAAAAATTGGTTTAATTAAGCTCAGATTGATATTGATATAAACCAAAAATGATTTATTTTGGAAACTGCCGTATTATATTCGATTTTACTTCGTTAAAATGATTTCCTTATACATGTTACGCTATACTTATAAAATATCTATATCATGACTTAGCCTTAAAGTGAGTCTTGATGTGAACATTTACTTGAAATGTTAGTAAATAATTAAGACAGCCGGATACTTCGTTTTGCATACTGGGGCCTACCATGAAATTAAAAAGATCCACTTGAGACAATGATGAGTTTAGGTTCCTAAATTCAATTTTTTCGTACTATGACTTCCTGAACTGAAACGTAAGACCGAAAGAAAGAACGATATTTTTTTTGTGCTTTCTATACAAGTTTATATAAAATTATTTTAAATAATTAATGAATCACCAGCTATTATGTCTTAATATATAATATTGATTCAATATAGAACTATAATTTTGATATGTTTAAACGTAAAGTTTTCTAGTGCTATGATAGTTGATACTTATTATTTTATTTTAATAAATTTTAAACGTTCGATAGGAGCTTTCAATATTTTGGTGTTTACAAAATTTCAGATAAATAAATATAGTTTTACAAATGGTTTGTATTCTAAAAATAAATACCTATATCGAAGTGAATTCCTGATATAAAACCCTATGCGAAAAATATTACAAATCAATTTATAACTCGAAAATCAATCGACTATAATATTAAAATAAATCTTTTAAATTCCTAACTAATTCATACAATATAAATAAATATATTTTATTTACAGCTTAAACCTGACATACTCGCTGAATTGAGAGATATTTTGGAAATTAGAACTCCAATTAAATATCATATATTATATATGTTAATATCATTTTGTTCAATTGAACATTTCCTGAAATATAAGTAAATATAATAAAATAATAGTAAATTAGAATAATTCAATTCAAGAACATTATAAGGAAAAGTTAAATTATAATAAAAACTAGTGATAGCATTCTTATTTATTGTAAAACGAAGAACCAGTCAGCGGCTTTTGTTGTAGTTATTACCTATAACACAGATTCCTAATGAAGGATTCGGTGTGAACTTAATTATGCTATATTTTAATACACGGAATAATCGTTGAAGAAGTCACAAGGGACTGGAATAGTACCTACACGAGATCAACGCAGGCGGGAACTGGTTTAAAGTAAAAAATGATATATTGGGCAATTATGTTTTTAATACATGCCCAATTAATAAATTGAATATTATTAACCATAGTTTGTGCAATTATTTGTAGATAGGTACACTGAACTGTTCAACCAATCGAAGCCTGTAATCTTATTATAAACTCGATATCTTTGAAGTGGGTAGAAGCGGATTGTCTTATTTCTCATCTCAGTCGATTTTTTAAACTCAACACTCAAATATCCGAAAAATAATTATATTGTTTTCCTATATATGAACTAGTTTTAATTAAAATATTGAATTTTGTATGTACTATTTGGATTTCGGTACAAAAATTTGACTTTATTAGAATCGCTTATTTTGTCATAGTTTGAAGACGAAACAGTTATATTTTGGTTTAGTCGAGCGGTCATAGTGATTTTCATACAAATTGAATGAACGATATGATCACCGCTAAGGTCACGTGGAAACAGAGCAGATTTATTTGACGTCGTGGTATGAACAAGCCATGCATCTCAGTTGTAGCTTGTCTATATCCTCGCATAGTAGGCCTCCTGTTATAAAATGACACTTTCGTAGGTATTTTACTACATGTCATATAGTTATATATGTCATATATGCATCTTCGAAATTTGGCTTCTTGACTTAATTTATCGTATTCTATCTTAATTTGTTGATATTAAATTAAAACTTTTGTAATAACCCGTTTCCTGCATATACTGTATTAAAATATATATTCATATAAAAGCTTCTTAGTGTTTTGTCTGCAGTCCGCATATAAAACGTTAATTCAGTTTCTATTTTTATTGTAAAATTAAAATTCTTATATACAGTATTTTTTTCTTGTTACACTCACTGTCACTTTGTTATTTAATAATCTTACACAACCTTCTTTAACCAGTTTAGGCAGACAGATGCGAAAAAATGGCTCGGAGGCTGGTTCACTTTCATATAAGATCAATCATTTGCAAGCCGCTAATAGCAGAGCTAATATAATAAAATTAGTTCATTATTTAAAAATACGAGTCCGTTGCAAAAACATATTTTTCACTTTATTTGCTGGTTATAATATCAATACCTTTCACATCTTATATATTTTATTTAAAACGTAAAGGTAATTTATCATAAGTTCATGTGAGTCCTACCATTTTGTAAAGTTCACAAAACGCATGAATGTTTTACACTAATTAAATTATAATTCACATATAAACATTACAAAATCATTCAGTGACTTTTCACTATTCATTAAAAGAACATATGACTTGTAAGCATACGTTGAATGTTCTAAGAAAGCATTGACATACATATTTATCATAATATTAAAGCCCTTTCATGCACACACACTGAGGAAGTGTGTTTGCGCCTAACCAGGGTAGTTACAAAGAGCGGACGTGGTTGCATTGCCGACCTCATTAAAAATTGAAATGCCTATAAAAGTCAAAGCGCTACCTAGCGGTGAGTAGCGGGACTAGCACTCGCAAAAGCAGCCTCTGTACTTTTTTAATTAGCTCCATGAGTGTGTAGTGAATGCGTGAATTAAGTTAGATATTTTTCTCTCGTGCGGTTAGTTTGCTTTGAGTAAAGTATGTTAATTCATGAGTAGTGCTTTTTCAACTGTTGGGGTTCAACTTTCTAGGGGGTTTCATTAGCGGTATAACTTATATTGTGAAAATATAATGCGGCTTTTTCGTGGTTTATTTTAGTTTCATATTTAATATTCGTGTAAATTACGAGCAATTAGCGTAGTGGTCTTATGTTCGTTTCCCGGCACTGCATCAATTGATAAACGTGAGGAAATATGAGACTGAAAAACCTGTAAACTTTTTACTTAGTGCTATCAACTGTGACTTTTACCCTTAGAACCATTCTTTGATAATATTCTCCGCAATTTTTAATTTAGCTTTCTTAATAATTACATTAGAGTACAGTCTTTTATTTATACAGAACATGACAGACGTTTGTCCACAATCCCACCTGAATTGAAAGGCATGCTTGTCCAGGAGATACCTATTTAACTTACAAAAGAAACTCTCAGAAGAATACAATATCTTAATAGTATAAAAAATATGTTTTATCACAATAATAATACTGCAACCATTATTATTGCATACAGCTTGTATCTTGCTTACATTATTTAAGTCTGCGTTGGGCTCACATCTCAAAAGCCCGATCAGTCCTTTCTGTAAACATAATAATAATCACATTTAAAAACATAATTTTAAGTAAATTTAACTGACATATTAAGAAATACAGGTATGGGCTAGCTACATGTCTGGTACTATAAAAATTGTGATTATTAAAAGTATTTTCATCGAGTTAAATCTAGTTTTTAAGTTACTTTTTAACCGGTAGGATAATTTTATTATAGCAACCTTGACAGTTCTTTTATTTATTGTTGAATTTGTTTAGTGTCTATCAACGCAGTGTTAAAATATTATACGTACGAATAAAAGCTATATTTTAATACAATAAATAACAAATAAATGCGCTCAAAAGCGGTTCTAAACGATGTAAGTGAGTAAGCGTTCTAGAAACTTTAAAATGTCTGAAACTTCTTTTATCTTGCCGCTCGGTTCAAAATGTGCAAACTGTACAAAATTCACTTTCTCCTTGTGAACTAATTTTTCGCTCGGTGTCAAGTTCAGCGCGGCGGGAACCATAATATAAAATATTCATTATTAACGCTTCTAGTCTGTTGGTTTTATTTCACTTTTGGCTGAAATTTGTTAGGAGGATGGTAACACTGATAACATATATTTATGGTATTTTATTAACCGGTATTGACATACAATAATGGCTGGATTGCTAGTAGAAGTAACGGACTATCAGACCAACCTGTTATTGGTCGTCTGTAGACACTACCGTAAAGTTAAGCATTGGTAAACTTGTCTGAAAGAAAATGCTGAGCAACATGGCCCACAATTTAAATGGAGATGGGCAGGGCACGTAGCTCATTATTCAGATGGTCAGTGTACAGTAACCAAATGGACTGGTTCAAAAGGAAAAAGGACTGACCAATAGAGCGATGGGCCGACGGGATGTAGCTGAAAAAAAAATTGAAGACAATGGCACAAAATAAAACAGCGTAGATTTTTTTTTTAATATATTTTTTTGTTAAATGAATGTCAATAAGATGTGGATGAATAAAGGTCTATTAGTATAATTATTCTTGTCTAAAGTTGAAGCTGGTTAATTGTAATCTGTAGAACGACAGACTTTGAGATAATACTTAATATTTTCTCATGTTAAAATGGGCAGGAGGCTCATCTGATCATCATACATTGCCAGCACGGTCGCTAATGCATTGCCGGCTTTTGAATAATTGGTCCGTTATTTCTTAAAGGACCCTACGATGAAATGGTTCTGAGTTTGATCTCCGATGATCAGACCCAAAAAGACGGTACTTAAATAAAAAATCTTCAGAAAATTGAGACAAAAACAGTATGATACCATCTGTGTATGATTAGTTCTAGATTAATATATTTGAATGCAAATTTCATTAAGTATTTAGAGCTGTTTAATGAGACCTTTGTTAATAACGAAGCCAGTCATAAGCAAAGTAATAAATTACACATTGAATGTGATACACACATTATTAAATTAAGCCAATAATTACGAGTGTTATGTTTTTTAACAGTTCAGTTCGTAACGAACATAATTATTCTTAGTACATTTTTTATATCCTACGTGGAATTTGACGTATCCCCATAATGTCCTATGGGTTAATTAACATAAGTACAACATTACTTATACGTCAAAAACGATGATTCTAACCGTTTTGGTGACTTCAAATCCTTGCTATTTATAGACGCACTAAAGACCTCAGGTAGTTTCAACAAGTTTGCATACTCCTTGTAACGAAGAAAAAACACATAGTGAAAATCGTCACTTTATTAGTTTAATTGATATTGTCTATAAAGGGTCTTAAAGCAATGATAGTTATGAAAAGTGAAATCTTTCAAGTATAAAATACAAGTATTTCACTACATTTTACGCATTCATAGTTATAGGAAGCGAAAGTGTCTTTACATGCATTCAAGTCGGTTTTTATGTTGGAAATAGTGCAGATCCCTCGGGAGTAGGGGTTCTAAAGATTTTAAATTGTTATTTAAGTAAGATTGACTTTGACTAAGCTAAGCTTAAATATAAATAACGATAACACAAGAAACATCTCAATAAATGTTATATTGATAACGAATATCACGGATTCCAACGTTAATATTTTATTAATATAAATGTAGTAATAGAACGTGATTAAATTCGATAAAAGTATGTAATAAGTATATTTCCACTGCAAACTGGAACTTTAGTTACATATTAAATACTTCCCGTAAAATATATAATTACAGGAATTTTCGCTTTAAAAAAATATGATTTTGTTTTCGGCTTGCTTATCTCAATATCTATATGGTTCCCTATATTATACTATATACTTATATTATTTATTTTTATGGCAATACAGCGAACAGAAATACTGCCAGCGTTAAAGGTACACTGCTACAGGGACAAACTTTTATTTTCATTTTCTATTCATTAAGTTTTAAATATCATTATTATTAATAAGTAGTTTAAGAATATTGCAACTATTTGGGATTATATTATAATAGAAGATAGAACTACAATATTTATTGTGACTCATTATGGAAGGAAGTAATTACTTTTTATATGTATCTAATTATTATTTTCAACAGTAAAATAATAATGAAACATTGTAGTTGGCCATTGCCAAATAGAAAGACCTGTGACACGAATCGTAGATATTTATTTTGAATAAAATGCAAGTAATATTTTCTTCGTTTACTCTTCATATAAAAACCGGACTTTTATATCAGCTGACGTTCAAAAGTTCAGAGACTTCAAGTGACGTAAAAATCCACGACCTGCCCCAACTCGAGAGCGACTTTTTCCCTCTCCCCCTAATTAGTCCATTAATCTATGGGGGAGTCGATTCTGTATTCATTATCGTCTGGCGCGTTTCTTAATATTTTCATAGGACTTGTTGAATTCAAATCGCATCTTGAGTTTTACGATCATTCACTTAACTGTTGAGGCGATATTAACAGACTGAACGGTTTTTTTTAAATTATGTATTTTGGTTTTAAATACTGCTGTATTGTTTTGTTAAAACTGACAATATTTGACACATACCATTCTACCGTCGAGTAAAATATTTTTCATATATTGGGGTTCAAGCGCACAGGCGCTAATTAAAGATTTTAGTTGGCGCCTGGTAGATAGTTCTGGTTACCCCAGAGCTGGTGCTTTCCTGGCTCAACGAATAAGTATCGCAATACAGCGAGGAAATGCTGCCAGCGTTAAAGGTATGCCAGAAGGACCAATTTTTTAAAATTTGTTTAAATTTTCTTTTTATTCATTATTATTATTACAGTAAATTAAAAAATGTAAATACTGTATATTTGTTTGGTATGTTTTAATAAACGATAACATTTAGTAAGTTAATTTGCGTGTTGTGTTAAGATCGGGGTTGGTGTCAATTGCAAAAGATTTTTGTTTCCATGTCCGCAATTAAGACACTGCGAGACAAATTTAAATGGAACAAATGCAGGCATATTTATTTTGTTCCAGGATTTAAAGCACACTGTTTTTATAGTGGGATTTTCGTGAACTTTCTGGCATTCATTTAAAATTAGTTTTTTTTTATTATTAATAACACCTTTATTAATAACGAAACGAGTATACATTAAGCATCAACGTGATTGAGCCAATAATAGCAAGTATTCGTTATTATGTATATATGCTCATCTAATGTTAAGTGATACCGCCGCCCATGGACACTCATATTGCCAGAAAGCAAGCGTTTATTTTAATCCATATTTTTTTACTGTAAAATAATTAAAAACTCATAATAACGTCCGTTTATAATAATAATTAAAAACAATAACCAACTAACTAAAATTCATGTAGATTTGTAGGTAGATTATAAATAAGACCAATATAATGGGAATTAATAATACATCCAAGTAAAGATCAGGAGGTGGTACACATATGTGCGATACGTGACGCTGACAGAGTTAACATCCAACTTATTAGACGTTTCGGAAATTCGGTTTTGCCTAGCTGAGCTTTGGCTGGCTTTGATACTAGGGATGTGGTAACTATCGATATTCGTAATATTTATTTTCGTATTAATTAGAATCTCTTTCTATCTAGTGTTATTGCATAAAAACAATTCTCTGTTTTTCCTTTGACAAATATTGTAAAAAAAACCTGATTACAGATCTAAACATGAAGATGAAATAATATCAGAACTTTGCTGTTACTAAATGTATATGTAGATTATATATTTACTTTACAAACCAAAAAATCCTTGTAGATACTCATAAAAATAGAACACCGCTACTTAAAAGGATAGGAACGCACCCGCGAGCCCTTTGGCATTGAGAGTGTCCATGGGTATCTTCACTTAACATCAAATTAGCCTCTTGCCAGTTTTCCCCTTTTCTATAAAAAAAAACTGTTAAAATGAGTCATATGTGAATCTATCGTGTCAGTGTCAACTTCAGTCACAAGTTACACTGAAAAGTGTAAAACCTCATATATAACTCTCAGTTTTCTATTACAAAAGTATTGATTATTTTATCGATAAATGTGTACATTACTATTTGTTATCCAGTTGGAAATGCAAACGTGTGCCGTCCGGGCTGAGCTCCCGCCCGGGGCAAACACACCCCGGCAATTCCTAACTATGTAATAAAATGTTATATACTCTATATTTTAGATACAATGATAACTGCTAGGTACTATTTGTAATTCACTAACATGGCACGGTCAACATTTCCTGCTGATAAAGTAATTTGATTTAATTATGTTAAATTTTTTTTATTGTAGTGTAACGAAGTGTAAATAAATAAATCCAAAACCCAGTTACAATACTGTATCATGTTAAGAAGAGTATGAAAATATGTTTTATCAATTAACATCATGGTGTTGCCATCTATAATATAAATTAAAACCGGCCCACTTCCGATATTTCTGATTTTTTTGCATAAAAACATATAAAGCGACCTATATGTGAAGCATATGGGGGTAATATACTATGACTTAAAAATATATTTGGAAAAGATTAGAGGATGACAGGAGGTTTACTACCAATTTTGTAAATAGTTTAATTGTATTTAATTTTAGTTTTACGTTACTTTTAGTTTAGAATTTGGCCATGCAGAGGCTGTAAATAAATAAATAAAAAGTTATTAAAGGGTAGCTTTCATCCGCACATCTTGTGAGCGTTCGTCTTCTGTTTGGTTTTCCAATAGTCGCCCTTATGCATCGATCTTCAGACGGTCTTGCTATACAATCATTACTTAAACGGCTGGCTCGTGCTGGATGCAACTCACCCAAGACCGAGATACCTGGACATCCTTGGAGGAGGCTTCATCTTCGGGAGCTTTCTTGCTTTACTTAGTTCTTTGGCAAGAAATAAAAAGGCTTTTTCGTATTTATTTATTTTTAAAGGGCAGTTAAGAGAATCTTTTGCTAGCCAATTGACATTTTTAATATCGAATTCGAAATGTATCCCACTCAAAAGCTAACTAAAGCTAATTCGAGTATTTCATTTAATTTGTACATTGAACTCAGAGGAAGGTTTTTATTGAGAGAAAAATTCGAAAATATAATAAAATATAGTTCTATTTAGTACTTAGGTTTTTATCCCAGGAAAGCAAACAGTCTTTATGGGGTAGCAAATTCTATATATTGGTATGTAGCTGCTAAAAAGTTGGCTAAGTAAAAAAAACATATTATGACAAAACAAAGTTCGCGGAGGCTGTTAAATAATAAATACCATCACGTTGGTTATGCACAGTATGTATGATAATTCAGACTCGTGAAATTTATAAAAGGCAAACTTACTAACTAAAACGTATTAATAAAAACGTCAATACGTTTGGCCTTACAAGACTTAATCAAAATAAATAAATATTATTTTAAAAGAAACGTACAACTACAAAATGCACTTCAATGTCTTATTGATTTATCTTATATTAAAAGAATTTATTGTGAAGAGTATTGTCTTTTGTAACGATAGCTTTTACACATTAAGAAAACACTTTTTAACCGGATTGAAGCTATGTATTATTATTATAAATTTTTCCGACGGTCACCGTAACCACACACCTGTACAGCATTTAAATTAAAGTTTATAATAATAATACACAGCTTCAATCCGGTTAAAAAGGGTTTTCTTAATTTAAAGTGAAACTTATCATAAATTACATTACATATTTACGGGGTATGATTGATTTTTTTTTACAATTTCAGTTTGTAATTTTTGCTTATAATTGCAATGGTAACCTACTGTAAAGATGTTTTATATGAAACACATTTAAAAGTATACTTCGTTAAACTCATAGTATACAGTTCATCTAGTACATACTAAATAGGTGGGTTAAGAGCTCGGAATTCAATTTGATCTGTCGCAAGTAAAGGCTCCAGCGGCCGGAATGCGAAGCGTCTCACTTGTTTGTTGTGGGCGGATGGATCCGGCGAAATTTCGTCTTTGTTGCTCGCCTCCACCCGGTTTAGGTGGTGATGTAAGCGAAAAACGGACGCGGAAGTTGGTAGATTATTCCGTTGGGTAAATATTTACATATATTAACAAGTAACATTTACTCAAGGACATCTGAACGGATTGGATAATTTTAATTCACTCAAAAATGCCGCACAAATGTTATGCAAAACTTGCCGGGTCAACTATTAATGAAATACTACAAAACTAATCTAAATTAAACATTGCAGAACATTTCTTTTAGTTCAAATTCCCCGCGTCACCGCTGACGTCTGACAGCTAAATGACAATGACATGACAGTGACATCCAATGAGAGTACGCTTTTTAGGCGATGGGATAGTTTGATTATTGTGAATAATGATTAACATTACAGAATGTAAACCTTAGGCCCAACCATTAAAGACTCACAACTTTCGCCTCGTTTGTACCTTATACGTTAAAATACACAATATAGGGGATTTAAATGCTAGGCAAAAGTTCTTCAGATTATTTGTATACACACAGTCTTTCATACTCTAAGATGTATAGGATTCATGAGTCTGTAGAAAACTTAAAACATAGTAATCTTTATCATTTTAACAGACACATTCACATTCAAGGTTCAAGTTTTAATCCCATTTGTGAAAAATGATTTAGATGTGGCATACGGGAGTCCAAGTCTCGACCCCAAATCTTACCCTTAGTGCGTGCACTAGAACAATAGACAGTCGATAAAACCTCACGTACTTGGTAATTGATATTTTTCTAAATATTCTATAAAGATTAAGATTCCTTTTTATCAAGAATTCAAAATTGCCTACAAACTTCTTAAAAATCGCTGTCGTCAATAACTAAAACGCAACACCGAGTTAGAATTTGGTCGGCATTATGTAACAGCTTTGTTTCTCTTACATTATGTATTCTGTCGTGGACTTTATACATGCCTGTGTGTACACACAAGGCTTACATTGGATTTATAACGTCGCTAAAGCAATATTTGTACAACGGAATTGAGGGCAATACCGCTTCTATGAATTTTCAATCATAACACAGAGATATGGTTTCAAAGGCCTCGGGGTATATGAATATAACCTTCATGTAAGTTCTATTTATAATATTGAAATTAGTTTATGGACACAAAGTACAAAAGTTTGTGTGACACACGTTTAAAGGCAGTTTATTTAAATATAATACAACTGACATGATTGAATAAAAAGTTGGGGAATCATCGGTCTTATCGCAGTCGAGCGATCTCTTCTAGCAACAAATATGAGAGAAAAAATGAGTTGAGTTGTAATGAGAAACAGTTATTAGGGCAATATTAAAAAAAGGACACATCAAAATGAAAAAGTGCACGTGAATCACGATAATTTTAGTTCAGTTTCAGATCAGTTAGTACGAAAGTTAATATGTGCGTTTATGAACGTTATGATAATGAATTTACATAAGTGTTCTGTAATTTTCAATAAAAGTTGCGTACGACGTGTTGCGCCATCACCGCTACCACCACCTTTAATTAATGATGGGTAAAATCTCGCATAGTTGCATAGTTGCATAGTGGCATCAGCGTATGTCTCTATGGTTCGATCCCCCATGAACTGCTGTGCTTAACGGAGAAGGAAAACATCGTGAGGAAACCGACTTGCCTTAGACCGAACTTAGAACGTGTCAGTAACATGAGGCTGACCACTTATTTGCCTATTAGATTAACAAATTATCATGAAACAGATACAGAAATCTGAGGCGCAGACCTTAAAATTTTGTAGCGCCACTGACGGCGTGTTGGTAGAATAAATAATGGCTTATGGTTAGGGAGTGGATGCGTATTGCGACTGCGTAACAGTTGCTGCCTTTAGCACAGGACACGCTTCACGAGACTGACGGCTAAGAATATTCTCAATATTCCAACACACAAAAATTTAACTTTAAAAGTTATCGCAAACGATATGGCTATTGTAAGTTAAAGAGTAGATTCTCAACTCTAACCACGGTCATAGAACAGACCAGACGAACTAACAACTCTCCACAACCATTCCCTTTAATCTTCATAAATTATATTTGAATCTACGCTATTATAAAAGCCACTTGACTTATTGGCTTGAAATATTATTCCACTATTGTTTTCCAACATTAATGTTGAGTATAGACTATAGAATAATTTCAATAAAGCTAGGCACGTATCTTTCAAAACTTCGATAATATAACCAAAGATAAATAACCAAGAAAATCCTTATATTGGGAACACTGTACATACTATTGACAATAAAGCAATCATGCATTATAGAAGACATCAATATCATCAAATATATATCCAGACGTGCGAAGGCGGGACTGAACGCTATTTAATATATAAATAGTAAATAAGGCAACAATTATCAATGGATTAAAAGTACCTTAATCTGAAGTACCTATATGTCATTCTACGCTGAGTGTCTGCAAACTGCAAGAGAAGTTGCGAACAATCTTGCAAATTGACGCCATTATGAATCCAATTGCATTGTAATTAGCGAAATTCAAATGCCAACAAGGTAGGTACTTTGAATACATACATATGTTTTAATTATAACTTATACTTTATAATTCATATTTATGGTGAAATTTTAAATTTATATAAACTTTAAAAAAATATTAAGTGGGCTTGGATTAAGCCTGTGATCATCCCTGAGCTCGTAGGTTCAAACCCTGTGCACCAATGGACGTTTCCATGTGCGCATTTAACATTAGTATCCTGAAGAAAAACATCTAAAACAAACCGACCTTATATTTGATGGCGTGTGTCAGGCACAAAAAGCTGTTTTTTAATATGCATAATAAAGCAAACGGGCAGGAGACTTACCTAAGATTAAGTGACAACTGCCCATGGATGGAGCCAGGAGGCTCGAAAGTGCGTTGCCGGAAATTGTAGAGCACATTAAGAAATCTGAAACCAAAACCAAGTGTTGTTTTTACTCCAGTACGTAAACTGTTGAAGACTTAAAATTCACTTATAACGCATATTATCTTTAAGTTACTATTAAGACAAGTTTTTCTATGTAAATGAAATTTCACAGAAGCGGGCGTAATTAGACCGCAGGCGCACGAAGTTCGTTCATCAAGATACGTTAGTTTGGTCTTAGTTTAATGTATGCACATTATCTAAGCAACTTCAACCACCCCTTCCCCCCCTAAATGGGTTGCAATTACAGCTATATACACGTTACGTATGCCATTTGGCGTCATAAATATTCTACGAATGTATGAGTGAGGGTTTATGTACAATGGTTTAGAAATAGGGACTATATGTTTGAATATATAAGAGTAGTATATATTAAAATATATAGGATATACATAGAATTATAGAGTTGCTATATGAAATTCGGGCCATAGAGTATATTTTGCTTTGTAAAATAATAATGTAGCATGTAGCACGTTTAAGAATTAAATTTTGAAGGCATTATTTTATTTAGAAAACCATAATAATGAAGCCTGTTTATTTCAATTTTTTACAAATTTCGACAATATACTATAGAACTATATCTACTATTCTTAAGTTTGTTTCGATATCCTTCCTACAATACCATTAATTGGAACACGTAAAGATTTCCTCCAGATTTTTCCAAATTTCTCGCTTCCTGATAACGCATCTTGCTAAAGGGCGCCCTCTTCCATGTTGTTTAAGATTTTTTTTAATTAAACAAGTATTTCGTCTTAAACATACATCATAAAGTTGTAGGGGTAACCTTTGGATCTATAATTATATTAATCATTATACTTGCAATTGATTATTAATGTTTCACTATTTATAAGTTAGTAATATTAGAAACTGACTTAGATTAGATTAGACTGACTTATTTATCTTTGGCGCGTTTATCGTTCGTAGGGTCCGTTGGATCTACTGAACCGGTTTTGATGATCCTTTTAACAATATAGTCACATCATCTGCATGTGTCATGAAATGTTGTATAGTTTGATAATGCAAACCATAAAGTCAGTAGTAGCAGATGTCTAAAGCTTATAAGTAAGTCACAAAATGCCCGAAGAGGTGGGCATGGTTCCGCCAGTGTTATACAAAAACAAAATGTAACTAATAAATTTATAAAAGTGTATCCACCAGCTTTGACTTTGTACGCTTTGGAGTAGACTCTAGGACTATGGGATTCAGTTGCATAGGCGATAAAAAATATTTAAGTTGGCGCATGGTATAAAGTAGGTACCGATGACCTCAAAGCTGGTGAGTCGCTTAGCAAATAAAATTGCGGAGAAATGCAGCCAGCATTAAAAGCCAGTCACAGGGACCAAACTTTTTAGATTTGTTTATGTATCCATTTTAAATAATTATTATAACTATTTAGGTTAAGAATATTGTAAATTAAGTATTGTCATACATTTATTATATCTAGACTACTAGTGAAGCACTTTTATTTTGATCCTCATTTTATAAAATTAAATTTAAATATTAAGAGCCTCGTAAAGATCCAAAGTATATAGTGAGTAAAACATTTTTATTAAATTAATTATAATACTTTGCATGTCCTTAATTCAACTTAAATCAGTTCAGTAAGCTCATGTTAATATTAAACCTTCAATATGAGCGGACTTACGCAGTAAACCCGGATTATCCGCATCCGGATATCCGGTTCCCTGATGAAAACCGTCTCCAAAGTTTATACGTTGAATATGCTTAACGATATTTAAGAATATAGGCCACGTAAAGCAGCCATAATAAAGAGATAAATACCATCAAAGACTACTATAGTTATCATGTTTGACAGTTTAAAACGTCACGTACAGTGTCAAATACGTGTCTCAAAATTTTTAATACCACGTCGTAAGATTATACAAATGTGAAACGCCGACATAATTAATATTAACGTGTATAACATTGTTAGACTCATAGGTATATTGATGTTAATATATTAAGAATTAATGAAGATGTTTCTAAAAACAAAAAAAAACGGCGAACATCCATCAACTGTCAGCTGTCAAATATCTACATCCATCTGTCAAGTAAGTTTAAGGTGATGGGAGACCATAGTAATCTACCAAACAGTACACACATCACACATATTTTGTTGTTCTTTAGTGGAAAATATTAATTTTAAATGTTAAATGAAGACCCAAGTTTTATGTAAATCTATGGTCATATATCATCAGCCAGCTCCTTTAAAACAGAAGTCACTCTGACGTCTGTCTTCGTACGACCCCATATGAACAAAGCTTTCAATAAGACGCAAATAAAGCTACAACAACCGATCGCATATGTCACTAAGACAAATACCTCCCGACACACCCTTTGGGTGCTTTATACTCAGAGCCATAAATGTTGCGCGATTTGAAATTTAATAAAAATTGTTTAAAAAAATACTGATCCGCTTGAATGAGACTTCCTCGTTTGTGTATTGTAATATAGACATATATATGTAAGTTCAACCAATAACAAAAAAAATGTGTGCGTGTACACACGTAAGAAGTGAAACGTCTTTATGACCTTATTTTTCTAAGATGAGCAACTTTACAGAAATTGGTTAACTAAAGTTAAATTAGATAAAGTTTAACAAAAAGCTTTTATTATCATAGACATGAATACAAAAAATACAATTATTTCATTTTACCTTATTACTACTAATATTATTACAGAATGTCATTAATTGTAATAGAATTATTACTATCATTGTTATCGTTATTATATATTTGTGTTATTAATAGCTTCGAATCTCTTCGAATCAACCGTGGTAGGGACAAGCAAAGGTGTCGCGTAACGAAAAAATGTGACGCGTAACGGGAAAATGTGACGGTAATTTTTTTCCAACGCTTATAAAGAAATTTCACTTTAAAAAGCTTTGTTTAATAAATAGGATCATTTTAACAAAACATTGACTACATTAATATACTTCGCTATACAAAATTATTGCTAACTGATATACTGAATCACAAATTAATTCTTAAATATATAACAAATAATAATAAAATTTCCATGAAATTGATACCTATTATGATAGTGAATGTAAAAAAACTGCATAATCAGTTGTCAAAATAGCATGCAAATGTATAGGTAATTATTATTCAAAGCAATTAAATTATTATTTTTGTCATAATCTATGTTAGTGCGTCAAAACTCACTTACATTATAGCACCTCACCTTTAAAATCTGGTCGCCTGCCCCTTGAATGCAATATACGCTAGTTCTGTTGAATGGTGATTAAATAGTTTGATAGCCATCATGTTGCTATTTTTTATTCGTGTAGGATCAAGTATCAGGCAAGTATCTTTAGACGTGAATTCTTTGTTACAGTCGTAACTGATTAATATAATATCTTGATTAAAATATAAAGTTCAGGAGGGGACCCTTACCAAAAAGGGGTCTATGCTGCAGAACACAAAGATACGGAAATAACAATAACTGACGTATACTAAGATTATAGATGCTGCAGAACACAAAGATACGGATATAACAATAACTGACGTATACTAAGATTATAGATGCTGCAGAACACAAAGATACGGATATAACAATAACTAACGTATGCTAAGAGTATAGATGCTGCAGAACACAAAGATACGGAAATAACAATAACTAACGTATGCTAAGAGTATAGATGCTGCAGAACACAAAGATACGGAAATAACAATAACTAACGTATGCTAAGAGTATAGATGCTGCAGAACACAAAGATACGGATATAACAATAACTAACGTATGCTAAGAGTATAGATGCTGCAGAACACAAAGATACGGAAATAACAATAACTAATGTATGCTAAGAGTATAGATGCTGCAGAACACAAAGATACGGAAATAACAATAACTGACGTATACTAAGATTATAGATGCTGCAGAACACAAAGATACGGAAATAACAATAACTGACGTATACTAAGATTATAGATGCTGCAGAACACAAAGATACGGATATAACAATAACTGACGTATACTAAGATTATAGATGCTGCAGAACACAAAGATACGGATATAACAATAACTAACGTATGCTAAGAGTATAGATGCTGCAGAACACAAAGATACGGAAATAACAATAACTAACGTATGCTAAGAGTATAGATGCTGCAGAACACAAAGATACGGATATAACAATAACTAACGTATGCTAAGAGTATAGATGCTGCAGAACACAAAGATACGGAAATAACAATAACTAACGTATGCTAAGAGTATAGATGCTGCAGAACACAAAGATACGGAAATAACAATAACTGACGTATACTAAGATTATAGATGCTGCAGAACACAAAGATACGGAAATAACAATAACTAACGTATGCTAAGAGTATAGATGCTGCAGAACACAAAGATACGGAAATAACAATAACTAACGTATGCTAAGAGTATAGATGCTGCAGAACACAAAGATACGGAAATAACAATAACTGACGTATACTAAGATTATAGATGCTGCAGAACACAAAGATACGGATATAACAATAACTACGGTATTCTAAGAGTATAGATGCTGCAGAACACAAAGATACGAATATTACAATAACTAACGTATGCTAAGAGTAACGGCCAATAACAAGACTAACGGCCATTTGATTTGTATTTTTTTAACAGTATGGAATTAAAGTAGCTTTATTATTATTACCAAAATACCAAGTTGTTCTACAACTTACAAGGGGTTTAACAACCATAATAGAGATGACATTAAAATATGTCTTGAACCTTGTCTTTTGACATATCAAAGATTAAAAAATTACAGTGTATGAGAACTATTATTAACTAGTTCTTATAAGGACATGTAAAGACTTATTGGGATTTTGAAAGAGTATCTTCGTGTATATTCCCCCTAAGCAACCACAAGCCAAGACGCTGACAGTTGTATTCGACTCCTGAGATATAGAGCTGGCGCAGTCATAACTCAACTATAGCAACTATGTATCGCTTATATAAATACTATGTAGATGCACATATCTCCAGCCCTGTATTCTTACATTTGCTGACACATTGGCCTATAACTGAGTGGTCAATTGAGCAATGGTTTGTTCAACTACAGACCCAAAAAGCGGCTTCTTGCCTGTCATCTAATTATGAAAATGTGATCAATCATGAATGAATCAGATATGTGTTTGTCGAGGTTTAAAGTTTATTATTTATTTCTGCACTATAACCAAATAATTATTATTAATTATACTTATCTACCTTTTTATTTTTAATAAAAAAAATATCATAGGCGCTACAACCTTTATAGGTCTGGGCTTCAGACTTCGGTGTCTGTTTCATGATCATTCGTTAATCTTTTATTTTAGTATTCATTAAATTACTTATAAGATTCACGTTGGAATCCTATATTTTACTCCAATTGGTAACGCTTTTTAAAGATACTAGTGACATCTGTTGTTGAATAGCTGACTCAGATCAATAAGAATCCATTCAGTACAGTCAAGTAAAAAATTACGTTCAATATATTTTAAAACTTTTTACCGTTATTTCCCAAATGTAAACGGGAAGAAATTTTATTAATAAAGATACACGCATGTCAACAGCATAGACTTGCTTTTTCGTGACTAATTTTTGTAAAGTACTTTCTTTATTATTTACTTTACTTTACGTTCTTCTGTCAGGTCTGTATAAAATATATTATATGTTTTTTATCTGTGAAACTGTTCTACTAAAGCGATGTACGCTTTTATTTTTGAAGCAAGGTGAAAATCCTCCATCTTACGCTCTAAAAGCGATAGCTGCAGGACTCGACTCACTCCAGATACTCTCTTACTCAGAAAATCGAGTCAGTTATACCCATTAAAACCACCTCGGGTTGTACCAACACGGCCGCAACATAGTCTCCAAATAAATATTGATTGTAAACCTATATAGTTTGTATTTTACTTAATAACAAGAATTCACAACATTCTTAAGGCGGAAACACATAGGCCTCCTGCGTACCTAATAATAATAATAATAAAATACATAAATAGAAAACTAAAACGAACTAAAAAGTGTCGTGCCTGTTGTATTTGCAAATCATTTCTTCGATGTATTGTGATACTGAGTGAGTAAAACACCAGCTTTAAGGTCACCGTTTTTTTTGAAGCTGCCTTTATAAATTATATTCAAATTCTAGTATAGTCAAACTGTCAAAACAGAATCATATTCGCACAGCTTATGGCCTACTTACCACACATTGAAGTGTGAAATCCTAACGCGTAATGTAAAAACAAAGGACCCTATTCTGAAAGCATTCGACATCGAAATAGGTATAGTCTCCACGGTCTGCTGGCTTTCCATCAGCGGTGATTGATAAGCCGCGCCCTCGGGATCTCTGAAACCATAGCGGGGATACGCCGCCTCGGTTACATCATTTATTTTGAATATATATATTCTATTATAAGCCGTTGAATTTCTCTTTAATAGGTAAAGTTTCAATATGTTTCATGTTTGTTCGTTCTAGATCCCAAGAATATATTCTTTTTGAGTAATAGTAGTAGGCTCACGGTCCTAGGAAGGCAGATACACAACGAACTGTTAAAATTATTAGCAATAAGTTGTCTTCTTCAATCTGTAATCTAATAAAAATATATTTTATTTTTATACATTAGTATTTCTGTTTGTTAACACAATCAAGTCTTTATTAGTAATCAAAAAAAAAAATACATATATGTATTTACAATTAACTTACATACTAAGTTAAAAGATTTTGGTCCCTGTGGCAGTTAATGCACTTAAACAATTTGTCTGAAATGTTTCTAGTAATAATTTTGTTATAATAGTTCTAACTATACACGAATAATGTTTATTTTAATTTTACATACAACTATTTCTGTGTATATTTAAAATGTGTCTCAATACTTTTGAATTTTTAATTAATAAATATAAATAAACAGAAATTCCTTTAATCAATTGTCGGCTAATAGAATTTTCGTAGTTTGGTACATTCATCTGCCTAATGTTATTCAAATTATTTTGATGATTCTGATATTTGCTATTCTGTGTTATTAACGTGTAATTGAGTAGTTTTATTATAATCAATATTAGCTGTTAATTAAGCTATTTTTTAAATATAAAATGATTATTTCAATATCAACTATTAGACAATAATTTTAACGACAGCTCCGAGTGTGGCTGGAATTGTATTTTAAATCTTGGAATACTTGTTATAAATTTAATCAAATAAATTTCTAATTTCCCTTTCATAACGATTCTCATCGCTACTCAGCCAAGTAAACAGCCTACTTTTAGCCTATTACCTTTAAAGAATTTTGGTCTAAATTATTTAGCCTAGAATTTTAATACAATATTTAAATAAATAAATTTGCTAATAAATTTGACGTGGGTGAAAGCTTCACTTACACCATTATAGATATATTCGTGTCTATGAAATACATAGCCTCCAATCTACCAACAACGTTAAATTCAAGTTAATTTATTCAAGAGCATGCGTGAATGTCTCCTCTAAGGCTTACCTGCTGGCATTATTGATGACTAGAACCCCCCGGACCCAAATACGAGGGGTCAAACGTTAACATATAGACGTAACGTCCGAGCATATTTGTCCACGCTATAAACAGCTTTATGCCTCTGTAATAAGGTTTATATTCAAGTGGGATTAATGAGGGAGGTAGAGAGGGGTGTTTTTACCACGTTAGTGGTGCCCTGTAATTTTGGGCCTAATGTGACTATTCCTATTTCTACCCTCGGCTTAAGGCCTGCCTTGGGAGATAAGGGCTATTAAGAAAATCGTATACATGCGAGGCTTTTTATGTTTGCATACGAATTTCAAAAAGGTTTTATGGTTTTGGAATAGTTTTTAGCAAAGAGGTTGAATATGTGATTTATTATGTAGTGTTTAATTTTAAAATAACGCCTGTTACTTAAATCAATATTAATTGTCATGTTAGTCTCAAGTACCAAACAGTGGTAGGTGAAAAAATTGATCTCAAGGATTTTATAAATATCCTTTTTAGTAAATTAGGTTAAATATAAATTGCTTATTAGTCTTAAGTTACGCTAGATCTTAGTTAAATTATCTTTGTGTATTATGATTTATAAAGAAAATGTCTATAATATTAAGATATAGAGGCTGCCATTAACACAAATAAAGTGCTTGGAATACTACAGGACATAACTGATACATGGACAACAATTAAATTTGTATATGGAGACGTAAGAGCCTTTTTCTTGAGAGCCAGACGGAGCACTGTGCAAGTAATCAACCTTTGAAATAATTGAATAAGATAACTACTCGTAAACGTTGGTAGAAGCGACATTTGTTATTGGAATTTAGGCAAGTTCCAATGGTACAGATGACAAGCATCTAAAGTGAGACAAAAGTCTCAAGAGAGAGAAACACGAAAATAATGTAATACGTTGTGTCACCCTTCAAAGAACGCGAGATCAAAGTATGTGACTGAAATTGTATTCTTTTAGACAAGTGATCAGCTCATAGCACGCATTTTTGCACACAAACATTTCTCGATGTTAAAACGAGCAACTCTTAATTATATAGAAAGTTATTAAGCAACCTGTGTGCATAAGGCCTTTTTCAACATGTACCTACTATTAAAAATACATGTTGAAAAAGGCCTTATGCATTCCAATGACCTGAAGGGTGACCCCTTAACTACTAACAGACCAGAGACAAAAGATTTACCTCGGCTTCTATGAAATCAATGTACGGATTTACCAATTAATCGTCCTCGTAGCATTTTAAACAATATAGTATGTATTAACTTGATTTTTAATAGTAGGTACATGTTGAAAAAGGCCTTATGCATTCCAATGACCTGAAGGGTGACACCCCTACTAACAGACCAGAGACAATAGATTTACCTCGGCTTCTCAGCGTTAGTAGCCTTTCCTTGAAATCAATTTCCAGATTGCGAATTGGTAGTAAATGTCAATTTAGAATTGATTTAACTTCTTTTCCGACGTTCATAAGTATACTTGTTTATTTTATTTATTTTTTATTATTAACACTTCGTTACATTGCAATATAAAAAAATTAACATAATAAAATCAAAAAGAGGGCAACTGGCGGCCTTATCGCTTTCGAGCGATCAGTCAACCACTGTGAGTAAAGAAAAAAATGTATTAAATTACATAAAATAGGCAGGAAGTGCAAAAATACATGTTATACACAGTTATTAAGACAAAACTAAACAGGAACGAAAAAAACAAACTAAACTAAAAAGAAAATAATGTGTACCTATATGAATAAAGTTATTTTGAGTTTGACTTACATATTACAATTAATGGTTCACGTGGTAAGGCATTACATATGTAACTTGATAAAAAACCAGTGGCGCTACAACCCTTTTAGGTCTGGGATCTCTGTATCTGCTGCATGATCGTTTGTCAATAACAGGCAAGTTGATGATCAGCCGCCTGTGACACGCTCGTTCTTTTCGATCTAAGGCAAGTTTCCTCACGACGGTTTCCATCACTGTTCGAGCGAATATTAAATGAAAAGACAGAAAGTCCATTGGTGCACGAGGGCTACGACCTTAGGGATGACAGTCACACGCTGAAGCCACCAGCAAAGCTGTTCTATGTTGTATGTAAGTTAATATCAGTGTTAAAACAATAGGAAAATAAACAACAGGATTGTGACATTGCATATACATAAATCGCAACAGCAAAAGTTCGTCGGGGCTAATTAATTGCGGATTACGGTGGGACCGGCGCGGTGGGAATATGGAATGAGTAAACAAGTTTTAACTGGATCTTTGTCATGGGCGGATCGTGAATTTGTGGAGCTCTGTACTATTACGGGAAAGTCCTCCGTAATAGACGCAAACGCAAAACATACACCGACCGAAATCTATCGAACTATCTATCGAACAGAACGGGGATTTCCCCGCACGCGAGACGCGCAACACACATGGAATGATTGGATTTTTTTAATGTCAGATTTTTTTTTATTTAAAATATCGTATATTGTTTTCAGTGGGGATTGAGGGCCCTTTGTATCCACTAAGCACTAAGCTACAGACCAAACAGCCCTTCAGTAGATCCGTCCCTGTTCTTGGTACTACTTTGTGTAGTTTCTTCGAATCTGCATCCATGCCTGCTTGGATTGACTACGCAATGAGTGGAGTGCAAAGTACCAGTATTGGAAATATGAAATATTTTAAACTCGTTTTGTTTTCTTGGTTATTATATATGTCGGGGCAATGGCGCTGGTATCGGCTACCATTTTAATTTAATAACGTTAATATCTCAAAACCGTTATAATGTTTATTTAGTTTGCCAACATTAATAGATCTACAAATTAACAGACTATTTGATAGTCTGTAGTAATTTCATAATCTTTATTATCAAAGGAGTAATGGTGGTAGGGGTAGCAGGCATTGTTATTTTAATTTAATAACATCAAAGTCAAAGTTAAAACCCGTTAATACGAATATCGTTACTATCAGCTACGTACCGTATCGTAACAAAATGTTGGTAATATAAAATAATAAAATTTGCTCATTTAAAA
This sequence comes from Pieris brassicae, assembly GCF_905147105.1. NCBI lineage: Eukaryota > Metazoa > Arthropoda > Insecta > Lepidoptera > Pieridae > Pieris > Pieris brassicae. The sequence continues at coordinate 20,720,761 of NC_059665.1, read as the reverse complement.
TTACTAAAACTTTTCAAAATAAATATTAGTTTTATATTTATATCTTGCTTTTCAGTTTCTCACATGAAAATCTTTGTCTAAGTTCATATTTATGTTCAACAACTTATAAAGATTCTACCTTAATTTAGTTTAATAAACATATAACCGGAATAAAAATCTAATGACAAACAACTTCAGCACTTTGTTAATGACACTGGAAGTAACTAGCGTTTAAGATACAGGCTAGGCCTAGTTTAAACGCTAGTGCTTATATAACTATATAATTTACCTACAAGGTTAACCAAAATGAATAGTGTGTCTCAACGATTCGTTGCATATTGTATGTTTATTACAACCTTTACAATGTAAGTACAAATGTAATTTATTTTGCGTCAAATACAGTGATATTTATTTTAATATTCACCAAGGTAAGCGTTTTTAAATATACCTCAAAAAACGTGTAATAAAATTACGTAAATTATTCTTATAGTTTTTAATGTATTTTAATATAAATGCTCAATTCTAAATACAATGTTTAAAGCCTTCGCTTAAAAGGCAGAACTTAGTATGAAAGAGCTATCTCTGTCTCAACTTTTTACTGGCAAAATGTCACGAGAGCGATAAAGACAAAACAATTAAGGGTCTTAAAGTATCGTTCCAAATAAACCCGCTATTCTTTACCGTATTTTTCGATTTTAATATCAAAATAAGCAAACAAAATTTTACATTGCAATATGTGACTTACCAATAAATAAAAATAACAGAGACTAGATAACAAACAATTAAATTGTCCAAAAAGTATAGAGTCACACGTAAAACCGATCACGAGGCGACACCTGAACGCCTCAACAAAACCAAAAATTAAACATCGTCCTTTGTTGGCGAAAACGCTAAATTGAGGAAATTTCCATCCATTCTCCATCCAGGCGTCATCCGCGCCTAAACCCCGCTTCAATTTCAATAGCACCCCACACACACCCTTTAGGACACCCCCACACCCCTATCCCTTTCACTCGCACGGCTATCTGACGAGTTGGAAAGGGACAGCCCTACCTACAGGGCCGGTCAAAGTTAGGTATATTGTGTTATATTGTCGTAGGTGTTCGGGGGAAGATTGATGTTGGAGGGGTTAGTTTTGGCAACCCTATGCCGACGTAACGAAATTTTCACGCACGCGTATGACCTCATATTTCGTAGGAAATTAAGTGGAATTAATTTTCAAGTTTTCAATAAGGAAAAACGCCTCGTGCGTTCGGAAAATTATACGGCTTCGGCGTTGGACAAATTAGTTTGGTTAAACAATCCGTTTTTTTGGGTCTTCACGTTGATTCAATTTTCTTTGTGTACATACATTGTTCTATTAACAGGTGAAATATGATGAATAAATTAAGCTTTTCTCTAGCCAACAGTTTGTCTCATTCCTGAACGAACTTAGTTCATAATCAGTACTTGAGCTAAAAAAAACACCAAAAACTAATACACAAATACGTAAATATTAAAATCTGAACCAATATTTTTGGCATAGAATAAGGCAATTATATTAAATTGACATCTATGTTATTATAGATTCAGAATCTATTAACAAACACATTCACTTTATTCATTTGTTTTTTGTTTCAATTGTCTCTGTCAAACTGGCACCAAACAATAAAAAAAGTAATGACTTAGCCAAGCAACATAAAAATTCACAAACACGTTTAGTAGTGCGTAAATAGCACATAAATCTGATAGAATTAATTCAACGCCTACAGAAAGCGTTAACTCGATAAAAGTTTGAAGGGAAAAAGCGCGCGAACCGCACTGAATGAAGATCGTCGAAGAATGAGAATTTAAAAATAAAGAAATACTATCTGAAGTTCAAAGTCAGGAAACACCATTGTACTAATTACGCGGCAGACGGCGGGCTTTCACTCTCGCCGGCGCTTTTAATTATTTTTTTAGCGTCTCGGCGTCTGGCGGGAAAGAGGAAAAATCGACGAAGGAATAGACAAGACACGGCATTGTCCTTGACCCGGAAGTTGTGAATGAAGACTTGTGATTTTTCTTAATTACGTTTTAGATAGTATTGCTGTTTTTTTAGTGATTGCTATTTTTAAGGAAATTTAAAATTTGTTTTGAAACATTTTTGGCGCTTGTAGTTTTTTATAAGTGCACTGACTAGCCTTTAGGGGGAAAAGATGTTTATAGATAAGATAAATGCAAACATACCGTATTTAACTAAGCATTTAACTAATAAGTTCATCGATTTTCAATGAAAAAATATGTGTTATCCAGATAAATAACACAAATTACATTGCCCCTGTACCTCCAATGTAACCATGAATTTCAGATCTAAAATTTATACCCTATATTTGTAATAATAAAAACAAGCGTATCTCCAGTATTCTTTCGCCCGCGTCGCCTGAACTTCGCGCTCACTCAATCTTTGATACTTTCTTCGTGCATTTTTTTAGCTCGCCTTATTAATGAAAAGTAGGTTACTAACTTCGTTCGCTTCAAGAATGAAAGTAACACGCTGCTAGGTCGTTGAACTCACAGCTGTCTTTTGTTTTTGTTTGAGTTTCATCGACACTTGAGATTGTTCTAATTACAAATTAATTCTGCAATCGTATAATTTATTGGAAAATATTTGTACGTTCCTAATTCAAATATATAGATTATACTAAGCAATACATGGTTTTGAAAATATATGGGCTCTGATGTTAATGTTCTTTTTTCAATTTATTTCATTCATTCATTCTCTTTTTTTCTTCAATCTTTTTCATTATATTACTGACCTTCGCCTTTGTCATTATCGTCGTATGTTTTTTTTAAATTTAGAAACATATTGTAAAATTATGTATAAATAATTTAGTTTGATTGCTTTAAAATAATTAATATGATGTTTTTTTGATAACAAATATACCTACATTGTCAAATATTACAGATACGGAAGCCGTTACATTGTTGCGTATTTAAATAAAATCCACAGGCAACATCATTAATTATCTATCAGAATTAGATAATCCTTTTATACGTCACAACCCATTCAGTCCCGGTGAGAGGACAAGAGATTACCTGCTCCAAAACCCATAAAAAACCAAACAAATACACAATAGTTAACCCTCAACATCCGCAGTGAAAGTGTTTTTTTTTTTATCACATTTAAGCTTTTGTGACATCTGCAAGCGAAATTTTTGCATAGTTATAAAAATTATTTAAATTAGGAAAATATAATATATATACGTATATTAAAAGTCTCAAAAGTTTAAAAAAATTTTTTTAAAACCTTCAAAGAAATACAATTTCAATACAAAACAAAATACTTGTGATTACAAGAAATTCAAATAATCGCCTACTTATAAACGGACACAGAAACATCATGATTGGTTTTTTTTTTATATTATGGCAATAGTTTTGACTTTATGCCAGTTTCAAGTAAAAATGATTGGTTTTTGTTTCGATAGAAAATAATTATATTAAAAAGTTTTTATTAAGATTACAATTCACATATTTTAAGTTTAAAACTGCACAATTGCACATGTCACATGTCTGTTAGTGGCCATTATTTAAGGCTTACCTACTATTTTAAAAATCGATTCCCGATTTCACTTTTAATTTTTATATGTAGACTTTATTAGTTCCTTTTTTGAATGTTTACGTTTTTGCCATCGGCATTCCATTTTTGAAATACCGATTTTTGCTTTCATTTTTTGCACACATTTTGTGATATTATTTTTAAGTTTGTGAAAAAGTATAGATATTGGAGTCTTTGGGATAAAGATCGTCGCGAGAATTGAGGTCATTGCTAACCTTTTGACAACACAGCTATATATATAGCTCGATGGCAATTTTGACACAACATTAAATAAATAAAAATTATAGCAGTTCGCATAACACATTTGTAACTTTTGGACAATAGTTACGAATAACGGTTGCAGTCAGCTTGCAAATCAACAAGCATCTGACAACAAGGTGACAGGAAAAATGTGTCACACACAACTGTTAACCCTCTAATCCGTTCTATTATGCATATAATTATTTCCGATATCAAAGAAATAACCTTTGCATAAGGAAGTGTGAATAAAAAATCGTCACCCTCAGGTATAAGGGGTGAAAGAATTTTATATGATTATTATGCATGCATTCTCAGGAGGATTTGGACGCCTCAGGCATAGTGCTTCCTGGGTCCCAAAGGGTACGCACTTGAGGGTTAACGGTTAACGTCATAATTGTCAAAAATATTTTATTTCGTGTATAATTTGTTTTTAGTCTGTGACATTCGACTTTACTTTTTATTTAAATAAGGTTGCATATTTTTGGTTTTGTAAAAACTAACCAAGCTATAATAAATACTTTTAAAAGAAATCTCAATCGAGTCTAGCATTTATAACAAGATTTCGCAGTTAGTTATATTTCTATGTTTGTTTATTAAATCGAAAGAATGCATAACCAATAAAAAAAATACACACGGAAAAAAACCACTGACGTAATAGAACTTTTGGCAGTTCACTCAACGGACAAAAAAAGTCAAATTACTGTCCTTGCCATAGAACAATTTTATATATAAGTGTACCTAAACATATATAAATATTCTTTTAAAGCTTTTTGACACAATAAATGCGCATAAATAAATCGACGGTTAACCCTTGAATCGCTGTAGGTGTAAATCTGGCACGTAGCAGACAATGGAGTACTCGAAAACACCAAGGCGGGAACAAATGTTATCTCGGCATGCAACCTCTTGACTTCAATCAAATAATTACTGCCCCACGGTCGAATAGACCCTCGAAATATTCAAAATGGCCGATCTGTTCTGAATTAATTTGAATCAGATAAATCTTGACGGTATTGTGAATTCTGTTTGGCGAAATATTGAATTTATTATGAAATATAATTTTGTAATACCCGCATAATAAAGGGAATTTATTGGAACACAAAAAGCAGTATTGGTCTAGTGGCTTTAGTCTGCGACCCTCATTCCTGAGGTTGATCTTATACTGTACACCCACGTACTTTTTATCTATGTCTGCTTTTAACATTCGCTCGAACGGTGAAGAAAAACCTCGTGAGAACCGGCTTGCCTGAGACCGAGAAAAGTCGAGGGCGTTTGTCATGCACAGGAGGCCGATCACCTGCCAATTCACTCATATTTTTTTACTTGTCATTTAAATTTAGACCATTATTCTTCAATTACCCAAAAAAAAGCGTAATTATAGAAAATTGTTCTACGTAATTAAGGCGAAATTTTAAGATAGTATTTTCGATCATAAAAAAACCGTTATCACATAGAATACGGGTAATAATAAAATTGAAAGTAACAACTGACAAAAACATTACACCCTTGACACACCGCACAGCCCGAATAACAATAGGATGCAGATTTTGAATCTCTAAAGATAAATAATACATTTTGATTTATAATAGACGTAAAAAAATACTCTTCATTTATCGAGAATGCATAAATAGACCCTATTATTGGGTATTGGGAAGTGCAAAATATGGGTGTAACATTTTACAACGGCTGTGAACGGGTTAACTTCTGAGGGACGTTTTTTTTATATTAAAAATAGTTCGAAAATATTTTACGGACGCATTCAATAGTGATTTGATTTATTCCACTGACATGCAGATGTAAGAGTCTCGTTAGATTTATTTGACTGCTGTTTTTGCATTGATCTCGCGTTACGCATGATCGGTTATGTCAATTGCCTGTTAGTGTCCATTATTTGAGGGGTACTTTTTCAAAAATCGAATCGCGATTTCTTTTTAATTTCTATATGTCACCTGTTATCTAAATTCCTTTTTTGAATATTTACTTTTTTTTAACATTGGCATTGCATTTAAAAAATATATTGCTTTGATTAATTTGTTCTATTGCAAAAAGGTTTTGTTACATCCGTGTTACATTAGCGAATGGTTACAAATGCAAATGTTATCTAAATCCAGGACTGATAAAGCTCTTAATCTGCATAATAAAAAGACGGAAACAACACAATAGACCACGGAAGGGTTCGAACTTGCGACTCCAAATTAATGAACGCTTGCAAAAAATACAATCGCGATATACGATCTCTTACGTTGTGTTGTTGTTCTCAAACTTTGGTTACAGTTGTGTTCTTATTTCAAATATGTTATGAGTGTTCTATTTTTAAACTTAAGGCAGTACTTAATCTGTAATGATGTTAATTATGTACTATTACATATTTTTTAAGTAATATCTATATATAGTCTCAAGTCTAGTTCATATACCTATAGTTAAATGTTTTTAGAGACTACATTTTCTTCACCATAATTGCTTCAAGCTAAATAAAATTATCATAGATAGAATATAGGAGATTTAAGGGTATGCAAAAAAAAAAAAAGTTTGAGATGCACAGCACTAGTTGCTACCTACTGATCTAATTTCCATTCGTATGCCGAGGTAACGAAGGGGTTATTTTTTATTCAAAGTTTCAAAGCATTTATTAACTTTGAAACCGACTTAGTATGTTTTAGTTATTTGAATAGTTCACTACTACCTTGTGTTGGAAAGTGTGAAAAGTGATTTTCTTTAAGGAGCTCGAACAGGTATTTTAAGTGTATTTTTAGCGTTACAAAGTCTTCGTAAAGTTCCAAAATTTTGTACTAAATTAATATAATACTACTAAAGCATACGGAAGTAACCAAGAAGAAGCAAGAAGCTAATTTGGTAGTTCTCAAGCTTAAGATGTTTTTAATTATCTTTAAAATGTTGCATGGTAATTGTCTATTGACATTAACTTCTGTCATATGTCATGCGTGACGTCACATAATAACAATGGCGCGCAAATTGATTTACACAATTTTGTAATATTTTGAATTATAATGTTTCATTTAAAAAATCATCTACATATGTTTCGTATTAATAGATTACGTCATGGGATGGCTCTAGGAAGATTTTTAAGTTCGTAAATGCAGTAAATACTCCAAGAATAATTTAACATAACAGATAATATTGCGAACAATTATATTTTTTTTCGAAAGAGTTTAAATTAGAAACTGCAATTTATTCTATATTCAAAAACCATAGTTAAAAATTCAAAATGGCGAACAAAGCTCTGCTGTACAAGGCAAATCGGATACACCCGCTACTATATTCCATACCTCCTTCCCAGATAAGGTAATCCTTGTAGTATCTATACGGAAGCTTCTAAACTTGTATCCATATCCTTATATAACAAGATATCTTGTACAAGGATCAACAGTACTCATGAATTAATTTAAAATTCGAATGTTACAGATTCGAATTAAAAAAAAATAGTGGACGTAAATATTGAGACGGTAAAAATAATCAAATAGCAAATCAGACCCATACCCTGTTTAAAAAAAAGTGTAATAAGCAAGTAGGTTCAATTACCTTTATTACGAAATATAATTTGTTTGTCGAATCGTTTGTCCTACAAATAATAACTATACTATAACTAGTAAAATGTAATTGGCGACACTGTCAAGGGCTTCAGCGTGCGACTCTCATTCCTGAGGCCGTAGGTTCGATCCCCGGCTTCTTTTTTTTTATTTTTTTATTATAATTCTAGATTATTCCCCGACTATGTAGTCGTCTTAGGTATTTAATAGCTTACGTATGGTATTCCTAACCCGGATGATTAAACACTACTATCTATTTCTATTAAGAACTTTTTTAATGACTTTTACAGCAAATCCCAGAAAGATGCCTCTTAACCTAAAGTTGAGCATTATTTCCCTCAAACTCGCCTCCGTCAACTCCATGCCCATAGCTTGTTCAGTGTTATACGTGTCGCATCCATACATTGGACAGGACATGCAACACAGTCTCTTCAGCTGTATTGCTACAAGGACAGGCAGCACTTTGTCTAACCCTGAACCTGCAAAGATACGACAAGCATCCACCGTGACCTGTCAACATCTCCTCTCATCCTGTGGTTGTAGGTTCTATCCCCGGCTGTGCACCAATGGATTGTCTTTCTATGTGCGCATTTAACATTAGCTCGAACGGTGAAAGAAAACATCGTGAGGAAACCGGCTTACCTTAGACCCAAAAAGTCGAATCAAATCTGACCTTCTTGCCTATTCGATTAACAAATGTTCATGAAACCGATAGAGGAACCTGAGGCCCCACCTAAAGGTTGTAGCGCCATTTTTTTTTTACACAAGTTATATAATATATGTATATCAATCTAGCTACATAGGTATATCAATCTAATAGGCAAGTAGGTGATCGGCTTCCTGTGGCTGACATACGCCGTAGACTTTTTGGATCTAAGGCAAGCCGGTTCCCTCGTGTTTTCCTTCACCGTTTCAGGGAATGTTAACGCACATAGAATGAAAGTCCATTGGTTCTCAGAAGGGATCGAACCTACAACCTCAGCGAGAAGAGTCGCACGCTTAATCAACTAGGCCAACACAGCACACAATAATTGCTGTGTGCCTGAATAATTTCTTATTTATATTTTTAAGTTCATAAATATTCCTTTTAAAAAAGCAGTGGTTATATTACTTTTGTAGCCAACAAATTAAAAAAAAATATTTCGACTATAACGGTATTTAACATTTGAAGCTTTTGGCTTATTTTGCGAGCTTTTTCACGTGCATTCAGCTTTCAATAAACTTCAAAGGCTTGTTTCAATTTTCAACTTGGATTAATTGAATTTAAACGTTGCGTTTTATACGCTTCCCGTTACTTGAGAGAGAAAAAGTTAACATAACTTTTGCATATTCTACCTACGTAGGCAATGATTTTTAATTTCATAAATACATAAAAAAAACATGAGAAAACATGAGCTTTGTGTATCCCATTGTTGCGTAGAGATGTTGGGTCACTCTGCATCCGCATTTACCATAGAGAGTTGCATCCGACGTCAAGGTAGAACACGACATTCCACGCGTGCCTATCATCTTGTCGCATCCACTATATGGAACTAGCTTCTCCCTGAAGTATTTCCGAACCAAGTAGGGGCCTTCAAAGAATGGGCGTACCTATTCTTAAAAGCCTGGCAACGCACTCGCAAGAGGAGGCATTTAGAGTGTTCAACATGGTTCTATAAAAAAAATCTCTAGAGAATAAACTCAAAAAAAATTGTACCGATTTAAAAATCCATCCCTGATATTATTTCTAAATAATATCAGGAATCATAGAAAACATCTCTATGAAACAGTACTAAGACATTTGTATAATTAAACCCTATATATTGTTTTTTACATGTCCTGTATTTGTGTCTGTCATGTTTCCTTATTGATAAATAAATATTATAAGATATATATATATATATATATATATATATATATATTCGAACCCTACATTTTCCCCGAACTAGTGTAAAAGTAAACACCAGGAGAGTGAAGAGGGAAAGTTTCCTCATTTTTCATTCGGAGGGCACGGAGGGCCACAACTTAAATTTCCGACAAAATAATAGCATTAGGATTCCCTCTTTTATTCCGTATTTTTCCTTAAAACGTGTTTCTATTGTGTCAATAAATGTTTTTTCTGTTATCACTCATAGCTGTAACACAAGAATAGTCAAAATTTCATATAAGTGAATATATATGTAAAAAATATACGCGCTAAACAAAAAACTATTATTAATTGAATTTTTTAATTGCATACGCAATGTACTTTTATTCATCCAAAAAACACGCCTAATTTTTTTGTTTTAATGCTAGCAACACTTGCTTTAAAAAAGTGTACCAACAATTCCATAGAAACTAGAAACTGGATTATAATAGCAAAATCAATGATACATAAAATTCCTTAACCCTAAGACGCTGGCCCTTAACCTTAGACGCGTGCTAAAAATTACAAATTAAAACGTAAAATTGAAAACTGGTTGAGCAAGCTGCAAAAATATATAAGGGGTCATTTTGTCCCCCACTGACCTGGTCATTCCCGCCAATAAACAAACCGTATATCATTTATTCAAATATTTCAATGGTTGACCCGAGCCCACGCGACCATTTGATGGCTAAATATTTTTAGTGGGCAACACTGACCGCCGAATAATTTATTACTTTAGGGATATTCACACAATGTTTATGGTTTTGTTCCATTTTTAAATAAATATAACATATTGTTTTTATGTGTTTTAGAATCGGTTCCTTTGTCTAAATAATATTTCATTTTACTTTGAATTATTACGCGAATAATATGACACGTTTGAAAGATCCAGCTTAAAGTTTCTAAAATAAAAGAGACACAGAGAGCTTATTAGCTTTATGGTCGAACTTATACCTACTTATTAAAAATTCCTGCAATAAAACCAACCGAAAAAGTCTTTAAGTGTTTCTTATAGTCGTTTATAAAACTGAAAATCCATATTCTCTATATACGAACTTTTACTTAAATAAAAATTACTGGCCAAAAATAAAGATTTAAAAACATTAGCGGTAAGTATTAACAGACAGAGTTACACAATTTTCCCGCCTTTTTCTCCCCCGCCTAATTACAAGTCACTTTATTAATATAGAAGATCGTTACAATTAGGGCGGCACTTAATTGACGTTAAACAGCATTCTCGGCTTTTATTTTTGTTAATTGCTTTATTTCTAACAGTCACTTGTTTGTTATATGTAGGTACGTTATTATTAATTTTTGTGTAATATTATGCATCGAGTTTGATGTCACATTCTCGTTTCCTTTGTTGTATCGCTTGGTTAGACGTTCTTGTTACCATATTGGCCACATTTTATAATTAACTATACCTTTAATATTATTTCGTGTGTTGTAAACTTCATGTATTTGCGCCATTAGCAAATATCATATTAGTTTGATGTGACCTTTCGCATTGTTTTCTCCATCTACACAACTAACAATTGTGAGGCATTTTTCGTCTAATTGAGTTAAATCGATGTTTATGCTCAGGACTTAAGACTAATTTATAATAGAATTTGTGTATCAATGGCCTCTAAGCCGTTCTTTGTGGTGGACGTTAGTAAAACGTAGCAAAAATAATTAAAAATACACTTTAACAGATAAAGGAATAATAGTAGGTACATGCATACCACAGACAGGTAATGTTTTTCCAACAATGGATTATATAACGTATAAAACCTTTTTGAATTCAACTGAGAGCAAAACAAAACAGTGGGCACGAATTTATGATGCAAGGGACATTCGAATTTCAAATTCAAACATGGAACATAAATTTCTAATATTACCTATATTGAAGACCGGGTTCTAAAATTAAATTTTGCATGCAATGTCGCCGAGGGGACGCGTAGTTTTATTTGGTAGGCGTATATAATTTTATTGCTACGGTATTACGAACATGTCTGATATTCTTATTATTAAAAATATGTTAGAATTATGTACTGTAGTCAGTGATTTCTTACGAATTAATATCTCAAATGTAAAATCATCTGTAAGTAGGTACTTTTATTTAAATATAATGACAATATTTTATAGTATTTAGTAAAATAATAATACCTACTTCTATAGCGTTGCTCATCTCCACGTTGTAAAAAAAGAAAACTGAATACGTAATATAAAATAACTACTATTATCTTATTAAATACAAAACATACTTTTTTTATTTCAAACCAGCCAGGCAAAAAACAATAGCAATTCTAAAACAACCAGTATGTTCCCTCTATATTTCAAAAAAAGAATCATCATATTCGGTCATAACCTATTCCGTAACATATAAAACCTTTTTGCCAAACTAAAAGCATCGAACGTACCTCCTCAAGATGCCATTACCCCCTTTGTCCCCATAACTTTCCCTCACATGGTCATAACGATAAGACCCGGGGGTCCGGGGTCTAAATCACTCGGGGGAGGCGCCCTCTCTATATAAGGGTTTATGTAAAGTCGGACGGACTGTTTTAGACGACGATTTATCTTTCTTTACCGTTTGATCAAGTTCTTAGAGAGATTTACTTTAACAATTATTGTTTTAAACGGAGATGGTATTATAAACATAGACAAAAATTATAATTCTTATCTATGGTAAAAATATTTTATTTCCTTATAAATAAGGATATTTATTGAAAAAAAATATATTTTATGTTAGCCTATGTTTTAATAATTATGAGACACTATAAAAACATTGCATTAGGAATGTATTTTGCCATGGAACCATTTGACAGTTTCCTTCTATAGACATTGAATTATGACAATACATCTATTTTATACAATAGACAAGCCTAAAAACATTACCTGTAAAAAAACTTATAAAAGTTACATTACCAACGGCCAAACATCCAATAGCATAGTTTTCCCCCGAGTATCGATCCCCGACCCTTGATGGATTACCCCTGAAACGCAGATCATCGTTCACCATACAATTTTCCATTTTCTTTCCACGGAAGGGCACGTCTCCTTTGATTTCTCTTGATGGCTTTTACTAAAAGGAAAATTATACACGAGGACTGCATTAGGGGATTTTGAAGGTATATATTATTATTTTTATGAACAGCTTAGCTTAAAAGACAAAAAAAAATCAAATTAGATTTTTAGTATTATTTGAAATTATTGTATACTAGTAGTTTTATTTTCATTCTAAGTTTTAAAAGCATTAAATGAAGTCCTACATCGTCTACAATTACAAAAAAAATGTCTTTAGTTCGTTATAAAACCTTAATCAATACAAATCAAAAGTATATTGTTATTGGTATTCTAGAACACAATTTAAATATCTAGCTTAGAGAGCTGTCAAAACATATTTAGAATGAAGTTTGACAGCGCTCAAGATGTTTAAAGTTCAGTATGAGTTATCTGTTTAACGAGTCTACGCTATTGAAGAATCCAAAAAATGTACAATACTTAAAAAATCCAACACTATTTAATAAAACGTCGCTGTAATGAGTAAAAAAAACTTAAGCACTCATAACTACGACATGCCATTGTTCTTTGCGAAAAGAATAAAAAACAAAGGATTACTTAAAGTTCGCAACAAAAAGTCAAGCGGCATACACCTGTCTGTATGAGCCATCACGAAAATGCGTACATAATTCGGACCGAACGCACACATACAAAATTGTATATATCGTATATGGACGTATGTGTTCACGTGAGAACACATGCGAGATAGGAATACGGGTGGAGTATTTGTGCGAGAGGGACAGTCATTGCAGGACGAACGATACAACAAATCAATACGAGCGGTGGTGACCGGTAGCCTGTGTCACTCCCTCCCCCCGCCACACAGACCGCACGCCTCCACCTACATTGTCAACTGCCATAGAGCAACGAATATCTTTCGCGGGCTTTAGATATTTAAATTTGGAATGTCATATCTTGAGACGGCCGATACCTGGCGGACCTATACGTGTGAATTGGACACACTCAAAGGAGATTAATTTTAACTTTGTGTTACATATGAAGTCTACAAAGTTTAAATGGCTAAATGGCTTCAGAGTTGATAGTTATTTCATTGTTCGAGTTTGAGCTAAGCCGTAGGTTCTTTTCAATATTATTTACCTTTACTAAGTTAGCTCTATATAAATCCGTGTGACTTTTTTCATAATCACTTGTAAATTATAGACGTAAAATAAATGGGAAAGACGTATGGGAAACCCGTGAATACCTTGAAATATCACAAATGAATTCCAACTAATCAACGATAAACATAATCTAATGATTTGTATATACTTTTTCTTAGATAAACAATGTATAGACTGTACGCGTCTTATTCTTCTTGAGTCTATGAAAAATCTGCTTGACCGCGTATGGATAACGCAACGACACTCGGAGCGAGTCAACTTGATACTTCGCAAACTTTTAAAAGAAACGCGACAAGTATCAAGATTCTTCCGTTAGTTGCAACGAGTTTGATTTAGCATTTGTAATACTTATGCAATTTTTTGTTTTGTTAAAAATGTTTGAAAACACATAATTTTGTATTATTGCTTTAAGAACATGGAACAGCCCCAATTTGTGGAGGTTTATTTCTTAGCGACGATAATTTAAATTTAATTATTGATAAACTTTATATGAGCTCAAAAGACTAAAGACGAACACTTGAGTTTTACAGAAAGAAAAGCTTAAGTCGTTTTACAATCGTATTCCATATTTGAAAATACTATTCTTTTAAATTAAATATAAGCCAAAAGCAAAATAAAACCTCCTTTCTCACATTCGCTATGATTTTTCTCTTATCTTTGTATTGTATTCACTTTTTTTGTATTACTTGCCAGGATGAAAATGGACATAGAAATGTAAAATAATATTAAAAATTCTTATATGTAAAATCGATTTTGGAAATACTGGTGGTACTCTTATCCCATAGTAAGTATTCTTCATTGATCTCTAAGAACGATATAAAGTGTGCTATAGAGAAACATTTTATTGCCTAAGCATGGCGAAATGTCACGGTAAGCCGTTACCTAGCAACGGCTGGCCAGAGGACCCTCTGTATCAATTCACCCTCTGTGAGGGCTCGATAAACTGCAAAACCACACCCCTCCCTGATAAACAGAGTAATTTATGGCACCTACCCTTGCCGGACTAGATTTATTCAATACATACCGAAAATCTTTATCAGTTAGACATTGTAAATTCTTCGTAAATTATAAGAAGATTGTAAATTCAGACAGAAATAATAATATTGCTTCGCAGAAATACAAGAGAATGTTATAATACAATTAAGATTTGTATTTAATTACATCATTCTTTAATAGTTAAATTATTTCATACAAAATAACGTAATTAACATTGATTTAAAAAGGTGTGGTTTTTTATGAAGAATATAATTATTAAAGTCATCACTCATAAATTTTATAAAGTATCAAAACTTTTAATCCCTCCAGCGCTATAGATATAACGAAAAATCGATACTGGCCGCCTGACCAAAGTACATACAATATAACATTTTCCCCGTATGGCCGGTGAGTACGCCATCTTGGAACACCACCCCCGCCCACGCTCAATCTTACCCCAAACATGCCCCCACGATCTAAGGGGCTTTGGAAGGCCGAAACCTACTAATACTAATGTCCTACGCGTGTGTGTTACACACATTGCAAATTGTTAGCTATTTGAAAATGGAACGTTTTAGAATTTGAATAACAAGTAGGTAGATATTGTAATATGACGACAGGATACGTTTATATAATACATATTTAATGTATATATGTTTAATTATTGATGAAATAATTATTTGTATACAAAGAAATAAATTAGCTCATTAATACTTTGTAGACCTAATAAATAAATAAATCTGCGGCGCTACAACATTTTTAGGTCTGGGCCTCAGATTTCTGTATATGTTTTATGATCATTTGTCAAATATTAGCCTCCTGTGCCTGACTCACGCTGTCGACTTAATGGGTCTAAGGCAAACCGGTTTACTCACGATGTTTTCCTTCACCGTTCGAGCGAATGTTTAAAACCGAGTTCGAACCTACGACTTCAGGGATGAGAGTCACACGCGGCAACCTCTAGGCCAAAACTGCTCTAGACTTGCTTTTAAACCTAATACTTCTTCTAAAAACAATTTACGTATATTATGATCAGAATTTTACTGTATTGTTTAAAGTGATGAAGCCTTTTTAAGGGTTTGTGATAAAATAAATATTAGTAATGTCATGGTTATAACGTTATTTTACGGTACTTTTTACGTTCGTTTTATGATATGTTACGACGTAGTGAAGATTTCGTGTTAACGGGCTTGTTTCGACTTTGTAGGTCAAAGTGTTTCTATGAGTTTAGTACCCCCAAATTATAATTTATGGAATACCCTCAACCATCGCCTAAGAAAATTAGTTAATTCTTTATTATTTTTAAATTATCATTAAATAAATGATTATAAACATTGTATCTATTGTTGCAATATTTAAAATTCGACTTAGGGCCCTTCAAGAAAACAGCGTAACATTTCTTAAAAGGGCGGCAACTCACTTGCGATCCTCCTGGCAATGTGAGTGTCTATAGGCGGCGGTATCACTTAACATCAGGTGAGCCTTTCTATATGCACAAGTTAATATACTAAGCCAAGTTTAAATAAACGATTTTATCATCATTATATATGAACTTATTACGTAACTCAGTCATGTATTATATATAATTTATGTTATAACATTCAGAGTACATTCAGAGTAACATTCAGCTAAATGAAGAATTTAATGTAACTAAAAATATTCAACAAATAATATAAAAAATTACTTATTTATTAGATAAAAATGCTTTGTTACTTCTCTTGTATATATTAAACATATATTGTAACGATCAATGCATTTTACAATTTACTATATACATATATATTTTGAATAAATAGGTAATGATTGTTAACTATGTTTTGAGTTTATGTTTTAATGTGTCTTCCGTTTTTGTGTATAATGTAATTGTTTAGATATTGTATAATAAGTAGCTGTAGGAATACGAATAAGAAAATTAATAAAAGAAAACATATTGATTCCGCCTCCCCTAAGAGATATATTATTTACAAAGAAAGCCTGTGTAAGCTCGTTTATAAACCTACATCTAAATCAAAAAGTAATATTGAAAACTTATTTTCGAATAAATTATAATCTAACAATTTTAAATACTTAATTATCATTATTTCTAATTAATTATAGTTGAATCA
Organism: Pieris brassicae; assembly: GCF_905147105.1. Lineage (NCBI taxonomy): Eukaryota > Metazoa > Arthropoda > Insecta > Lepidoptera > Pieridae > Pieris > Pieris brassicae. The sequence goes on along the minus strand of NC_059665.1, from coordinate 20,704,286 downwards.
CAGTGTGATAACGTTTTTGGTTTACTTAGAATTAACGAATATTTATTGCTTGTTTTGTTTTCTTCCAACATCACACATGTTAAAATGGGACCATCAGAGTTAGTTATAGTAAGGATATACACGTGTGAAAATGTCATGAGAACTTCGAAGGCGCAGCGCTAAATGCATAGAAAAACGTAAATTAAAACAAATTGACACAAAATGTATGCCACTAACTCATAGATCATACGTCTTTGATCCTGCATGAACCACATGGCGTATAACAGAAACATTTACAAATAATTAAAATATATTTTAAATGTCGTAGTTCAATTAAAAATTTATCAATCAAATAGATGTAGAAAGATGTCCGCCCCATACCTCAAATAATACTTTTCAAATGTACTAATGGATACGCTGGAACGCATGGCTACTTGGCACAGAAATGAAAGAGATTGGCTAAAGATAACAACTAAAGGCTAACGACCATTTAGAAAATTTTATAAACAGGTAATTCTTCACAAAAGTAATTTACAATTAAGCGTTATTCGTTAGATAGATATCTATATATTACAATTATAATAACATATATACACCAATAGTTTATTATATAATACATAAGCTTTCAAACGTATACATACATCAATCCGAAGCGTCAAACACTGCCGATATAAAGCAAGTAGTAAAATATTCAGTCACCATACATCATTCATTGGTCCAACGTTTCGACACCAATCTTCCATTTGGCAAGAAAATCGATACACGTCGTGGCCATATAAGCATTCCGGGGGTGGCAGACGGGGTGTCTTAAGGGGAGTTAAGGTTTAGTCCCGAATATTGAATTTCCCTTGGGACAAACCCGTTTTGCTTTGTCCCTTCGCTGGGTCGTGTAGGCCCGATGCCCGGGTGACGCACACACGTTCACGTAGATATGTGTGTGTAGCACTCATACGGCTTTCGCGTCAAAGCCTCTAAATTAGGTCTCTTAAATTAAATTTTAATGAAAATCTGTATTTGGTTGATATATTTTTGTTAGTTTAAGGTATATCAAATTTCTGACGTGTTATCAAATGACTTTGGTAAACTTGACTGAGATAAACTTATATTTGGTCATAATAATTTAAAAATTAACACTCCACGTACATTTTTATCAAAAACACTTTATCCACAGACTAAAGAATGTTTTGAAGTACTTTGTTACGAACTTAGCCAACGTATACATGTTGGTCCGTATATCATAGACACCAAATGAAAGAACTCTTTTTCACCGGTCGCAATCACCCTTTGTTATGAAGTGTGAAACATCCGCGCCTCATAGTGATAACACCGCACTATCGGCTCTAAGGGGAATATGGGGCAAATCAGCTTTTCATAAGTGTGGTCATGGACCCTAATGTGCTAACCTGCTAATCTAATATTGTAAACTAACAGCAGTGAGCAGTGTTGGCCTAGTGGCTTCATCGTGCGGCGTTCATCCTGAGGTCGTAGGTTCGAGCCCCGGCTGTACACCAATGGATTTTCTTTCTATGTGCGCATTTAACATTAGCTCGAACGGTGAAGGAAAACATCGTGAGGAAACCGACTTGCCTTAGACCCAAAAAGTCGACGGCGTGCGTCAGGCACAGAAGGCTAATCACCTACTTGCCTATTCAATTTAAAAATAATCATGAAACAGATACATAAATCTGAGGCCCAGACCTAAAAAAGGTTGTAGCGCCAATGATTTTTTTTATTGTAACTAACACAATAATAAATAATAAATATTATTATTGTTACTGGTTACGTTCGACACATCTTATTTTAAACCAAGTCTTGTGTCTCGGAAAATTGTATGACTGGTTACTGGTCTTTAAGTATAGCTGTATATAGTCTCGCACTAAACCCTAATTTCCTCAAAACTATAGTACTTAAGGTCTTCAGGGAAGATTTTCTCAAAATTTTATCTCACCTGTGAAATAATTTAAGGTAACTTCTAGTAATAATAACTTATATGTACTTTTTTTACATCTTGTATCTGTGATGTCTGTCATGTTTACTTATTGACAATTTCACGTTAAACCATAATTTCCTTGTAAATTACGCAGCTTATAAATATCCAACATAATCGTTAAACACGTATATTATGACAACATGAGAGTACAATGAGTTGATATAATAAATAATAGAAGTAATTCTTCTACTACTTTTACTTCTGTACGCGCTAGACAATATTCTAGTACAACACCCAACCAGCCCCGTCCTCCCCCGAATATTAGAGCGTCACATCTCACTCGAGTCACGTTCGCTTTGAAAAACTCCTTTCAACTTTTATTTTGTTGCGTTTCGATTGATTTTCTTTACGTGTATGTTTTTTTTGATAGCATAGACATGTCAGTAAATTATAATATGAGCTTTCCATTACATTTTCAACGAGCCTACGTCAATTTTCTCGATTCCTGAGGGGTTATATAGAGTGCTCAATTTTCCACTAACGTGTGGATAAACTTTTCTTATAAGTGACGAAATAAATCGTTTATTCGCAAAATGGTACATTCAGGTTGATAGTAACGCACAATCAGCCATATAAAATTAGGCATGCAAATCTGACATTAATTATCATAATAATAAAAAAAGTTAATTATAAATGCTGTCAAAGCTTATGTACTAAATACTAATACAACCTTATACCTTATATATCCTTTACACTATAAAAACCTTGCCGTTGAAACTATAGAATATTGTTAGAGACATTTTGTTTTTGTTAGATATAGGCTGAAGTGATATGACATGGGCACACACTGCCAGAAAGCTCGCTAGTGCGTTGCCGGCTTTTTAGCCCTTTAGTTTTTTAATATAATGTACTAAGTATGCTTTTAGTCTTTTTCATGTGTTGTTTTTTGTTGTTGTCCCTTTCACTGTTTACATATGTTTTAATTGATTTTCTTTGTTCCATTATGTTTATTTATTACAGAAATACATACATTATCCTTACAGACTATGCCAATACGATAATGTCGAGAAACATTAAATAACATAAAGTTCATATTTGATATTAAACACATAATATCGTTACTGTGAATTCACTCTGCGAACATATAAATATGTCAATAGTGTCGGAGGCCGCATTCAGTTGTCGCAACTTCCTGGATCTGTGCAACAGACTGCTTCTTGCCCTTGTACACATCCTATAGATACTAAGAAACCTAGTTCTTGGAGAACATTTGGGCTGCACACTTCACCCCTTAAGACTTTCAGTACTTAGTAAGCCAACTGTAAGTCCTGTTTGGTTTCCAATTTATTGTACCCCACCATCCCTCAGCCAAATAATGTTGGTTACATTAAAGTATAGTAAGGATAGACGCCATACAGTCTGTTATAGAGATTTGTCAAAGAACATATATCTATATGTCTTATGTAATTTTGCTCTTCTTGCTGTTTGCTTATCTAATTTTAGGAAAAGATCGCTCGAAAGGCTTTTTATTACACTTTAGTTGTACTGTATTTATGAATTAACAACGAAGTGATAATAAATAATTGTAGTGTATTTCTACCACCGAATATTATTATTAACTCCATTTAAAACAATTGCAAGTATTGTCTTTGGTTAGCATAGCTAAAGCTAAACATTGAAAGAAAACATTTTTTTACATGGATTAAAGCTATTTGTATTATTATAAACTTATAATTATTTACATAATTTTAAATTTAAATTTTTCCGACGTTTCGCGTGCTTTACAGAGTGCGTGGTCACGGTGACAAGCAAGTGCTAATACCAACGAATTATTATTATCTCCATAGGACTGGGGTAGCTATAGCTCATAAAACCAAGCAAAGGCGAACTCTGAAGCACACATTTCGTTTGATAAGCAATAAGCTTTTGATTTCTGAGGCATACTGCATAAATGGGCCGCTGATTAACATTTGACGAGACGTCACGCTCCGACGGACATTTTGAAGCACAGAAAAAGTCCCCGCAATTGACATCGTACTTATGTTTTCTTTTTGTCGCTTTTATGTCTTGTATTAGAAATTGTTTATGTTGATTTTTTATGTCGTAAAAGTAATTTAAGGGCAAAGGCCGAAGTCAGGTAAAGTCTTGATATTAAGTAACCTCAGGTAACATTTTCGTCTATAATTAACAGCTGTTTATAGAGTCTTCTGTACCTAAACCTAACCTAACCTAAAACAGCAAAAATACTGTTCCTTATGTCCCAACACTTAGGTGACAATAATGTCTATTTTCTAAAAGATTCGATTTTTTACTTCCTTCAATCTATGGTCTAGTAATATTAGTGTTCCATATTTAAAAGTTGAAGTTTGAAAAAGCATGATTAGTTTACGATTGTAAAATATTTTGATTTCCTTTATCTGTGTTAAAATAATAATAATCTGTTCCATATTCAAAAATATTAAACCACCGTTGATTCGAACGTTTAAAAAACAAAAGATTGCGAAATTCGATCCGGTCCGGCATTGTTTTAGTCACAAACGCTAAAACAAAGGAAAGTCACATGCAGAGTTTTAGAGAAACTTGTATTACCCTTTGATATAACCCTTGTTCATTGTTTGACGCGAAAATTAATCTTAGTTTATTTGACGGTGACTGTTCGGATAAAAGACCTGACAGAAGTGACGGATATGTAAATTCAATGAGTTTTTGTTAAGTGTAAAGAATAATCCTTTTGTTTTAAGGTATTGCGAAACGAATAATAGTTTTATAGGTTTGTCCAACATCAGACGCACCAAAAGTACCAACATTTTTAAAGTTATTTAAGTGTTCTATTTTTAAATATTACGTATAGTTTAAGCTTGATTCTAAATTTAAATCCATCTATCCGTTTATCTATATTTGTAAATATTCGAATGTCATATACAAATATAGATGAACTAGAGTCGATAAACTCAGATGAGCTTCAAAGTCCAATTATTTTTCCTATGTGCGCAATTAACAGTTGCTCGTAAAGTTAACGTGAACACCGCGAAGACACTGGCTAGTACGACTTATAATCAAAGACGTGTTTAAGCGAAATCACAATCATAAAGAAAACGTGTACAAAAACTATTGTGATGTTGTAGTAATAAAATAATATAAAACTAGATACAGTAATGATATGACTCATAATGTAATTTTAACTTCTATTCTGGCTTTTAAGAAAAAAATTGTACACCATTATGTGTGGAATATAAGAACTTTAGATTGTACCACCATAACATTTTTGTACGATATTCTTGCATATAAATTTTTATTAATATTTAATATATATAATCGGGATTAAATAAAATCTATATGAGATAATATATGATATATTACTATTGTGTACGTTGGAGAATAATTTAGCCTGGAGCAATTTAATTTCCAACTACCCAAAACAGAAGGCAGATGTTTCGTAACAACGCCCAAAACCAATAGAAGTGGAACGCTCATTTACTCCCAGACTAATTTATCCCGTCTAATTCAACCCTTAACAAGGCGTTGTCCGTATAAACATATACTATGTGTGAGTTAAGCCTTCCGAAACCTCTATCTATACACCCACACATGGAACCTAAAGCCGCAAGGCACGTAACGTAAGGAGCTTTGAAATTAATTTAGCTCGGAACTAGCTGGCAAATGGATAGACGTGAACGTGGGGGGGGGAACCCCGGGGGGGTGGGAGTGTGTCGACTAAATTCGGCGTTTAGGCAAACCTTTGCGGCGAGCGGGTACTGCTTAGGAGTAATTGTGTTGCGAAACGTGTAAGGGATTCGTAAGTTCCATTACGTGTAGTTGAGCTGAATAATAATTAATGGTGACTTTAGACGTCGCTTTATTTGAATTGTTTATGATGGATTATTTATTATTAAGAGAGCAGTGTTGGCCTAGTGGCTTCAGTGTGCGACTTTCATCCCTGAGGTCGTAGGTTCGATCCCAGGCTGTGCACCAATGGATTTTCTTTCTATGTGCGCATTTAACATTAGCTCGAACGGTGAAGGAAAACATCGTGAGGAAACCGACTTGCCTTAGACACAAAAAGTCGACGGCGTGACTTAGGCACAGAAGGCTGATCACCTACTTGCCTATTCGATTAAAAAATGATCATGAAACAGATTCAGAAATCCTAGGCCCAGACCTTGGGGTTAAAGGGGGAAAAGGGTTGTAGCGCCATTGTTGTCGTTAGTTATTTATTATTAATCAAGTAAACGTTCTGCTATAAATATTAATGTATTAATATACAAAACCCGGCCTTGAAGTGACAACCGTATCCTGTTGAAAAATTATGTACTAAAAACTGTTGCGTTGACAATTAAAAACAAAGAAAACTGGTATCTAGGTTTTTCCGTGCCATTTTTCCATAAACTTTCCTCAGAGTTCAGGGAATAAAAACACTCGAATTACTCGTACTTAGTAGTATATTTTCCGACTCATTTCACTAACTTACGTTCAATAATGACATAACATAATGTTTGATTTATATAGTATTCCAATAATGAATAAATGTAAAAAAAATCAATTTTTGGAAATACAATCCCAAAATCTTGGTTGCATTTCTAATCAAATCTTTTGGTGACAATATTGTTTATTTAATTAACAAATTGATTATCAACCATCAGGAAAGATGTAGGTGTATTTAGGAATGGCGAATCACGTACTTGCCTTAGAATGAAGGTTTCTATACACAGGGGAACCCAGACTTTAGTATCGAGTTATCTTACATCCATCTGTCTTAGCAGAAATTACATTATTTCGTAGCGGGTAGGCGGGCTACACCGTAAGCAATTGACTACATACGTTTTTGTTTCTTCTACTCTCTTTTTCACCTTTTTCGCTGGATAAATGTTTGAGTAACAATAAATTTTGTTATTTTTAAAATTTGACTAACCTCTTTTGTTTTTTTAAGAAAGATATTATGAAACAAAACAAGTAGGTTAATTGTTAATTGACAGTTTGATGTCGACTACGTACGTCGTAAGTCATAAACAGTTTTAGTCAATAATCTTTACGCAATTCAATAAAATATACCCGAGGTCATAAGTTGGAACCCTGGCACCAGTAGACGTTTTGTCCATGTGCGCATTTACCACTCGTTCGTACGAAAGCTCGTCGAAATTTAGTTTAATTTTTCTTTACGTCGTGAGGAAGCCGGCATGCCTTACACCCAAGAAATTTATTTATTTATGTATTTTTGCACTACTTGCCTATCTTATGTAATTTAATATTTTTTTTTTCTTTACTCACAGTGGTTGCCTGAAAGAGATCGCTCGTAAGCGATAAGGCCGCCAGTTGCCCTCCTTTTAATTTAATTATGTTCATTTTTTTTATATTGTAGTGTAACGAAGTGTAAATAAATAAATAAATCTTAGGCCCAGAGCTTAAAATGATACAATGTTGCACACAATTGCTTAAAAAATATTTTATACGTAAATTGTGAATCAATATTTTAATGTTACTTTCTTTTAAATTGAAAATTTAATTGATTTCATAACACACGCAAAGTCAAAGAAGCGAAACGAAGGTTTTATGATATAGAAGCAGCCGGATATTACAATCCGGATTATCCGGTGATCGAAGTTTGTTTGACGATGTGACATTTACGTATATATGAAGTCCTACAATAATATCGTATGAAAAACGAATTTTCTATGGCAATAAGATATTTTGGTAGGTACGGCGTGCGTCTCAAAGGTAATTTACCAAGTAAAAGCAATAAGTAGTAAAAATATAACCTAAAAGGTGTGTTATCCCAGCATTCATTTAGATAAACCTTCGAATATTGATATATCCTTCAAAAAAAGAGCGTACAAACTCTTAAACCCGGCAACAATAGCGACCTCTGGCATTGAGAGTGTCCATGGGTATCACTTAACATCAGGTACACAATACAAGGCACAAAATAACTTTAATTATAATTATCATAAATTAATCGTGTATATAGGACTGCCACTGTAGGTATATTGCAATAATTATAACAAAATATAATAGTAACTGACGGCCTACGGTTGGATATTTGAAAAACTTTTTTTTGAAGAAAATTCAGTGTAATACTCAGGGGTAATGCAGCATTCTTGAAATCGGTCCAAACGTTTTGACTTTTATCGTTACACAGCTTTTCTCTTTCATTATTTATGATTTCACCGCATCATACATTATCTACAGTTTACTATGTTTCAAGTATTCTAAGTACATGACAACTGTACATAAATGTTACAAATAATAAAATAGATTTAACTAGTAATTTGCTTAACTGAGCGATTTCTTTAAAATTAATTAACCCACTACCGAATATATCATTTAACAAACGAGACTGTCAGTTAAATAACCAGCCACTTTTCAAATAAAAATACAGGTCATGAATGCCTCGGGCATTCCATCATTCCGAAGAACGCGTTTTGGCCAAAACTCACTGATATCTTGAGCATTCTGATGAACATGCTAGTTCTGGATATCCATAGTTCATCCTCTCACGCTTTGAAATCCATTTCTTCGGGGCAATAAATACAGATAAAACAACTTTCTCTGCAGCTGTGATACTTTTGAAATTTAACACCTTTCGTCTTCAGTCACCGTGACCACGCACGCTGAAAAGCACGCGAAACGTCAGTAAAAAAATTTAAAATTTAGAATTATGTAAATAATTATAAGTTTTAATAATAATACATAGCTTTAATCCGTACAAATAGTGTTTTTCTTAATGTGTAGAAGCTATATTAACAAAAGACAATACTCTGTGTAGTTTTGTAACTTTAATTGTTTTGTTTATACTATCCCTTCGTGTATGACATAAGACTATAAGTGCTTGTCACATTACAAATTGTATGTTGTGGTTCTTTTACTAATTAATCAGTGTGCCGCGCGTTGGCATCTATCAATAAATAAAAATAATAAATTATTGTTTCATCGTAGTGTTATATTTTAACAAATTAACATTTACCTAATTAAGGATTATTATACATAATTTATTAGGCATGAGGACATATAAGGGTCAAATGTAATCTCTCTAGTAATTCGCCTCCCGCGTCCCGAAGCCGCCACTTATCTAAGCAGCTCTTATTAAATCCTCCTCAAGTAATCCTTCAGCGGTATGGATAGAAAATAAACTGAGTTTCATTTAATAATAAAAAAAAAACAAAATAATCGAAAAGGTTTGTCTGCTGTCTCTAAGCTGTTACAAGAGTAAACAGGTCAATGAAATTGTAATTGAAATAATAGTTTTTGATGTTATTACATAATGTACAGCCTCCTGAAGATCCTCAGACTTCGTAGATGTAAAATAAATACTATGACTAATTTTTACGACCATAAAATATGGTTCTATTAGTTCACACGACATAGTTCTATTGAATATAATAAAAATAATGTATAATAGCAGAGGTTTTTTGCAGCGTAGGAAACTTAAAGCCTTGTTTTGGAGAGCTTTTTAACTTCAGTTGCAGGTTAGTTTTGGAGCCATGGTGCCTCTGTTCTTGAAAATTTCAGCTTAGAGCTTGAAAATAATAATAATATTTTCTTCCATATGTATATTTGCAACAAGCAATAGGATTACAGTCAAGAAGGTATTGGGAGACTGGTATCCAAACTACGTCAGAACCGTGTGATATGGATTGGCTTCCATTCACAGCAAAGTCATATGGTAACAAAAAGTAGATACGTATATGGGTACGCAAACAAATTTAACGTTTTAAATAAGGAAAGAAAACAAATCAAATGCGACTTGGATCTCTCTGGAGCGTATGGCCCATCCACTTTCACTTACGCTATTTTATAATCCCGATCAATTGGCAACTCATTAAATAACTCACATAGATATTTCGAGATTCTCTCACACGAGAATAGCTCAATTTAAAAAACGCAGCGGTTGATGAAGAGCTGTGGCGTCATGTTTCCGGTAATACTCTTTGATTTGATGACACAAACAGTAAAGCGAATTCAATTCTAGAACATAAATCCTCTGTAGCGGAACATTTGTCATTGTTGCGTTTTACTCTAAGCGTATATAAATTCAAACATCATATTTAAAATTAATATTCATTCCGTTGCAATCCCTACCCGTAATTAGTGGAGCCGTACATACATAATATAATTATGCACACTCCTACATACATAGCTCCAAAACACTCGCCAAACAATTTGGAACTAGATGCGAACTTGGGAACCACAGGCGTCGGCCATCTTGCCGTTACCATGGCAACGGACCACGAATTGTCTGTTTCACCTGAATGTAAATAACTTTAGGTTTTGTTTACGACTGTTCTTTAAACTAGAATTCAAGTACTAACTTTAGTTGTAATGGGGTTGTGAAATATTATTACGAGAAATTTGTGCATTACGTTTTTTTTAGATTCGTTTTTTTAGTTATTTTCTACGCTTTATTTACTTAGTATTTGCATATTCTTAAATATAGGTACTATATGCATTAAAGAGTAAGTGAAAACTTTGTCAGGTACCGTGTTAATGAAACTAGCCTAAACCTTATTTAAATTAAACGTAACAATATTTATATATATATCCGATACATAATTGAGGCTCCAAATCATATATAAAGCTCTCCTTGGCCCATTATTAATCATAATTACTACCATAATAGATTAATGGGGTTCATTAAGCATTGATGTATATGATTACAAGATTCTGTAATTAAATAACCTCAATTAATTCTACATAACACAGGCCCAATTTTATCAATTACAGAACAGAATACAGGACGTATTTTGGAACCTTCAGGTCTTGACAAATCTAGATAAACGTAACAACTTTATCCGAAATATTAAGAAGCTTCAGATCGCCAATGGAAGACTTCTGCAGTAATATAGTGAAATCCGTCTGTCACTGCAACAAGAGTGTGAATGAATATAGGAATAGTAATGTATTTATCAGAAAATTTCTTAATTTATATATATATATATATACTAGCAGCCCCCGCGAACTTCGTTTCCCCTTAATGTGATTGTTCTTAACCTACCTTTTTAGTTCATACCCATATAGAACCATTTGCTATTCTACCCCAGAGACGGTTCGGTTTCCAGAATAAAAACCTTTTTGGTTTTTCTGCGTATTTCCTCTATATAAACCTCAGAGCTCAAGTCATTTTTGAATTAACAAATAAAATATAGTAATTAATCGTAGAGTTGTGAAATGCTGTATGTTGTATCATAATGAAATAAAAACTAAAATTTTGTAAAAAAAATTTTTTTTTTACCACCCTTAACATTTATGGGAATGAATGATGTTGTCCGAGTCACAGACCTATCCGATAGCCATTTCGGAGGGGTTTAATTACAAACAGCGTGACACGTGAATTTTATATATTTGATTATTTATACATTATTTGTCCAAATAATTATAGTCCCACACCACAAGAGTCGGGGATATTGGGAAAATTATAAAAAAAAAACTTATTAAGGACATTTTTTATAGAACACGGGGCAATGGGGAGGCTTATATTTAATAGATACCATTTAAGCCGACATAGTCAAAGCGTCCTCCGTAAAGGGTATTTTCATTATGAGATACCGGGAGTTACCATTCGGAGAAGTATTTTAATATTGTCCCTTACGTGTGCCTTCAACAATGACGTGAAATTCTACAGACAGACTTTAGTACGCGAATTGTGTTGGATTTGATTTTGTGTATAATAAGACTCAACATGCGAATTCTAATATTATTCGATCTACTTAGGTTAGCTTTTTATCATATAAATCTAGATTTCAAAGATCCATTCTTGTTTGTAACTATAAACTAATGTTAGTACCTAATGAAAAGTTATTTTCCCGTAACAACTCGACCTCGTTGTACAACTGGGCGTATCTTAAGGGATTTTTTACCACACACCACCACCATGTGGAACCAGTACCGGCTATGTCATTTCCAAACCGACTTGGAATCCTTTAAGAAAAGAGCGTACTAATTCCTAAAAGGATGCATTTGCGAGTTTTCATGGCAGCATCACTGGGTAAGGTTAATTTGTCAATTTAAAGTAATTTTGTTCGAATCGTATTTAATTGTTATTTAAACAGTAAAATAATAAAGGAACATTGTAGCTGTATTTGACTACAATTCATTATAATGAGTAAGACTTGGGAACTCTTTTAAGTAAAACAATACTTGTGTCAGGGTTCCCAGCTCTTCCATAACAAACTATCATATGACCATTATAGTATTGAAAAGTTTACTTTTACTTTCCTCCAGTATTTTGGGTACTACCCTGCAGTGAATATAGCGCGAAAAATATGTTTGAATTGTATGAACTTAATATAACAGCTGATTTAAGATTAACCAACTCATTACGATAAAATATTCGTCAAATATATCTAAAAGTTGAAGACCTTACATTGAGATTTCTTTCTCTTATACCTACTCTAATAATACTATATCTAACGTACCTACTATAATTTTAATTAGATAGGAACCTCGACAATTTTTCTTGTCACACTCGACTCGCACTCTCCCGCGCTGTCAGAACAACAGAACTGTCAGTTCAACTTCAAAACTTCCTCACCAAAGTCAATCATTTTTCCGTGTGACAGGTACTTTAGCAAAAAGTCCACAATACTTTTAGCACCTCGCGTATAATCTGTGAGATTGCTATTACTGTGGTACAAACAATGATCAGAAAGGTTTCAGTAACAAGGCAGGTGGAGCCACAATAGAAGGGAACGCATCACACGTCCTTTCATCAGCGCCAAGGGGCGCGCCATGATTAGGAAACGTTTTCTATGGATGTGCTATGAAGGAATAGTGAATTGTTTTTTCATTATTAAACATAAAATATCCTTACTATATGACTGACACATTTCTGCACGTCTATCAAATAATCATTGAGAGAAATAAACTGTAATTTATTATATTATTTATTTTAGTAAATAAAATTTTAATATTTTTTTATGACTATCTTATTCTTCTTCATTACCGAAGGTCGTATCTGGCTTGAAAAGCCAAACCGATACGTCGACTTGCTGCCTCTACACCAATCTATTCTCAGCTCGTCTCAGTGCATTAGGGATGGGTAGGCGATCGACCCCAACTTCCCCTGCCAACATAACTTCCTACCATTACCAGTTTCTCGAGACCATTCGGTTTTCTCATGGCAATATGACCAAAGTAGCAAAACACTCTGTCTGGTGATCTTTAGTTGGTTGGGAGTGGATGTAATAAATTATTTTGTTTATATAGTCAAAATCTGTTTGACGACATCGAAGAAACTACTCATATTTGGTCGTGCAGCCGATAACATTGTTATTAAGTACCTAATACAATAGAATTCAGCCAGGGCCTTTGATTTTGGTCAACCGGTATGTTGTTCCATACGATGCCGTCGTAAACGGTTTTAACTGTATAGAAGTTTCAAGTGCTAGTGCAAAGTACCTAAAACAAAAGACGATCAGTTAATTTAATTTTTGTCATCTTACCCTAATAAGAACCTCTCTACCAGCACAGTATGATACAGACAAATTGATACCAGTTAAACAATATACTAAGCGTCAGTTTCTATACCCTCAGATCGTGTCCTCAATCCAAAAAAAAATCTTACTCGTACGATAACAACAGAATAGCTTTGAAATAAATATAGTTATATTTTGTCTTTATATTTATTTCAAACAAAACTTGGCATAGGGTGTATTGAAGGCAAGTTGTCAGAAAAGATGCCGTATAGTTTCCTTCGCAATCCTCACTCAATACAGGTCTAGGGGAGCGCGTGGACAGGCATTCGAAATGAAGTGCACTACAACTGCTGCCTGCGCCTGTCCTCTACCGCTCTTTGTCATGACCGGGATGTATATGAGCTTGTATATTGCATACATAACTTACGTGTATCGCATAAATTAAGTCCGATGTACAGTAGATTACACATTCGATATTTGAAATTGTCAGTTCGAAAATTGAACTCACAATCAACCTTAATAAATATTCAATAACTTACAAATTATTTTATATATAAAGGATTAAAAAGAACCACATATATTAAAAGTTACATATTTTTCATGGAGCAGTTAGCCTATTAGCGCATGCGACTCTCGTCCCTGAGGTCTTAGGTTCGCTTCCCGGCTGTGCACATTCATTCCATATGCGCATTTAACATTCGCTTGGACGGTGAATGAAAACATCGATACGAAGCCGACTTGCGGTAGAAAGTCATCAGCCATTGTCAGGCACAATCACCTACATTGACAAATGACCATGAAAATAGAAATCGAAGGCACAGACCTAAAAACGTTGCAGCGCTACTGATATGTATACAGTCAAAATCTGTTAGAACGACATCTCATATTCGTGAAAACCGATAGCCGTAACAGCCGATGACGTTGTTATTAAGTACCTAATACATAGAATTCAGCCGGGACCTTTGATATTGGTCAATCTAACCGGTATGTTGTTCTAAACAATATCTTCGTAAACGGTTTTGACTGTACATATTTTGCATCTCTATATTGTTACTATGCAAAATGAGACCAAACATTCTCGAATATTGTACTATATTGATTATAAATTCATAAGAACACCGTATATATCATATATCATCGTATAAATCACGATATATACTTCATATACGCAATATGACTTCGCCATAACAAAGTGATTAGAGCAACAAAAAGCAATCAGCGATCGTGTATCGAAGATTGGATTGCGTTCGCGTAATATATCAAAGGTAATCCGTTTAAGTTTAAGGGGCACTATATATCATGACGGTACATAGATCACCCTGTTTGGTCTAAGCAGGGAGGCAGCGGGTTACGGCTTACGGTCTAGGGTACAGTCGCTAGCGTTTAATTATAAAGACAATTAATGTAATAATGCAGAGTATTTCCAGTGTAATTCAGGTCAGCGAAGTTTAAGCCTGCCCTAACACACGTTGCTTACACAAAAAAGACGTAAGGTCTAATCCAGTAGCGATACTCTTTATTCCTCGTCGCTATGTTCTAAAACCCTCGGCAAGTTATTGCGCGTATAAATCTATTAGTAGTATTATCTGTATCACATCGACGTCCGTCGTTCCACAACTAAGCGTTTCTTAAGGCAGTGCCTCTACTATGTGAAACCAGCTGTCCATTGAAGTATTTCCGAACTAATTCGACTTAGGGTCCTTCTAGAAAAGAGCGATCCAGTTCTTAGAAGACCGACAGCGAGCCCTCTGACATTTAGTATCCTTGGACGGTACTTAACATCAGGTTAGTTGATTGGCTCGTGTTCTTTAAAAAAATCATAGACTAAAAATCAAATTTACGACTACACGTGTTGGTTGCATAACACGCGCTATCACTGCTACCGCATGTGTTGATTGTCAGATTTATACTAAGTACGTAATTACGGAAAATCATAAAAACCATTTCTATATACGCTTACAAGCAAACTTGCTGTAGTCTCGCGGAATTACTTTTTCTAAATAATTTACTAGCTATAACCAATTTGATGATTTTAAATGGAAATTAACGATATATCACTTCTATCTTCTACCACACGCTCGTCAGCTAAGCGGAGCGTGGGCGGGGGTGACGTTTTCCTGTTTGAAGGCACACGTCGTAGGGAAATCCTGTACAGGACAGAGCGTTGAAATTGCCCGCTCGCTGATACGCTATCTGTTTATATAACGTCTATGTGTTACAACCTTTTAGTTACGAAAGAGGATGTTAGGGAACATACCTATCTAAACGAGATGGCCAGTGTCTTGAGAGTCTTTGTAAAATAAATGGAATTAAAATGATTCTTTCGTTAAAATTTCTTTGTTACAGTGGGTTATTTATAGATTAAAGAACAAAGAGGCAGAAGTCTCATATTAAGGTAAGTAATACCGCCGGCCATGGACATTCATAATGCCAGAAGGCAAGAAGGCTGGTCTTTTAAGAATTAGTTCGTTACGTGGGAGTGTATATTTGTTATCGGTAGCTCCCATTCGACAAGTAGAAAGGGAGCTTTTGCCGTTTAGGAAGTCGAAATGTACTACGTAATAAAAAATAAGAATAATGTTAACTTTAATTTTAATGACTGAACAGGAAGTCTGGAGACGGGTTCACTAGTATTAAGGCAAAATATTTTTTTTTATTTCATATATCAATGTTATAGAATATCGGTATTGTATCGCAAAATCGGCATTTAATGAATCGGCAAATAATTATTACTTTAATAAGATAGTAACTTAACTGCTCTTATTATGTCATCATGATAATTAATTTGACATTTGCATGCCTATTTTTATGCGATTTTTCATATCAATCAATCATAATGTACCACTTTCTCTGCAAATGTATTATTATATTAAAACGAGGGTGAGAAAATCAACAAGAAAGCATTGTTACCGTTTCGAACGTATTTTTTTAATCGACATCTCTTTGAACTTTCACCAGAGGAATACAAAACAGACAATGCAATAAAAGATGACTTCACATATGACCAGCACCCATACGATTCGTTATTCCCAACACATCAGTGTCAAACATCTTTTGTTGTGAAAAAAATCGACCCCAATTTTTTTTCTATCCTCATTTGAATCATTGATGTGTGATGCACCTTGTTGCAAATTAACCCTAAAAAAACGTGACCCGAAAGACCCGTGGGTAAATTCAATCTTTTTTATTACGATATTGAAATGAGACACCGGGGCTGCATATGAAATTGGTTTGAAGGGTTAAGCTGTTCGTTTTTCTACATCTTTAAATTACGGTAACGATTTGATAGACTAAACTATTATTTATTTATTAGTAATCTTACAGCTAACAGACATTTTATAAAATTAAATACATAGACAATATTTAAAGCCGAAACATATTACATTGATAAACAATATATATGAAGCAGAAAACATAAGTAAATTAATATACAAAAAGAAAAAAAAAACTGAAATTTAACATAATGCACACGACAGTTAAAACTAATTATTTCAAAGAAAAAACGTAATGGTTACAGCTAAATAAATTCAAAGTTCATTCCACACATCCTCTTTGGTGAGGTGGAAAATTTTAACATTATCATAATTAGTGTCATAGTTAGATAAAACCCGAAATATTGACGAATTATGCATATTTGTGAGTATATTGTCGCATACGGTGGAGCGATTCTTAGATAAATTAACGACATCAAATAGGGGCTATCCTGCTGCTCATTAAGAGCATTGTTACATGTCTTATTCTATTAAAATCATACATTAAGTTCGTAGGATAAATTGTAAATTACGTTACAATAGTATTTGTGATTTACTTGAACCACTAACATCTTAATTTCATAGTTAATATCAACTCGATGATAATCATTTTAACAATTTATAATACATAAAAAATCTCAATTTAAATATGGCAGTCAGTAGTAGATTTTGAGGACAAAACGCCATTGTCATAGAGAATAGTCACAGATAATATCAATAATTTCACACTTCACACGTCACACTATTCTATGGTTCCATAGATACTATCTTTCAATGACATTATAGTCCTCGGTACTATTGGGCCATTGACTTGTATTAAGTTTTGATATCGTGTTTTGAATCGTTTAGCTATCAAGCTTTTTTTAACTAAATATGGTCTTAGTAACACATTTTTTTTTTAATTTAAATGATTTAATTGCCTACTGTATAATATGCGTTCCCCAATACGTGTCTTGGCTTTAAACATTATATGTTCTTCGATTTTGTTTTGTCATTGATGATCAGTGATCATCTAATGATCTGTGATCTTTGACCTACTGGAGCCATAAGTCTCGTTTCTGAACATATAAAAAATACGTACGACGAAATAAGAAAAAACTGAATTAGAAAGCACCACCTCAGGCTTAAGAAGCGCCTCTAAAGCCCAATACTCCTAACGCACCTGCAGAAGGGAATTATCAAAGTAAAAAAAAAATTCCGTGCTTACTCACAAAAATAAATTATCTATGATATAAACCAAGCTATTTTTAAATATATCATGTCCTTAAGAAAAGCACTTTTTGAACGGATTGAAGCTATGTATTATTATTAAAAACTTATAATTATTTACATAATTCTAAATTTTAAATTTTTTCCTACGTTTCGCGTTCTTTTCAGCGTGCGTGGTCACGGTGACTTCAGACGAAGGGTGTTAAATGTCAAAAGTATCACAGCTGCAGAGAAAGTTGTTTTATCTGTATTTATTGCCCCGAAGTTGATATCGACTAAAAGATGACGGGTCTTTGCAAATGTGTAAAAGCTATTTTCAGACACAAAAGACAACAAACAGTGCTATATCATTTACAAAAGACAGTGCTATATCATGTCCTGGTAAAAAGCCTTTTAAGCAGGTATTTCGGGCACTAATTTAATTAAAGTTACGTTATAAACAATTGCACAGATATGCAAAACCCGTCAACCGTCGAACACCATAAACAACGTTCCACAGAACATAAATTTCGAGCCGTCACAGCTGTAATGTTACAAAACTTCACTACCGCGGTCACTCCCCCGGAATAGGCAGGCTATTTACCAACTCACTGACCCTTGACCCATCTACCTAAATATGACCTTCGGACCCCAAGCCCCCGGTCATTGTGTAGCGAATTAATCGGTTCGTACACTATTGTACTGGCCACTGCCCATCTCTATTGTACTCGTATTAGAACTTAAGTGCGTTTTAGGGCTGGGAACTGGTTTGCGAATTTTTAAACCGGTTCTATATACTATGCTCCAAAAAGTTCCGTATTGCATATACATACAGTATTAGTTTTGTAATATGATGTATGTTCTTTATACGTTCTAAAACAATGTGTACGCATAAAATTATACAAGGAAATATGACATAACAAGTTTTTCACAGATACACATCAATTATACAATACCATAAACAAGCTAGCAAATGTAAAAAGTTATTAATCAACCACAAAATAAAATAATAATAAAAAATTAACATCATAACTTTGAAGATTGTTGTAAAATATATCAATAATTTAATTAATGTTAGTAATCAAGTTGTAAGAACGAGATAGCCTATGCAATGAATACGCTATCTCGCTCTTTAAAAGTCAGTACTTTAGTTTTGATTATAAGTGGCGTATGTGTTTTGGATGAGCTTATAAGTTAAACAATAATTATACAGAAGAATAAAGCAATGAAGAAGTAGCTATTTGATTCAAATACAAATATAGATTCAAAACGATTTATTCATCAAGGTAACACAATATACACTTATGAATGTCAATAAGGAAAAACATATTGAATGCTTCTAATTTTAAATTTACTGCCAGCTCTCAAATCAAGGGCGTAGAATGGACGAGGAGAACTGGCAATAAACTCTCCGCCACTCATATAATCACCAAGTTTTTTGTTTTACAAAATGTTTGTAAGGAGTTGCAACCATCACACCATGTTCCAAATGACACCTTTAAGTAATTATATACGTTAGATACGTGGACAAAAGCGATTTAAAGTGTTACAAAACAATTTTAATGGTTATAAATTATATGTATAGCAAGTGATGATTTTAATTAAACAAATGTTTGACGTCCAATATAGGTTATATAAGTCGGTGAGTCGGTTAAGAATTATACAATACAAGTTACAGGGTTCATTACTGTAATTGAGTTAACATTTATAATTTGTTTAAAATAATTTTAACTACATACAGAGTTAATGTTAAGAAATACAAAACATAAATGGAATAAACGTGTTAAATGATTAGTTTTTTTTATAGAACAGGGGACAAACGCTCAGCTGATGTTAAGTGACACATGGACACTCTCAATGCCATGCTCGCGAGTGCGTTGTCGGCTTTTTAAGAATTGGAATTACGCACTTTTCTTGATACTAGTTCGAATTGGGTCAGAAATACAATCTAATAGATCTACGTTACCAGTAAAGACAAATAAATTATGACAATAACTATGACCAATACAAGATTATTACGGAACTTTAAACACATATAGTATATAAATTATATTACTATCTATATACTAGACATTGATAGTGTATTTTCTTATAAACAAACGTAGTCAGTTCATACATAATTTCAATTCAATATTTACTTTGAGTCTTACCCTATAACAACAATTATTAATAAAACAAAATCTATCACCGGAAATGCTCCCCCATTAGGATATTTATCATGGGGTAAATTTGCATACACAAGTACGCAATAATAATATAAGTTTGAATCGTGAATATTCTGTGGAAACCTTAAAAAAGTTATTGTGTTCACTTAAACGTTTTAAAACTATATATTCACTATAGCCTTGAAAAAAATATATATTGTAAGTGTCGAATATTAGTAGATATATGCAACTCAATTGAAATCATTCAAATTGTGGGCAAAAATATTTTCTGGTTTATGTACAGACTAATAATAGAATAATAACAATGATATACATAACGGAAGTACCTACATGCAGATTTAAATTTCATTCAAAAAACGCTGTCACTCAAACGGATCAACGAAAGGTGTGCGTTTATGCAAATTTTTCGTACACCAAGCAAAAATCACCTCTATAATTACTATAAAGAGTTTTATATCCCATAACATCTCAATAACAAAAATATTTGCATTAGAACTTTCTTTATACGAATGTAACAACTATGTCTTGGACACAACGGTTAGATTTGCGTACACTTATTGCCCTTTGATTTGCATCTAATTTGCATGGTGCATTGTGAAAGTTTTACTTTTTAAATAGCCACAAAAGATTTTTTTTAATAAACAACATTGCAAAGTTGAAAATAGAACATCTGCCATAGGGACGCGATCGGTTTGCGAATTTGAATATTGCGTTCGATTTTTGAATCGAGCATAGAATATAGATAATAAATTATGCTAATATCAATATTATTGATATTAGCATAATTTATCATTGTGGTACGTAGTCTGTGTTAATAATTTACTAAACGAAAAATGCATATAACCGTTTTTGAATATTTAATCAAACAAATATATACTTTTAATATCCAACTCTTTTTCTGCTAAGTACATGCGTAGGCTGTCAAGTGTGAAAAGAAATGAGCATGTTAGAAGAATATGGCGGCTTATGTCTAAAAATGGACCCGCATAGATGATTTTAGCAATGATGTTATATAGGATATATAAAGTTGTTATTTTGGAGTAAATAAACAACGTTTTTCAAGAAACGCAAGTTTTCTTTCGAATAATAAAACTTAAAAACACCCTAATCTTCGAGGAAAGGCAATGGTGGTCAGTAAACAGTCATGAAACGTCGAGTTACTAATGCAATAAATTGGCGTTTATGTTCATTAAATAAGTTTTGGTTAAACGATAATATTAGCAAATAAGCGTGGAAGCGTATGTAGACCATACATTTTCATAACAATTATAAATTGTATAACTTATTAAGTATGACATTTCCGTGTGCTGATTTTTCTTTTATACTTAATCCATCTGAATGTCCCACTGTATTTTCAAATAAACGATTTACTAATAGTATTTATACAATTCTTAGGCCCAGTTGTTTTTTTTAAAGAATAAACTCTTTTATACAACTTTGAAATATTTTTTATTTTTATTAATGCCCATTTGATGTTAAGCGATATCGCCGCCCATGGACACTTACATTGCCAGGAGCTACGCAAATAGGTACGATGCTGGTATTTAGAATTGAAATATCTACTGAAGATAGCTAATTAAAAAAAATATTTTTAAAATATTCAAAATATCATATAATAATTATTTAAATGTTAAAACATACAAAAATACTACAAATATAGCGTTACGCCCATCTAAAATTTGGCACGCGTTCTGATTATGAATTTAAATTGCAAACATTTATTTGCAACGAGTTATTGGACAATGGTATCCAAACCAGAAATTCTAGTTTACTTGCGAATTTTTCAAAAGGGGAAATTTTACACTGGCAACACCGGTTACAACAATGTTTTGTAAATACATTGTCCGGAATGACCTGCGCTGTTAACGAATTATTGAATTAGTTAATAATTATGGTGGGTGAGTTATAAATAAAAATTAATTTGATTTATCGCTTAGATTCTGATTGGGGCTATTCTTAGTTGTAGCATAAATCTTACCTTAACGCCAGTAGTAAGTACTAAGGGCGTCGTCAGCCAATTGTCCAGGAGGCTAGAGGGTACAACCGAAAGGAAATGTATGAATTGTATACCTAATGAAAGAGATTGTATTAGTACAAATGTTATGATAAGTTATGGTATGAATTGTATAATGAAAGAGATTGTATTAGTAAAAATATTAATTAGTGAATTATACTCGTAGAATTTTTTATTCTGTGGCGGCCGCCTTGAATTATATCGTTTTTTGTATATTTAGATATCTAGATGTTGACTAAGACTTCACAAAAATACAATTTTATACTTCCATATATTAGGTACCTACTAATAAAGACGTCTAGAAGAAACTTTTAGCAGTAGGAACCATTTACATTTGGGCCCGTTTTGTAAAACGTCAATCTTGAATCTTCAAGTTTCAAGAGCTCTGTTTTCTGTATGAAGTTTGACATATTTCACAACACATTTTTATTTAATTTATTATTTTATTTTTAACTGGTTTCTGATATACTTAGATAGTCTATAAACTGTAAGTATATATTGTCTAATACCTGCAGCTGAGTTTCATTATCGGACGTCAAGGCAAAATACGAAATACCATCCGTATCACCTCGACGTCCGTCGTTCCACAACTGAGCGTTTTCTAAGGCAGTTTTTGCCACGCACCACCACTATGTGGAACCAGCTGCCCACTGAAGTATTTCCGAACCAATTCGACTTAGGGTCCTTCAAGAAAAGAGCGTACCACTTCTTGAAAGGCCGGCAACGCACTTGAGAGCCTTCTGGCAATGTGAGTGTCAATGGCGGCGGTATCACTTAACATCAGGTAACAAAAATCTTGTAATGTAAATAAAGTATTATAATGTATGTGCGCACTGTCATTTCACCAAGCGTCCTTTCGGTAGTGTCCAAATGTTTCGTTTTTTGCTGTAATTTCTTATTCTAAGCCAGTTGTACATAATTATTTTAGCCCCGCCCTTTCTTGAAAAATAAAATAATTAACAACTGACAATTTTGGCAGAGAGTTGACGGACTCTAGTCCATTCTACGACGTTGATAATTGTCAGTAAATGTCATATGGAGTTATTTTTTTATGACTTTTATAAGTATCTACCTATAAATGACTTGTGAAATTTTGAGTTTGACCGCCTTATAGAATTTTAGGAACTGTCAAAATCAAGTGTCAACGCTGGGAAGTAAGTAGGTACCTAGACGGACTAGCTAGCTAGAAGAGATTTAGAAGAGTTTCACCCATAAATCTATTGTTTTCACTATATAATTAAAATAGTAATTTGTGGTACATATTATAGAATTTCGAGATTAGTTTTTTTTATAGGTTATAAGAAAAGAGCAGAGCAGTCCAATAGGATTTCCACAAACTATAATACACACACCTATTTAAGATAGAAACTATTATTGTTCTTGAATTTGTTATAATTGCAAAAGAAGAAAACAAATACCTAGGTGATTTATCTAGATTATGAGTCATTAATAAAAAAAATCTAGCCAGAACAACCGAAATAAAACTAAATTTTGATCGAAATCTATTCATTCATACAAATAACATAAAATAATCCAATATCTATATTTGTATTACTCTATCGTACAATATTAGTGACTGGGCATTAATCAATACCGCGGCCATAATGATTAACCTAAGCTTTGATTTGAAAATGGAACGCGCGATTTCGCGCCAAAATTCGGCAAAGACCGCGCCTCACATACGAGCTCCGCCCCACACACGCTAGCCAATCGCACGACTCTAAACACCCTCGCGCAACACGCATATTGATCTGCGGACACAGCTCGAACCGTTTACATTTCGACATATCACATGCTAAACACCGACAAACAATAATATATGAGGTAAGTGTATGCCATTTTAAACTTTATTACAAGGCAATAGAGTGTAACATAAATTGTATATGTTTCGAGTAGTTACGATTTTTTGTGTTTGGGCGAACGTATAATTTATTACTCTCATTTACAATAAGGAAAAGGCACTTTGTTGGATTGACAATAAGAATGTTTTTTGTGTATGATGATACACAAGTAAAAATTAAACTAAATTTAATATTTTAATGAATGATTTTTTTTAATATTAATATAGTTTCGGATCAGTATGATTTCGGTTATTGTATATATATACATTACAACAAAATTGAAAAAACTATTTAAAAAATAATGTAAGTAATGAAATGTTCATCTTTAAACAAACAAATCAAAATGTTTTAAAGTTACTAAAACTAAAACAGTAGTGACAAATAATATCTGTAAAATTTAAATGTAATACGTTTAAGCTTAGAATTGACAAAAATCTTGAGTAGTGAAGGCGCGATAGAAGAGCCATCTGTAGTTTTATTTGTAAAACTTTTATATAAAGCATAAGTACAGCCATAAACTTTAGTTTGTCTACTAGTCACCTGATGGCAGTTCCCTTAATTTACAACTAATTTAAGATTTTTTACGAAATATGGACGACCAAACAAAATCTAAAACGCAGTAACTAAAGATAGTTAGCCCTAAAACAACTAATATTTTTCATTGATGAGCGATGCAAAACGAAGAAATACTACTTTCTTAAAATACAATAATCTCTAGTCAACTGTCTCAAAGAACACAAATATTATACTATAATACAAGTCTCCTGTCTTTGTACATAAACGCCATCTAGGTTATCTTAAAAAAAACTAATACCTAACCGTCGGAACTTGGCAGGTTCTGAAACGTAACATAGTTATTATAGATGGCTCTAAACTTAACATTATTTTTTACGCCAATATATTTTACTTGTTATAACACACATGTAGGTCTCAATTAATGTGAAGGTTATTTTTACAGTCTCACTCTACCTAGTATAGATGGCGCTTAAATCAATTATTATAATAACAATAGGAAACGTAACCAACTATTTAGATTTTTGATAGGGGGTTAAAATGTTTTACTACCTCAATAAAAAAAAAATCATTTCCTTTTCAAAATTAATAAACACAAAAACGTTTTGATTTCAGAGTATCTATCCAACTGCCGACAATGCAGCGCTACGTACCGTCATGAGTCTCAGATACATCAAAATATTGATTATGATGTATATTAACTTAATAAAGGACCTAACAAGGAACATTTACTGAATAAAAGCTCTTTTCGTTAATAATTGAAAGCCTACATACAGCGGGAGACGGCAGTAGCTGCCGGTGCCACTATCAGACTTATGCACCTAGATCTACGGGGAAAAAACATTACAATACAAACACAGCTATTTTAAACTTAGCGATCAACCGCTCATAGCCGCGCCGTATAGGTTAATAGTTTCGCTAATCAACACATTTTCAACAGGAAATATGATCGATCACGAGGGAAGAGGAACATGATCAATCGACCTTGAATTAGCTACGTATATACACTGATTACTTATGATTCAAAAACAGGGTATGGCTCCGGCGCAGGTATATCCCTCTTGATCTCAACATCAACATACATTTACCTTTAGGCACACACAGTTCGATTTTTCAATGTGAATGTGAATGCTCTAACCCATAGGAATTAATAAGTTCAGTATTAAATTCGTGCCCCTTGCCCTACTTGGGAACCTGGATTCGACAGATCCACAGATGTCCAAAATCACTGTTTATCATAAGATGCTGACTGCAGAAAATCCCAAAATGGCACTGCCAGCGTTAAACCTGCTAGTGACAAAGCAACATCTAAATCTCAACTGAATTAATCTCAAAATAATGATAAACATCTTTTTGTCCTTGGTGCGACAGGCAGTTTTTTGTGCAGAGGCTATTTCAGCACAGAGCAATCATTTTCATATATAGTCCTGGAATGTGTCGCTTCCCAACGAACAAAAATCCTGGGAGCAGTGAGGGCACTCCATGAAGCCTTCAAGGTGCCAAGGAAACTTCTGAGTTTTTGCCACAGTACTACAGTCTACAATGAGTACTACTAATAAATGGAAAAAAAACTATCAGCAGTATTGAATAAAAATTTATTATTATTTAAATAATATTAACAGAGATCTAATTTAAACACAAATAATATACGAACCTAACAGGCAGATTCAAATTATATGCTTTTAATAGCAGTTTTCAGTTTCACTAATATATACAGCTTTCAACTTAATAAAACCAGTCAACTACATAATACCATAATATGTCATTTAATAGTATTCATGAATATTTTATAATTTTAATGTAGGAATCAATAATCAATATTATACTCGCAACTCAACTCGACTCTAAGTTACTATTTAATGATAAATACCCAAATTTTAGTCTTTCATTATAAGCATATACAATCAGTGTACATTCTTTGGACATCAGCACTGCTTGAGAAACATTATTTTTGTTGCATGAGCACTTATAACAATTATAAAATAATCACTGTTTAAAAATATCCCACAATAAATCAATACAATATATAAAATTTATATTTATCAAAGTTAGTAAAATAATTTATTGCCTTAAATTTTTTTATTTACATTTAATTTTATTCACTTGAACAACCAAACTACACTTTTGTATGGAAATTATGTGAGCCAGTAGCCCAAGGCAACTACAGTTTTGCATCTGTTTCAATAATTTTTTTATTCATAACTTTAAAGACATTATATCACACAAGGTTGATAATGTGTCTAAGACATGCCATTTTTCTTAAGACATCTTCCTTTAACAGTACAAACTTTTATTGTGAACATAGAAGAATGTAATGTCTCACCTAGAATACATCACTTTGGGGAATTATACACTTCACCACAAAGTTAACACTGGCTATAAAGTTATACTTGACAACCCATTTAAAGCTCTTATATATAAATATATAGTTTTTTATTTGCTAATCTTCGAAGTATGTTTATGAGACTATGTTTCATAAGCCAAGTATAAGATTAGATTATTTTTAATTCAGACTGTATGTTTATCCCTTACAGGTTCATTCAAAACCAGTGGTATATCACCACCAATATTTCTTGGGACCCAACCAGCAGACTCTTCTTCTAATCTTTTATTTTCCTCTTGAATGCGCTCATA
Source organism: Pieris brassicae (assembly GCF_905147105.1). Lineage (NCBI taxonomy): Eukaryota > Metazoa > Arthropoda > Insecta > Lepidoptera > Pieridae > Pieris > Pieris brassicae. The sequence continues at coordinate 20,677,366 of NC_059665.1, read as the reverse complement.
TTCATTAATCTCAATTTGATACTTTGGAGTTGTGATACCAAAGAAATCTGCTAATGTTTCTCCAGCATAGTCAACTACTTTTAATAATTTGGTACCAGATTTCCATGTGTAGTAGGAGATCCAAGGACCCCAAGAGAGTGTTTGCTGAAAATATATAATAATAATAAATATTGCATCTGAAAATATTTCTTTTACTGAAATACTAGTAGAATTTATTAAAATATAAACAATTCACACATTTTTAATTTCAACAATTTAGACTACTTCAACTTAATATGTACTGTATGTAATACTGTATGGAAAAAAAATCCAGTACTGTACTGTGTATAATTTCAGAAATATTTTAATTTTAGACTTTTGTCTACAAAAGAGTCCATTTTTAGTGGGCATAAACAATTGTAACGTTTAAAGATTTATGTCCTATTATAACAGATTTATAAGTTGCTCTATAATATGGTTCATAAAAATGTTTACCAGTATAGAAAAATACTGAAATACTTCATACCATCATTCGTTACAACATATTTCGTAACAAGCATTTATTTGATAAGAAAAGAGACATATATTTAACATCCTATTCTACACAATAAGAATGAAATACAATTTGAGACCAAACTTCTGTAACACACAAGTTAAATTTAAACTTACAGGCTCAATATTTTCCACATCATTTGGAGACATATTAATTTCATCTAACATTGTCTCTTCGATTTCCTCTTCAACACCATCACAGCAGTGAATAACTCTCACTTGTTTGTTTATTATCACCACATCTACTTGGTCCCGGTTTACATCTGCGTTAGGCATATTCATTGTATTTGAAGATGTTGGGAAGGTGGTGGACGCGGACACTGGTGCAACAATGACGTGTTAAAATTTTTACTAGCTTTAATGTGCAAAATTTGTTTTACAGTATAGTTTGCTTTATTTCCAAAACACAATGCGTACGAAGTACGAACTACGAACATTCAATAATATTCTCCTTTTCTATTTAACATGACAGCTAACAATTGACTGTTGATAGTAGTGTATGTTTTAAAAAATAAAATGTGGTAACACTAAGACCTTTTTCAAAGGCTAAAAAATCTCTGTAGTCTGTTTAATAATATAAAATTATTGTTTACCTATATTCTAATTTCTATATACCGTTACAATATACATTAGTGAATATTTTTGGCTTAAAGGTCTCGTTACCAGGCCATAAAATTATTAAAAAAAAAATTAGTGAATATAGTCAATATTTAAGATTTTTTGAAGTAACAATGTAAATAAATAATACAATAATTTAAAACTTTGAAAGTACAGTTTACGACATATTTAGTGTTTAAAAGTAAAGAGTTTAGTGAAATTATATAATTATTAATTAAACTCTGGAATTTCAAGTACATTATAACTTTAATAAATAAGTTGTGGAATTTAGAGCGCATTATTCCTTTGAATTAAAGAATGTAATTAGAAACTTAGAAAACCATAACTTAAACATCACCAAACAATCAAGCACGTACATGTACTGTAATAATCAAAAATGGAAGGTAGATGCAGGAGTTGTTTATTAGAATATAACGATGATTCAGAATTATTTAAATATTCGGAGAAAAATCGACGTCGCTTTGTATACTCTACAGGAATTCAGGTAATACATATTTAACAACTACTTCTAGTCTAAACACATGTTAGCTAGACTTAGAAGATACCAACAAAAAGACATTATTATTCTGATAATTCTTATAGGACCAATGTTTTCATTTATTATAATAATCCGTATGTGTTACAGGTTAAACGTGATGATCTGTTAATATTTCAATTGTGTAAAGAATGTAATTCAAACATGAAAGTAGCTTGTAAATTTAAAAAATCATGTCGGTCATCTGACCGTATATTTAAATCTTATATGCAAGCTAAGGAATTAGAAGATAATATTGACTTTGACACATTCATTAAAGGACATGATGATTCCATTAAATTAAGGTAAAGAAGCTGCATTAGTCATAAGTTTGGAATATACAGCGCATATACAGTAAAAAACATCTTTATATGCTTTTGTATTATTAAATTAGTCATTAGGTTATGTTAATATTAATATAAATTTACTTTACTTTTTTATACAAATGTTATTTTGTACAATCTTAATGCATATTTTGATGGTTTCTTATTATGAAAATTTCCATTTTTCTTTTATATTTTGATGTCCACTACACAACTATAATGGAATGAAAACTTCAGGTTACCACTAAACTTGCAGGATAATACACCAACTCATAATAAAAATAAAGATGTTGATAACGGTAAGTAGAAGTACGAATAATCATTGATAATTTATTAATTAGGTATAAAATATTTATGTTATGTTTGATCATTTATATGATTTTCGATGACTTTGACATTTTGGTGGTATAATACCATTATTATAGAGCTTAAAATATTCAGTTACCTAAACCAAATATTGTATATTGTCAATGACAAATAACAATTAATTACAGTATACTGAACAGATTGTTCTTCATTCACTTTACTATTTTTTCAGTTTCAACTACAACAAGTATGCGTAACTTCCTAACTGATGTAACTCACGATATTCCGGACAATGAGGCTCGTATCATTAATGAAGTAATTCAAGAGGAAGCCGATATATCTGATGCTTCCATTGACTCCCATTGGCTTCAAGATGAAGCTTCTGTGGTATCTGATTTTAGATTTGACTTTGGGTAAGAGGATTTTCAACCTTATGTGCGTGACTTAAGAGCCTTTAAGAACAAAAATGAAATAATGAAGAGGTGTAGTAGGTTCTAATTAGTTCTAATTAGGTTCGACTAGTTCTAATTCTTAATAAAATTTAAAATATACCTCGTTTATACAATCCCTACTTGGTCACTGCAGTTATAAAATCAGGTTTCTAAATTTATCCACAATGCTTAACACGGACCAAGTGTGTTTATGCCTATGAAAACAGTTTTAATGACATACTAAGATTTATGTCAACTTAGTTGGACCTACTACATAAATAATTTTTTATCCCGTATATTTTTATATGATTACAAAGTTATTTATGCAGTAAATTAATCAGTATATCTTTGTGTGATATAATAATGGAATGTTAGGTGTCGATATATGTTTCGCAGCCATTCTTAATCGGCCGTTCAATTGTTTGTAATAGTGTTTGTTACAACATTTAATAAACGGGCTGGCTAATGCTTAGGCCATTCGTACGATACAGTCATTATTTGGTATAAATAAAAAATATATTTTATTATTATTATATATATATATATATATATATATATATATATATATAAATGTTTTATTTATACTAAAACTATTATATTTCATTCAAAATATTTATTTTAATATAAAATAGCTTAAGTAAAATTCACATTATTATAATCCCTACACTCTTTCATCGTACTTGTTGTTTTTCATGAAACATTGCAAAACATCATCAAAGTTGTGGTTTGCCGACGCTATATTGACAGTTAGAATTATTTCGTTTCGAGTTTGAGAGTGGCAGAAAGTGGAATAAAATTTAAATTAACAGTCAACAGGCTAGGCAAGTAATGATACGTCATCGATCCAAGTCATTTGCCTGATTGTTTGATCAACTGGCTGACCATCTTTCAGGCCGCTAGTTAAACGGCTAGGCTGTTAATTGAACGGCTAATTAAGCTAGTTGGGTGCGACATATACACAAATCGTATCATTCAGTATGGGTTAAATATTTTATTAATTTAGAGTGGTGAGTGCCGTACAAATCAATGTATTTATTTAAAACATAAAAGATTTGTAATATTGATATGGTCACTATGAGATGTGGTTAGGTTGGCTAATTATGAAATAACTTAAAAGACTTTCCCTTACATAGGGGCTATCTCACAACTATTTAAGGTAAAAGAACTGCGTTGCGAAACTTGTTTTTTTTTACAAGTTATGTTTTTGATGGCATTATATATTTACTTTTAAGAAAAGTAATAATAATTCCAGAAATGTAAATAAATTATTTTATATAAATTATAAAAGAATAAAATTAAATCACATGGCGTTACAACCCTTTTAGGTCTGGGGCTCAGATTTCTGTATCTGTTTCATGAGAATTTGTTAATCTTTAGGCAAGTAGGTGATCGGCCTTCTGTGCCTGTCGCACTCTTTCGATTTTTTGGGTCTAAAGCAAGCCGTTTTGCGCACGATTTTTTCCTTCACCGTTCGAGCGAATATTAAATGCGCACAAGTCCATTGCGGGACCACAAGCTGGGAGTCGAACCTACGACCTCAGGGATGAGAGTCGCACGCTGAAGCCTCTAGGCCAACACTGCTCTATCTGCACTGCAATATAAATTATATTATTCGATTTTAAGCCATTTTTAACAATCAGGTCATGGGTTGAAACTTGAAATACTACATTATATATGAACATATAGATATGTTTTATCTTACGAAATAATCATACTTTCAGTTTGAGCCCATTTTCCACACATTCCATTGCAAATGATCATTGTTATACATTACCAGAATTTAATCATGAAAATTTTAAAATGAAATTATCTGAAAATCAAAAAGTCTATAATGAAAATAATCAAGAAAAAAAATTAGAAATACATAGAAGTGATACAGCAAGATGTGTTATTGATAAGAATTTGGATAAAGCTTTGTTAGACGAGAGCACTGATCGGATTGCATTAGAAGATTTACTTGCAACACCTCCAAGTTAGTAACAATTTTAAATATTACTGAAAGGATTGTAAAATTAGCTTAAATGTGTATAACAATACACACTTTGTTATACACTGTCTAAAAGCTGTTATTTTTATACAAAAATCTGTGATGGTATAGGACTTGTGTCTTTTGTAGATATTTTGATCAATAAATAGTTATATTATATTGTGATATAATCCCACGAACTTTGTTTTAAACAAACAATATTAATAGCTGATGTTATTTGTATAATTACAGTCGTCTCAAACGCCTGGGCGCCATCGACACCTACAATAAATAACATATTATTTGGAGATAAACTTGATGATGATATTAAGAAATCCGGTCAAAATATTGAACAATACAAAGAAGTTCAAGGTACAATTGATGTATTGGACGAATTCTTAAATTTAAACAACTTTGAAGACAAAGTATATGATACAGTGAAAGAAAATGGTGTAATAGATACTAGTTTAAAAGAATATAAAGAAAATTATGAATTAGATACAAACTTAACAACTGAAGGAAATGTTAATGAAAATCAAGATTGGTTTGAGGAAACAAATGAAACTAAATCTATAGAAACATCAATAACTGATATGAAACAAAATGGAAAGCATGTTATTATTGAAGAAAGTGACAATAGAATACGCATAAAAATAAAACGTAAAATGGAAAATAATGATAAAATAATCGATAAAAATGATAAACAGCTCAATCAATTAAATCCAGTTAAAATAAATGATAGTAATAATGAACAAGATAGTCGATCTCCGAATGAAGATGAGTGCTGTTTAAAAGAACTGTTGTGTAAAATATGTGATAAGAAGTTTGATAAATTGAGATTTCTCAAAATTCACTTTACAAAGAAACATAAAATGAAAATTAATCCATGTATAAGGAGTCAAGTGAAACGTATTTGTGCGTATTGTGGACTTGAGACTAGGCAAAGTCTATCTAGATTTTTGAAACACATTGATACACACGTGGTATGTATTTTAATAATTGCACATTTCATTCCAGGTTCAATATGAAGTTTCATTTATTTCAGTATAAGTAAAAAATATTTGAGAATGACAGCTAGGTACTATATACTGAGGCCATTTTTAACATGAATAACTGATTAAATTTCTTTGTATATTTCTAATATTCAAGTGTAATGTCGGATTAATAAAAACATAAATGTCCAAAAACAATATAGAGATTCAGATACGAGACTTAGTACGAACTCCCAAAAAAACCAAAGTCAATGACAATCTATGGTTTGAGCCAATCTTCTGTCTTAACGATGCTAAATAAATTTATATTTACAATTAAGTTTTTGCACTTTAAATTAATTAATTTTGTCTTTATCTTGCAGTTTTTTTTCAATAAACACATTATTGTAATTTTATGTGGCTCACAGATTACTAAAACGTTTTCTTCTTTTTTTATTTTATCGCCTGGTCTTCTCTGTAATCATACTAAAAACAGTAGAACAATGTTTCTGAATACTATAGTATAAGCTTGGCTTCAACCGTCTTACAATAACGTTTCTGAATCTCAGCCTGTATTTAAATTACTACTCTCAAATTTTATCTTGACTTTTGTTAAGACTTCTTGCTCTATGTAGTTGGCTTTTTGGCAGTACTCAAAACATTTCGGAATTTTTTGTTCATTTTACTATTAAGGGTAATGTTCAAGTAATACGTAATGATACTAATTTGGGGGGGGGGGGTCCTCTTGTAAAACGTTACGATGCAGGGCGGGAATTGAATTACGCGTTACTGATAATATTATTTTCGACTTTCCAGTACTTTACACCACATAATGGTAAGTTTTAGGTATAAAGACACTGGGCGTGGTCACGAAACGTTTTACTATTGGATACAGAAAAGTTACGGTGCGTTCATGGGGGGGGGGGGGGGCAAGAATCTCCAAAAATTGAGAGATGTAATATTTGAACGCTCCCTAACCTATGAAAATTGTCAATATAAGCAATAGTTATACGACGATGATTTTTTTTTAAATGTAACACCTGATGTTCATCTGTTATTAAGTGATACCGCCTCGTCTGGTCTGCAACTGCGTTGCCGACCCTTAAAGAATTAATATTTCAAGTAATTGGAATTGTTTCAGAACAAAGTGTCATATTCGTGTAATAAATGCAGTTTCACATTCAGTACTAAACGGCGATTGATAACGCATGAAAATGTTCACAAAGGAGTGTCAGATGTAAAACCAGTCACTAAACAGAAGGTATGCCTTAACGTCACTCGTTATAACGACAAAATTCCTGAATGACGGTACTTAAGGAATAAAATATTATTTTAATTAAAAAGAAAATCAAAACAAATGTAAAAAATTTGGTTCCTGTGTACTTTTAACCCGTGCATTTCATCGCAATATTGCGATACTTATTATTTTTTTTTTTGTAGAAAATAATGTGTGGTATATGCGGTAGGGCATACACATCGTCGAACTATCACGTTCATATGCGAAGACATTTAAAGGACTACGCGTATAATTGCGTAGAATGCGATGCCGGCTTTTACAGGAGGACTGATTTGACATTACATATGAGGTAAATTTTCTGAGATTTTGAAAAAAAATGTATAAAACGTGGGTTTATGGATTTTTGTTTGTGTAGCAACTTAAAACTGAGTTGCCATTTTTGTGATTTGAGTTATTGTTTTTTTTTTTCTAACTTTAACAAAAAAAAATGTTTTTTTTAAAGTGCCTTCGCCGGTACTATATAACTAAGTCAAATGCGATTCCAACTTCGATATTTATCTGTGGTACCAACGTTCGGCGCTACTGATAATGACAACTAATCATCAATTTTAGTAATACATTGGAATATCTACGACAGAGTGACAGTATGGGAATGACATTAGCTCAGGCTTTGTCACGTGACCGTTTTCAAAAAAATCGTTTAGCGCTAGTGGGTTTCGCCTGTTAGAAAGTTATTTAGCCACAAGCCCCGGGGCTGTTAGAAAAAATTATAGCTTATAATACCCGGGGATTAATTAAATAATTTTTGAAATTGGTCCAATACTTTTCGTTCAACAGCTTCGGACATACAAATGCGACATAACGATTACATGTGACACGTAGTTGTAATAACTTAAATTTAAATTATTTTTGACATATATATTTTTCCACAGAACTCACACAGGTGAACGTCCCATGACTTGTACATTCTGTAGCAAATCATTTAAAAGACGAGATATTCTCAATGTCCACATCAGAAGGCACACGGGTAAGTCTTTTTAAAGGGTTCATTATTTAGCCGAGTGTTATCTGTCCAAATCGGCATTTTTTTACAGCTCATATTAAAAGTATACAATTAAAATTATTTAACAATCATTATAGTTATAATAATGAAAAAGCATTATCTTTGTTATGAAAGGGATCCAGAAACAACATGTATAGGAATAAATTTATGTTCATTAAAAAAGATTATATATAACATAAGAAACAAATTATTTATTTTTAGGGGAGAGGCCTTTTAAATGCGATATCTGTGATAAAACTTTTACGACAAAACACAATTTGATGACTCATAAATCTCGTTCCAAGGACTGTCTTATTCTACAAGAAAAACTCGCTTTTCCTAATGGTATACAAGATTTACCCTGATGTATCAATGGAATTAAAAAGAAATTACTAAACCGTGTTTTATTTTGCAATATTCTTTCGTCGTCGTTATATATAATATATGTACGAATTTTTATATGTACGGCTTTTTGTCTATTAGTAGAAATAAATACTATAATCGTTTCACTCAAAGTTGTTATTCAAATTATCATACAAAGCTTATAAAGATTTAAATATTTACTAGTTGCCCCCACGAACTTGGATTCTCCTCAATGTGGTTTTAGTTAGCCTTAATACCGTGACACGATAGAATAATTTCACTGTATTATCGTCACTATAATTGGAATTTGACACGTGGTTGGCTATGCTAGCACCGAAAATTAAAAAAAGTAGAAATAATTGAATTTCACGGTATTTCGTTTACTACAAAATAAATTTAATTTATACTTTAGCCTCAATAACACGTGGTAATCATGATATTGAATTGTAGCTTATATGACACGTTTGTCGGTTTACCATAACAGTGTCATCATCTATTGATTACTTACTCAATCCAGGCGAAAAGTGTCGACATCTGTTAGAATCTTTTGGAGTTAACAGATAATTGTGACTGTCAATTAATTATAGACAAATAATTTGCAATAAAATAAAATTGCGACTATAATTAAAGATCTAAGCTATCCTATCTCTTAAGTTGGACCAGACTGCACACGGTGTGCCAATTTAATTTAAAATCGGTTAAGTAGTTTAGGAGTCCATCGCGGACAAACATCGTGACAGGATGATGGTAATGGTAAAGATAATGGTCGTATAGTGAATTCGTATCGATTGAGTTAAACCCCTATTTGTCTAGTCTCCCAATTACTGTATGGTGCTTATAATCAAAATACCATTTATTCGTGTAAGGTATTCTAATGTAGTTATGTAAGTTAGTAGACAAACTTATTGTAAATAATATTACTTTTTTAGTCAAATTTATAGCGTAGAACGGATGAGAAGAACTGGAAATGAATGAATGAAATCTCCATTACTTTAAATCGCCAAGAATTTTACTTTTACAAAATGTTTAAAAGTATCTGCAACCATTACATCATGCCTTTCACCACATATTAGTATACTAAAGAAGCTGGTCGGCCCATATGTGACTTTCACAGCGTTCATAGATGCGTTGCAGGCCTATCAGGAAAGAGTGCTAGGGAAGCTGATTTTATAGTTCGTGAATTCGAAATTCGAACTGGAACATTTACAACTATCGAGATGGTATCGACAATTTTGTTACTAATTTTAATATATGAAATTAGTGGGGTGAACCTAAATAATTACTCAAAAACCCCCTTAGTTACGTTTTGGTAGAAGAGTGGAACTCGATATTATTCAGACATCACTTTAGCCAGCTTCTTATAACCTAACGCCTAACTTTAAATACCTTATAAATTATCAGTGAAATAAACTCTATTGTCGTTGAAATTTTGACATTGATTATTAAACTAAAAGCGCCAAAAAGTTATACCAAAGCAACATTTTACGTATTAAGTCGGATTAGTTATTATTTAATACACGGGGACAGTGAATATAATATTGATGTTTCAATACTAAATCTATATAAAAAGCCTAGCCCTCAAAATATTATTCTTACTAGAGTATTAAAAGAGGTTGGGTTTGGATCTATGCTTCTACGGTTCCCAGCACGACATGCTTGCATTAGCATGGTAGCATAGGTGCAAAGCCACCCTACCACATCCTTCTGATGGGTAGGGAGGCGTGGTCTTGGGGGTAGCGCAGGTCGCTGTGATCCCCAAGGCAAGTTTGGTGGACTAACCTTCCCGAGGTTGCCAACCCTGTTTTTGGTCTAATGTACCCTATGTATTAGACGTAACTAAAACCACCAAGCGAACTATTGCAGGGATGTAGAGGTCATGTCCTTGCGAGTTCATCATCCAAAATAAAAAGACGGTGGACAGTAAATGACCTCCCGCGTGTTTGTGCCGTGCGCGGGGACCCTTACGGGGGGATGAAGGAGTCCTGGAGGTTGAGTGGAGTAGTGCAACAAACTCCAGCTGGAGTCAGGGACCTCGGCCAGTTACGCGGAAGCAGCAGCATCCTACAAAGCCAACGAGCTTTGTGTTGCCGTGATGACTGAGCCCTTTATAGACATGACACAAGAACAGGCAGATAATATCCGCCTACAAATCGAGGGTAAAATCCAAGATGAGCTCATGGCGGATCTTGAAGCTACCCTAGCAACTAAACCCAAGGACATCAGATTCCGGGGTAGAGCCCACTTCTCAGATGGTGTCCTCAAAACTTGGTGCGAGGATACCTACACACTGGGATGGCTTACCGGAGCATGCGATGTCATCAACAATCCGATACCGGACACCAAACTGGTGGTACGGCCTCAGTCAGACATTCCGAAGAAGGTGCCGTGCTTACTGCATGTTCCAGAGTTCACTGGTAGCACGGAAACTGTACACCAGGCAAAACCGCCACCTAAACATCAGATCTTGGACCCTGACTCACGAACGTAGGACACAGGACCCGACAGGCGTATCTCTGTTCCTTCGTGTTCCGGAGTATGAGATCTCAAAGATCAAAGCACACGAACGCCGCATTTACTACTACTACTATCTGATGGGGAACATCTATATCCGAATTCTGGAAAAGGATGAACCCTCAGAGGTAGCTGCCGCCACAGTAACCACTGCCAGTACATCGGGGACGGGATCCTCGGGGCCAAAGCCGCCCTCGTCAATGACGGAGGTAGCCGCGGTCGCCGAGGCAAACGTCCCCATGGAGACAGTTCAACAACCACCCTCACCGGTGGAACTAACCTCGGATGACGAGTTCTTTCAGGAGACAGGGGGGAGTGAATTCAGCGACAGCTGTTTGCGCTCCTCCCCGTAACCGGACTGACCTTATCCAGACTAACCTCCAGCACAGCCAAACAGCGTCGGCTTTGCAGACTGCTGGAGAACAACCCGAAGACCATTGCCGCGATCCAGGAGCCGTGGATCAGGAATGGCAAGATATGCGGCCTGGGTAGCACCGGTGGTAAACTTTTGCTGGATACCTCCGTAAGTAACCCAAGAACCTGCATTATCATACCTAAACATGTACCAGCATACCTAATTAACGAACTGTGTTCAAGGGACCTTACAACCATTAGGTTACCTAGGGACGCACATCCAGACATCGTCCTGGAGTCCGCCTACTTACCGGGTGACAAGGACGTGCCCACTCCAGAACTCGGCCTTCTGGCTGACTACTGTGAGAGGGAGAAACTGGAGCTTATTTAGGTTGGTTTTCGTTTCGATTTGTTGATGTGCTCCGCGAGCGTGATTGTGAATGTGAATGGTGGCGAGAACGACTGTTGCGGTAGTTGTCGCGAGGTTGTGCTCGTAGCTCGGCAACTTCCAAAGACAACCTTCTTATTTCACCGATGAGGGTGTCGATGGTTGGTTGTTCTGGAGGTGGTGGCGATGCTACAGGTGTGAAAGGCGTTGCGACGGCAGCGATGTGTTGCGACGGCAGCGATGTGTTGCGACGGCGTGTGGACTTCCATCATTTTGTCCGCGAGCAAGGTCAGGTCGTCAAGCGTCGTTTTGATTTTAAACGCTTCGCTGACGGCTAGCACGGAACGAATGTGTGGCGGCAGATGCTCGAGCCACATCATTTTGATGGTGCTCTCGGGATTGGTTTAGGTTGATTGGTCCTTATTTGGTTAAAATAAAACTTCCTAATAATTCGTTGAGAAGAGGTGAAGATGGAATGTGGAATGTGTTTAATTTTTAAAAACTGTAGATTTATATACAAAAGTTATCCTACACTGGCCACTAGTGGTAACATGTGGTACCAAAATGCGAAGGGTGCGTAGACGATAAAATCGAGGCGCGGCAAAAAGTTGTCCTTTTCTGCGCGCAACCGTCGAAGGGTACGAACGTGTTCTTCTCAGAACAGTCCGATATCGTGGTCTAACGATAACGCCAATTAACTGTTCTTTTCAGAACAAATTATTGTTTCATGACGATAATGTTTACAACTGTCCTTGTCAGGACACATCACTGTTTCATTACGACACGTACTAATCACCTACACTTATAATCGCAGCAGACTCCAACGCGCACCACACGCTATGGGGTAATGCAAATACCAACGCTCGAGGTGAGAATATGCTTAACTTCATTCTTAGCAATAATCTTATCTTAGCAAACAGCGGCTCTGAACCAACCTTTATCAACGCACGCTCGCAAACCATAATCGATCTAATAATGGTGACCACTGGTCTGTCAGATCACATACAGGACTGGCATGTCTCCAGAGAGCTATCATGCTCAGATAACAGGTGGATCCGCTTTGCAATCAAAGGGGAGCTACCTAAACCACAACCACGACGCATACCTCGGAGAACTGACTCAGTAAAATTTTACAGTATAATCGGCTCAGAGGTAAGCAAACTAACAATACCAACCACCATTGATGTACAAGACATAGACAAACATGTAAATAACCTGCTAAATCATTTACAAAAACCGATGCAGAAACATGTGAACTACTGATGGAAACACACTTTCCAGGCTGCATAATTGCAAACGACCAGGCATGGCAACCCTATTCAGAAAGAGCCACCACCGACTCAGACTGGAATGTAGCTCACAAAATAATCACAAATGAAAAAGTAACATGGGCAATCAACTCCTTCCTACCATTCAAAGCGGCTGACCTGGATGCCATCTTCCCAGGCCTACTAAAATGTCTCAATCTTCCGAGCATGTATAGCCCACCGCTACATACCTTTGAAATGGAGGGAAGTGAAAATAATATTCATCCCAAAACCAGGCAGAGAGGACTATACCCAGGCGAAATCCTTCAGACCCATAAGCCTCACATCTTTCCTGTTAAAAACAATGGAGAGGCTAGGTGATCTGGAAATACGTAGCCAGGTATCGCTATCCAAATTCCTGCACCCAAATCAACATGCCTACAGCCCAGGCAAATCAACGGATTCATCACTCCACAACGTTGTGTCTCGCATTGGCGACTCCCTGAAGTTAAAACAGTCAACCCTTGGTGCATTTATTAACATCGAAGGCGCTTTTGACAAAACAAACTTCACGAGCATAACCAGAGCACTCGTTACATGTGGAGTATCATCAACCCTGATAGGGTGGATAAACAACGAGCTATACAGTTCACTGTTAATTCCACAACACGGGGCATTGTCAGCAGAGGGTGTCCTATCGCTGCTACTATGGAACGTCGTAGTTAACGAGCTCATCACAGAACTCAACGCTGGCAACCTCTACACAGTGGGATATGCGGACGACATAGCTATCTTAATATCGGGGAGCTTTGAAAGTACCCTATGCGATCTCATGGGAAGGGCTTTCAAAGTAATTGAGAGATGGTGTAACAAGCACGAGCTATCTGTCAACCCCCTGTTCTGGGACCACACAGGCTTCCAAAACTCTTCAACACTGAACTCAAACTCAAAAATGAAATAAAGTACTTAGGTGTGATTCTGGACAGTAAACTGCTCATGAACAAACACCTAGAACAAACTAAACAAAGCAACGATCGCCTTCTATCAATGCAAAAAGATGCTAGGAGTGAAATGGGGCTTATCGCCTAAAATAACATTATGGCTATACACTGCCATAATCAGGCCAATGCTGGCCTATGGAGCCCTGGTTTGGTGGCCAAGATCTGAACTTCAAACGGCGATCACGAAACTGGGACGCTTCCAAAGGCTTGCCTTGTCCGCTGCTAGCGGTTGTATGAGAACAACTCCGACCGCAGCAACGGAGATAGCCCTGCAAATCTTACCTCTGGACCTACACATACAGCAGGAGGCAGACCATTATGGTAATGGATCTATGGGGAAAAAACCACTACAGTTCACACACAGTGATTCTCAACAGGGCAATAGAGTACCAACCTCTTATAGCTGCGCCATGTGACAGAATCACTAACCAACTAATATTCAACAAGAAATATCTTATACAACTGAGAGAAGAGGAGCAGGATCAGTCGCCCCTGAATGAGCTACGTATATACACTGATGGTTCAAAAACAGGGTGTGGCTCAGGCGCTGGTATTTTCTCCTTTGATCTCAACATCAACATACACCTACCTCTGGGCACACAAAGCACAATTTTCCAATTTGAATGTGTCGCTCTAACTGAAGCAGCCAGAGCCGTACAGCGGATGGGAGTTAATGACTTTTGCATTAAGCTCATATCCGACAGTGCATCCGTGCTGATGGCGCTCGGTAACGAAAACACAAACAGTAAATTAATACTGAAATGTCACGAAGCACTGGAGGCAATAGCTCTAACAAATAGAGTTACCTTACAGTGGATAAAGGGACACAGTAGCTCTCTCGGCAACGATGCAGCCGACGAGCTTGCGAGAAGAGGCTCTGGTATGATGCCTGCTGGCCCGCATCCGCTCTTCCCCTTGCCCTTCTCGCTAGTACGAACCTGGATTCGCTAGAGATCCACTGTACTCCAGAATCAACGATGGTCGCGAAGTGTAGATTGCAAACAGTCCAAAATGGCTCTGCCGGCTGTGAACCCGCAACTTACTAAGCGACTTCTAAACCTGAACAGAACCAATCTCAAAACAATCATAGGGACAATCACGGGCCATTGTCTCCTTAACAAACATCTTTTCGTCCTAGGCGCGACAGACAGCCCCTTGTGCAGAGGTTGTTTCAGCGCAGAGGAATCAGTCACCCACGTAGTCCTGGAATGCGAGGCTGTGGCTAATCAACGTACAAAAATCCTCGGAACAGTGAGGTCGCTCCGCGAAGCCTGTGAAGTGCCCGGGAGACTTCTGTGCTTCTGGAAGGAGTTAGGCTGGCTAAATTAGCCAGGGCTGAACGCACAACGGACCGACTACGCGTCTAAGTGCAGAAATTGAGTCCACCCTACCTTACCTAAGAGGTTGACACGGTGAAGTATGTACTCGCCACAACCTTAAAAATGATGTTTGGTTTGGCTCTGAAATTTCAAAAAAGGATAGCAAATAAAACAATAACATCTACAACGTCATATAATTTATTCATGAACGCTTATACCTAAGAGCACTAATAATTATCTCATCAGTGCCATTAGATTGTAGTGATATGGAACAATTATATACAAAAATAACAATGGTCTCATACACATAGGCACTTCTATATAACAACGGCGCTGCAAATTCATAATCAAATTGATTGAGAAATAATACTTTTATGATAAAGATCACCATTTAGAGCCACAATGTTGGGGTTAAACTTAAAGTTTTATCTGGTAGCTTTCAATTGTTATTTGGTTTATCAAATATGATTGAAGCTATTCATAAAAAAATAATTTTAAATTAAAACTAGTAATAAAACCTATGAAGCTCCGCGAACCTTAGTGGAATTATATAACTTTCATACCGAAACAGCTTTAATTGTTAACTAGCAACACCGCCTGACATTTTGTTACACTATTTTCACAATTTCACCAATCCAAAACACATTCATAAAAATTTAGAATTTCAATAAAAAAGACAACATGATTTTACAAAAACCTAAACTTACTCTGGTGTAAAAAAAATACTACAATCTAATTAATCTTATAAATAATGTTCAAATTGAACAGAATGGCTTTGTTATCATGTCCAATCTCTATAATTTAAATTACATAAAGTAATAAAGTGTCCTTTCATGAGTAACTTTATAACTATTATTTTAAAATATTCGTTAAAAGCATTTGTACTACATAAGTTATAGAGATTGGTCAAAGATTTTTTGCCAATGCCAGCCAAAGTTAGCCCATTACGGCTGCCATTATTTAGGTGCCCTGTAGTTCATAAAACTTTGCTTTGAATCTCCTAATCGAACCAATTATTTAATTTCTTTTAAAGTTGACAATTACATCTCAATCATCAAACTTTTGAGATATAAATGTTATAAATAAAGTAAAATAAATTTGCATGCAGTTTAAATTAAAAACTTTCTTAAATTAATTTAAAAGAATTATAATGATGGTAACTTATAAAGCAACATCATATAAATATAGTAAAATTTGTTTGAAGTGTTAGCATGGAGCGCATAAACCCAGCTCCTCACACTATTAGACTAAACAAAAGAAATAACATTAGGAAATATTTTTTTAATTGCTACAGATATCTATCCTAAAGCCCACCATAAAAAAAATGAAACAGTTCTGAGATGCTCAAATGATGTATTAGTCTAGGATTACCATATTACAATCAGTTGTAGTAAAACTCACAACCAGAACTGATTTGTAATATAAAAACTTTGTTGTAAAGAAAAGAAAAGAAAATATAAAAAAAATATTTTTAATCTAAACTAAATCAGTTTTTCACCGTTTCTGTCTCTTTTCCTAACAACCTAAACATGATTTGACAAGACACATTCGGTAAAATAGTGAAAACTGATTTAGTTTAAGTTAAAGTAGACCTTAAAAGGTAGTGTGTCATGTAGACTTAAATGTTTATTAACTTTACCTTATTTCATTTAATCTACTATTTGTATTATTATTCATTATCTACCAAATTGTCACAACACACTCTTGGGCCTTAGGATGAAATCAACCAAAACCACTTCAATTGTAAACATAACACTTCACAATCCACAAAGTCACTATCATCATATACACTAGGACTTTTGTCCTTTGGCCCGTTGTAAATTTGCTACTATACAGTTGTCAGCCAACTGTATACGCATTGAAGAGTTCTCTTTTCGTAATTCTGACAGCTCTTTGTTAAGCCTTAACACTTCTAGTACTAGCTTGGCATTCTCTTTTTCAACTTGTTCTAATCTGAAAGAGATAGTTCAATCAAGTTTGTATACCATAAACATGTTTTGTTCTCATTTCTGAACAAAAAGTAAAGAAGATATTTTATGGCTTAGGGATAATTTACTTGAGCATAAATCATTTTAGTAAGTTACCCAAAAGTCACCACACTATTTATATCAACTTACTTCTTAGTCTTCATAGTGAGATCAGCAATGTGGTCACATGCTTTTGCGAGTATTCCTCCTTTACTGGCAGTGTCTGCTTGGCCACAGTTAGGTATCATGTCTGCTATCTTTGTAATCCAGCTGTTAATTTTGTCCCTTCTCCGCCTTTCAACTTCATTGTGGGTAGCTCTTCTTTTATCATCACGCTGAAATCATTGCTTATGTGTGAGATGTCAAAATAATTCTTGCTCATGGACAATGGTTACTAACTGGTAAAACATTTTTCCCATTCATAAAAACTAAATCAGTCTATTTACATTCTTCACCAAAGTACTGGTTCACTTCTTTTTGTCAAATTATGTTTATGCTGTGATTAAGTGACAGATGAGTTTATAGAGTTAAAATGGGTCAATTATGTGCAATTTTTAAAATTTTGAGTTAAGTATAAACTTTAACTTTGAGTTAAGTATAAAGCTAAAACTTTTAAACAAATTTAACAAATTAAATTTGTTGACAAGTGTGTGGAGTGATGAGGAACAGAGTTGCCCAAGATAGACATTAATGAAAAAGGTTGAAGGAGGCCATTGCTGACTAGCAAACAGATCTGCAGAAATCAAGCAAGATCCAAATGTTAGAATAATTCAACCTTCTAATACCTAGTTTAATATAATGAACTATGTTTATGTGTGTAGCTTAGTCAATATGAATAAAAGGCATTATTATTACATTGGTCTAATAATTTAGACAGAATCTGCAACCTCAGATTTAACTAGTAAGCCATAACAATTTTTATTTAGCAATCATTTTGCTGTTAAATTACTATGCTCTAGAAAACTTTATTTGCAAACATACTTTTAAAATAATTAATTACCTTCTTAGCAGTAGCAGCTTTAGCTTGCAATGGTTGTCGTTTGATTGGTTTCTTTTGAGAATCTGAGCTAAAAACCTCTACTGGGTTATTTATGATATAAAATTCTCCACTTGGAATAACTGAAATGGTTTAATATTTCATGAAATGCTTATACTGTATCTTTATTATTAATAATACATAGTTTCAATCTGGTAAAAAAGTATTTTCTTTCAATGTATAAAAGCTATGTTAACAAAAGACAATACTATCTTTATTTGTTTTATGGAAAAGTATGTAAAGTAAATAGCTGATTAAATCTTATCTTCAATTTTATTCAAAAACATTTAAATGATTATGACATAAGTCAAGTAATATAAAAAAACATGAAATTTTCATAATTATATCAATTTAACGTTAACTAGAATGAGTTTATTCTGATGATATACCACTGGCACTAGAATATAAAAATATTATTACTATACTCACGATGAGTTGGTGATTCTGAAGTCATATTGTTTGTTGGCTCTTCTTCATCCATTTGCACTATCTTGTAAGCCACAGAACCAGCTAAAATAAAATAAACTTATTAGGGCAACAATGTTTTTTACTTTAAATAGTAAAGTTATCCTTTATTTTGTTAAGTTTACTAATGAGATAATACAAATAGACAAAAATCACTTACATAAATCTCTAAAGTTATAAGATGAACTGTCCTCGTCTTCATTACCTTCTAAATACGTGTGAGTTACTAATTGTGGTCTTTCGCCGGTTACACTTCCTGGAATATAATTCAATTTACATTGTTATGCGATAATTCAATAAAAATCAGTAATCACTTGATTCTATACTAAGATAATTAAATTGTCCTGGCAAAGCATGTATTTGTAAACAAATACACATGTTTATCCAATTTACTTAACTCACCATATGCAGGTTCTTCTACTAAATCCAAAAATTCTCTATCATCACTGAAATGAATTATTTACTGTTTAATTGCAACAATTATATTAAAGTGTTGAATACAATTCAGGCTAACGCTGCCAAATCACAATGATTAAAAAGTTGACCTTCACACGCTTACAGTTATGTAATTAGATTATATTTGGTCCCAATATATTCTTGTTAAGTGAATTTTAATACCTGTCAATTGAATCTTCATGTAACTCTATTTCAACTTTTTCAATTTTAGCCATTGCGCTTTATTATTTTTGAATTTCCTCAATTTGATCACGGGAACAAAATAAAGGGTCATGTGATGAAACCAAAGACAATTTTAGACAGATAATCAATAGTTCGTATCGGCATAATTTGAACCACAGGTTATAATAACTTTTTGCCATATTACCATAGTGAACTATATTCAATTGTTCTCTTGGTAACCAGATGGCTCTGTAAAACGAGGCTTACAAATTTTCAACAAGACTACTAGATAGCGTTAAATATATTTTTTTAAGAAATTTCTGCGCTTAAACTTATAGAATGAAATACGTCGGACATAAATTTATTTTAAAGTATTACAAGCTGTGTGTATTAATCACACAGCTAGTGCAAAGCGGTACAGAATTTTGCGTCAAATATTTGTACAAAAAGTTTTACAGCGCTTTTTAATGGTGCAGCATTTCGTGTATTTAAAATAACAGTATTTTACGAATAACGTTTACGTTTTGTTAAGTGAATAATTGATCTGCTTAAAGTATATAATGCACCTAAGATTATACAGGTCAGAGACATGCACTTAATGCCACATGATGGAAATTGACAAACTGTAGGTGCTAATCTCGTTTTATCTGTGCTTCTTTCCACAACCGCTTTACACTTATTCAGAGCTTCTACAATAAAATTAACGACGTTATTAATTTTTTATCGGCTTATTGACAGTATGTTAATGTAAAATGTAATTATACAGTAATTCGTATAAAACATTGCTTTCAAGCGATATAGAGTAAAATAGTTGTATTTAACAAGCCATCTATAATGAAAAATATTTATTTAACGATACGTCACATGACAAAAAATGGTCACAAATAAGTCGAATCGATGATAATATAGCATGCTTGTAAACAATAATTATGTCTTCGCTATACCTAATACCTGTCTTGTAGTTCAATTTCTTCGGATATGATTTTAAATAGAAATATAATATTTTTGAATACGTTTAATTTAAAAATAATAATTAACATGTACAAAGCCTGACGTTTGTTTACGTGTCTACAGGTTTGTTACGTCAGGGTTTTTGAAATTATGAATGTTCGATTAAATTTTTAAAAAAATTACTAACCAGTATTAAAAATAACAATTTGTATAAGTTCTATGTCAGTAATAAATAAAATAGATATCCGATGTGATGGATGAATGGATGTTGTGTCTTCGGGGATATTACGTATAGTAAACCGTGACTCGTCTTGATACTATGGGTTTTTTGTCTTGTACAAATTAATTTAAATAAGTGCTACTCTGTCACTATGCATACTGCTAATTAATAATTATAAACAATTGGTTCCAAAATGATGTCTTACTTTTTTTAAGGAAGTCTGTTATTATATTATTTCAGAAAGTTAGCGTGACCGCAGATCCTTTTCATACCCTTACAGTGCCCTTAGGGTAGCCGAAACCCTGAATACAAAATAACTTGCTGAATTCTCTCAGGCTTATTTCTTGTTAAAACAGTTTCTTCAAAAAAATATATATTGAACTTCATAAATACACTTCCCACGTGTTATATGTTCGTAAGTAAGTTTTATTATCGTTTGTCTAAAATAAAGTAAAGCACTACAGAGTACTCCCTAATTAATAATGCGCAGTGGTCGTATTCCCGAACACACCAGAATGATTTAATCGTGAGAGCCCTAAGCAATGCACTTACATTTTGTAGCATGATCGAAATAAATAGCAGTCAATATCATGTATATGTCGCAGCTAACTAGCTAAATCAGCCGGTCAATTAACGGCCTAGCCGTTTTACTAAACGGCACCGTTTAACTAGCGGCCTGACGTTTCATTACTTGCCTAGCCTGTTGACTGTTAATTTAAATTTTATTCCACTCTGAAACTCGAAACGAAACTCTTCAAACTGTCAATATGGCGTAGTCAAACCATAATTTTGATGGTGTTTTCCAAAGTTTCATGACCAACAAGTACAATGGAAGAGTGTAGTGACAATAATAATGTAAATTTGACTTAAGCAATTTATTTAACAAAAAATATATTTTATGTCATATGTTTCATATTTTTTATTTCTGTCAAATAATGACTCTATCGTGCGAATGGCCCAAGCATTAGACAGCCAGTTTAATATATATTGTAACAAACGCTACGGCTGTATATCATTCAGGCCGTTAGTTAAGCGGCGCCGTTTAGTTAAAAGGCTAGGTTGTTAATTGAACGGCTGGTTAAGATAGTTCGCTACAACATATACATAATCGAAAACAATTCGGGTGGTCGGCGGCGGTCGCTGGGTCGTATACGCATTATTAATTTAGGTGTACTGTATTATAATTTAAAAAATTAAGTGGAATAATAAATAACTTGAGAGTTATGCCTTGTTGCACTAAAGGTGTTTATACTATAGTTAGTAAAATACAAGAATCTTTTCACATTATAGGATGAAACTAGATATAACATTGTCATCTTGAAGAATAAGCCATTGAAGGAATCAAAAGCGATTTATCGTTTAAACTACTTGTTATGACAATAGATTTGTTATTAATTTTTTTTTGTTATGATAAACAGCTTTTACAAAAAGCTAGCTGTCACTGTACTTAGAATAAAATCACGAAAATAATTAATTAATTACATATAATCTTAATATTTCAGTCAAAACTGTATTTACTGTAGCTAGTTTACTACTGATTATGAAATAACGTTCCGCTCTTTGTCGTACATATGACACAATTATTTCGGAAACGAAACTAGGAGTTTAATAATAATAATAATGAAAGCCCGCAAGGCAGGGTGTTGGGTTGTAGCGACCCGCAAGGCCCAGGCGGAAACTTTCTTCACCTCCGCCTTGCCTTGGCTGGAGTGACTTCCGACGAGGAGTAAGCCAACCTTTGACTTGCCTTAATTGGCTGCCACACCATAGTAAAACAGTAGACGCTATAGTTTCGCATAGTCGCGAATCTACCAAACCCCCTTCCCGATAGACCAAATGATTAATTTAACATATTTTTGAAATAATTACTACATTGACCCTAGACTGCCTCATGGGCTAGCCGAGGGCAGCCGTAGTGCCGTCCTCTATACTTTATAGATACAGCCCTTTTTTTATGAAATAGCAGGCAAACGGGCAGGAGGCTCACCTGATGTGAAGCGATACCGCCGCCCATGGACACTCACATTGCCAGAAGGCTCGCAAGTGCGTTGCCGGCCTTTCAAGAATTGGTACGCTCTTTTCTTGAAGGACCCTAAGTCGAATTGGTTCGGAAATACTTTAGTGGGCAGCTGGTTCCACATAGTGGTGGTGCGCGTCAAAAACTGCCTTAGAAAACGCTCAGTTGTGGAACGACGGACGTCGAGGTGATACGGATGGTATTTTGAATTTTGCCTTGACGTCCGATAATGAAACTCAGCTGCGGGTATTAGACCGAACAACTCTTCTGAACACTCCCCATGGTAAATGCGGTAGAAGATGCAGAGAGACCCAACATCTCTACGCAACGCCAAGGGATCAAGCCGCACGGAAAGTGATTGGTCGTCGACGATTCGAACCGCTCTTCGTTGAATACGGTCAAGTGGAAGGAGCTGATACTGGGGAGCTCCCGCCCAGAGGTGAGAACAGTATTCCATGTGGGGCCGAATTTGCGCTTTATAGAGTTGCAAGGGGTGGCCCGGAGTGAAGTACCGTCTCGCCTTGCTGAGCACACCAAGCTTTTTGGAGGCTAATTTAGGCTTCCCTTCCAAATGACCGCGAAACTGGACGTTATTCGATATGTCAACGCCCAATATTCCGATGTTAGCTGAGGCTTTAAGGAGAGTGCCTTCAAGCCTCAGGCCTAGGCTAGCCCTAGGCTAGGCCTATGCGGGAGAACTGTAGCTGGTACCTCCACTACATATTAAAAAGAAGCTTTAGGCTTACGTCTTATGGTAACTATAATCTTCGTTAATGTCCAGAGAATTACTAAACTAAATACAAAATAATAACAGGATTATTCATTTATTTAATTATCATAACCATAAAAGCTACCCTTGTAGAAAAAGTACAGAAAATAATTTTAATTTTCCTCCAATTCAAGCAAGCGCTGTAATATTAAAACTAGAAACGTGTTCCAACTTAATGAGGTAATTGTTAAACTTCGGGTCAGTTTCCTCACAAACAAGAATTTAATTAAGTTGACAATAGGCGGCGCCAATCATTTCAGTGGTCGTAAAAGCTATTTCGTCCATCAGAAAGTCATTAGACTAACCCACATATTTAATAGGGCACCCGATACAATATAATTTTCAGTTTCAAACATAAAAAAGCTCTGTAAAGTCTAATGCGGCAGATATTTTTAAGACTATTTTATTTTGTTACAGCCGAATAGCTTTTCTTGCAATTTTTTGAACGAGCTTGACGCGGAATCTGTGGGGTTGGGTCTACCCTCAAAAACCCTCTGCTAATCCTCTGAAGAACTCCTCTTGGTAGCAAGACCCTACCCACTAAAGACATCTCAGCCCTCCACATGCACTTAAGATGAGCTCTCGGGGCCAAAGCATTCAACCCAAGAGACATAGCCAAATAGCTGATTGGCCTGAGCCAGCCCAAAACAGTGTTAAATTTTAATGCCTAACAAGTTCCGAGAATTGTCTTTCGTTAACATAGTATTATTGCGTGACCACGCACGCTGTAAAGCACGCGAAACGTCAGATTTTTTTAAATTTAAAATTATGTAAAAAAAAAATAAGTTTATAATAATACAAATAACTTTAATCCGGTTAAAAAATTGTTTTCTTTCAAAGTTCTGAGAAGATTCCCGCAAGTCCCAAAATTTCTAGCAGCTTCTCGGTTATAACTTGCCTGGTCACAAGACAGATTTCAAATTTTGATATAAGTATTTTTGAATAAAGCTTTGATTAGTCACATCAATATCAAAACATAAACTTTCAGTTTGTAGTGATATGGATCTGAAATCCTCTAATAGAAACTTAACCCTGGGGGGAGGATCCTCTCTTAAGGTTGGAGCTGTTCCTCCATCCTTCCTCCAGAAGTTTTGTCACGTGATCCTTATTACATTGACTCCTTCGAGGTATAAAATAGTATAACTGTCAGCACGATAGTTTTAATTATTGTATTTCTCTGCCCGCCATCGTGTGTACCAGTGCTCGTGTCATATTTCGATTGAGTGACACCTACAATCTTCGCCAGCATAATCACGACGTCATACTTGAATCACGCTAGCAAAATTACTCAGACCGCTGAGGATATCATGCAACTTCCCGATTTCCACAGGGGGCTTCGGGCTAGACCGTCAAGGGACGGACTGGTCGCAGCTCCTCTTTTCAGGTTGGATGAAGAACAGCTTTCTTCCTCCACAAAGCCATATGCGTTAACAAAGGAGACCCATTCAAAGGAAAACCATCTTAATAGCTGCAAATTCACAAAGTATGAAAATAATGTATGGACTCCATAGATTAACAGACGTTTTTAATTGTCCGTTGAGTGAACTGACAAACTGTTTGCTTTACATACTGTGGCAATTTTGTAAATATTTTATTATATTACTGTTTAATTGTGTTGTTTTGTTTGTGATATAAATGTATATATTTGCGCATTGGAGTCGCCTTATAGAAGTTATTTTGTTAGAAATTAGCGATAATTAATAATCAGAATGTAGAACTCATTAATATAAGCCATTCTTCAAGGGCTTTCACTTGGAATATGTTTTATTGTTTCCCGAACCTTGGTTTATTAAACCTTTTCACGGTAAAAATATTAAGATGAATGTTTCCAAGATAAAAGGAGCTTATTATACTGAAGATAAACTGTTTTGTTTGCGCCCATTTCCCTCAATTAGCGTTGTTCGCGAAGAAGTGATTATGTAAATTGTCACATTACTTCCACTTCGAATAATAATTGAAACACAAAGGACGTACACAGACCACTAATGTATGCAAGTCCAATTTTTGAGAATGTCCCGTTTGCGTAGGTTTTACTGATTACACATGTGTATGTATGCACTGTATGTGACCAATTATTCGTTCTTACATGTGCCTATGTAACATCCATTAACGAACGTTTTTTGTTATTTATTTAAAAAAAAATACTATTTAATGCGGCAATTGACATTTACATCACAGACAATACAACACTTACTAAGAAAAAACAACACAACATTAAACAGTTATAGGTTCAAAAATTAAGAAAGGCTTAACTATTTCTTACAGTATATGAACTAACATGAAATAGTTTACTCATCGGACAATTAAAAACGTATGTTCCTCTATGCAGTTCATTCATTATTTCCATACATTGTGTAATTTGTGACCTTTTCGAGATGCGAGCTTTCGATAAGGGTACGAATAGTATTGACGCGGCGCGGTCGATGTCGCCTCCTAACGTAACCATCAGGCACCATGAGGCTTTGGCACTAGAGCATTGCCGGAGTGTTTCCCTTTCCACGTAACAACTTTATCAGATAATCGTAAATTCTTTGCGGTCTATGAGTTCGTTGTAACCCACAGATACTATTATGATTATTAATATGAATTTATCCAAATATTTATTTCACAATACATAAAGTTTTTTAAATATTTGTAGTTATGTAGTTAACGCCGCATACTTGATCATTATTCGTAAAAAATTATTAACGTTTACGTTGAGAACTAAATGAAAGCCATCAAACCAATGGAGGAGAAATCGTTAGAATAGTATAAGTTTCTTATGTATGGCAACACTCATGTAAATCATGAGTGTTGTCAAAATTGCCATGAAGCGAACTTGACAATATTATCAAAAAAAATGTTTTTGGAATCCCACTTTGACATCATTAGGTTCCGTATTTCTCTACCTATTTACCTATAAACAAGAAAAGCTAATCTAAACTTTAACCCAAACAAAACAGAACGTATAACTCTATTACAAGCAAACAATATCCATGGCTATTCAAAGTTAGCGCAATTTATAAGTTGATATAGCTCAAAGCGATTTGCTTTACGCATTTATTATCTCTCAAAGAGATTACTTAAATTATTTAATACATATTAAAACTGCAAGTGAAGCTGAAATTCACTTTTCTGTTTCTTAAACTCCTCATTCAGTAAAGGAACGTATTCTAATTGCACAGTGCTAAAATTTGAGTATTCAAAGTAAATAAAAATAAAGCGCATTCACACATAAAATATATTTTTGAACTCTCAATAATTATTCACCATCATTTCTATTGAGTACTTCTATAAATACTGTATATAGGGTGAAGGAAAAAAACATGATTCGTAGAAGCCCACTTGCATACTAAAAAAATATACAACAAACAGAACTCTGTTATCAATATTAAGGTGTAAAAAACAGACTACGTATATCTGTTTGAAGCCGATGCTTAATCCATATGAGTTTTAACTTGGCACGATTTAAAATACGGTCCCCATGTTCAATTAACATTTTATTATTCCTCTTTGTCATTCAACTCTGTGAGAGACGTGAAATTGCAGATGTGACTTACGCGAGAGAATTTACTTAAATTCACATTGAATTTATTCACTTTCATTAGATAGTTCAACTCTTTATTAAATATTAGTCATTATTTCCAACATACAAGCATTTACAATATTATTAACCACACCAACTAATATAATAATAATAATTATTAAATATTAATAAATGGAAAATTAAAACAAATGTAAAACGTTTAAGTCACTGTGGCAGTACTTTTAACACTGGCAACACTGACCTTAAGTCGCTGTATTGGGAAACTTATGCGTTGAGCGAGGAAAGCACCTGCTAGTTAGTCACCGGTACTATCTATAGGCGCTAACTTAAATCTTAAATTAGTACCTGTGCACTTGAACACGGCTCACGAGTCTTTACTCCAAAGGGAACAAAATCAAAGTTGGAGGAAAGACTCTACTATTATTTAATTTGGAACTTTATTAAATTAGTTTTTTCTTGGAGTTTTTACTAATTTGAATGGAATTAATCATCGACCTATATAGTAAATAGCCATTATAACATTCTATGAGCAATAACGCTATAATGATTTAATCTTCGATATTCTATTTATTTGTCATTATCGGTTTGACATTTGAAGTTTCGAATATTACGATACAATATCAGTTTTATTTTAATACTAGCGTACCCGGCAGATGTCCTGTGTTAATAGTGTTACGAAGACGGTTCGACTGCCATGTTTCTAGATTTTTCCACTAGTTAGAGAACTTTTCAGCAAGCTGTAATATGATTTCTGACCGTTTCAGGAGAGGGTCAATCACATATTAGAAAATTGTAATTTTCATAATGTTACCCTAGTTTTCAGGAAGCTGAAACCTTTTTTCAGTCGGTTTCAGAACATGTGTAGTCGAGTGGTGCAGTTTTCAGGAGACCCGTTTTCAGGCGTTTTCAGGCCTAGTTATACCCCTTTGATGATGGAATATTCTAGACCGAACTTTCTAGGTGTGAGACAAGGACGAAATGATACGAGAGAGAGAGAGAGAAGATCAGAACTTTCTCGAAACTAGACGAGCACTCTAGAACGCCGTACGACAAGGACGGAGCAACGTGCGAAAGAGACAAAGAGTGCGAACTGTTATATATTTAAAACCTTAGAGACCACCCTATGTCAACTTCTATTTTAGCAAGCTGGCATTCTCCTATTCAACTGCCATGAGCATTATCTTTCAGCTAAAGTTAGTCCCACTTTACGATTCAAACCGAGCAGTTGTCTTTCTAAATCTATATTTCTAAATAAATCCTATGTGTAAAGATAATCCTTTTTTTTAAAACTCTAAATCCGGGACGTCGTATAACATTGGTGGCAGCTCAAGGGATTTTTAAAAATCCTCGGTACGCCTCAGTTTGGCAGTCGCGACTAACGAGTGATTACAAAAGTGAATATTTCTGTGAATAACTAGATTTTCCTATTCGCTGTGAATTCTGAAATTGTTTTGCAAAGAAACATCCGCCTCCGTCTCCGCCCTATACATCAAAGATGTTCATCAGTAAAACTGCAGCATCCCTGTAAGTCTTCAAAAATCCTATATATTCGTATTTCAGTGTGTTGTGT
This sequence comes from Pieris brassicae, assembly GCF_905147105.1. Classification (NCBI taxonomy): domain Eukaryota; kingdom Metazoa; phylum Arthropoda; class Insecta; order Lepidoptera; family Pieridae; genus Pieris; species Pieris brassicae. Next base: position 20,649,105 of record NC_059665.1, on the reverse strand, counting down.
GAAAACAATTAGTGAAGTTTAAAGTGCTAAAAATAGAAAGGTTGTTTTATAAAATTACAATCTCATAATTGGTTACAATACCAATAAGAAATCAGTGCATCGCCTAATCAGTTCTCAGTAACGCTAGCCGTCGTCGCGTCGTTATCAGTATTGTTTTGTCTAAGCCATATCCTACGTGACAATGCCTAAGGAAGATGTTATTGTACGCGAGTCTAAGAATAGGTCAGCCACAGACGTTGATTTAAATATACTAATTAAATTCATAAATAAATTCGATGGTAACCGCGAAAAATTAAGTGCATTTTTAAATAATTGTAGAAATGCGGTAGAACTTGCTACTCAAAACCAACAGGACATTTTACTAAAATATATTGTAAGTCAATTAGAAGGACGCGCAGAAACGGCTTGTTGTGTAAAAGAATTTGAGAATTGGCACCAGCTTGAAGAGTTCTTAAAATCTCAATTTGGTGATAAAAAGCACTATGCTGCGCTGCTTTCTGATTTACAAGAATGTCGTCAATTAGGCAACGAAACGGTCAACCAGTTTGCATTACGAATAGAGTCTTGCTTATCAAAATTATTATCCGAAATTAATATAACTATCCCTACTAAGAAAAAGGACGAACTGGCAGGCCGCGTCGCAGCTATGAAAGACTTAGCGTTACACACGTTTGTAGTCGGCCTAAATCCAAGATTGTCTACTGTAGTTCGATGCCGCGACCCTGAATCTTTGAACGACGCCATTAATTTCGCTACTTCGGAAGAAAAGATTATCAATGCTTTGACACGACGAAACACTAATTACGCCCAAACTCCAAATACTCAGAATCAGGCGCGATTTCGCCCATCTCACTCATCATATCCACCAAATAGATCAGCTTTACAATATGGCACTAATAATAATACAACATCTGCCGCGTTTAGGCCCTCTAATCCTATAGTGTGCCGATATTGCAAAGCTCCAGGTCATACTATTGAAGGTTGTCGCAAACGAGAATACAATAATAGGAAATTTGGAAACAATCAAAATTCAAGCTACAACCGCACAAACCCTACTACTTCCTTTCAAAATCGGAACCAACCGATTCATGCAATAGCTTCTTATGAAGATTATGGAGTCGATGAGACAGATAATCCTTTAAACGAATAAAGGACTCCCGACGGTGTCTCCCGAGTCCGAAATTTCAACGTCCTCTATTGCTATATCCAAATGACACCGCAAATTCTATATCCTATTACAATTCCAAGGTCACACAACAGGGTAACCAGCCCCAAAATAAAGACCATATTAATATTTCTAAATCCAAGGTCACACAGCAGGGTAACCAGCCCCAAAACGAAGACCATATTCTCATTTCTAAATCCAAGGTCACACAGCAGGGTAACCAGCCCCAAAACGAAGACCATATTCTCATTTCTAAATCCAAGGTCACACAGCAGGGTAACCAGCCCCAAAACGAAGACCATGCTCCTATTTCTAAATCCAAGGTCACACAGCAGGGTAGTCAAACTCATAGTGGTAGCAACGTTAATAAATCAATTTCAAAATCCTCTGTACCACATAACCCTAATTCTAACAATGGTGCAATAAATTCCCAACAAAGGACATATGCATCTATAGTATCTGGCACTCTAAAATATATGCCTGCCATATCTCCTCTTACAAGATCCATGGTCGATACCCCAAACACCACGCCTGAGATAAAAAACAATATATATAACAAAATACATAACGTTACTTCAAATCCATCCGAAAAATACTTACCCTTTGTGGAAGTTCAAACCTCTGTATCTACCAAACTACTTAAGCTCCTTGTTGATAGTGGTGCATCTATTAGCCTTATAAAGAAATCATCTATTCAAAACATGCCTGAAATAGACGAACACACTATAACATTTTCAGGAATTGGAACTGCAGATAAACCAATGAGGTCATTTGGACGTATACCTATCGAATTCAACTCTCTGAAGTATCGATTCCACATTATTGATAACATAAATTTTCCTTACGATGGTATAATTGGAAATGATTTCCTATCAGACAACTACTCAAACATTGATTTTAAGAATGAATCGCTTACGATTAGTCAAGTTGAACTTGTTTTAAAATTTAATGAACCAATATATACTATTGCTCCCCGAACTGAAACCATCATAGAATGCTCGGTACTTAATCCAGAAATAGGTGAAGGCTTGATGGTAGATCAAAATCCCGTCGACTCAATTCTAATTGCTAACTGCATTGTCAAGGTGAAACCTAATTCTAGAATAAACATTTCTGTTGTAAATATCTCTGAATCTCCAATTACGTTAAACTCAAACTTAAAATTAAAACTTACGCCCTTGGAAAATAAAGAAAATCACCAAATATTCAATATATCTCATACAATCCCCAACAATGCCGTTAACAGAACTGAGCAGGTCTTAGACCTTTTAAGAGTCACTCCTTAATAATGAAGAAAGAGAATCATTATTTAATCTTTGCGCTGAATTTTCGGATATATTCCACCTCCCTGAAGATTCTCTGACTTGTACTAATGCTCTCGAGCACCAGATACCAACTTCTTCCTCTGTACCCATTAATACAAAATCATATCGATTTCCTGAAGTGCATAAACAAGAGGTAAACAATCAGATTAATAAAATGCTTAATGAAGGAATTATCAAACCGTCAACTTCTCCATGGTCATCTCCGATCTGGATAGTTCCAAAAAAGCTCGATGCTTCTGGTCAGCGTAAATGGCGCATTGTTATCGACTATCGCCGATTAAATGATATCACTATTGGAGATTCTTACCCTATTCCTTATATTTCAGAAATTTTAGACCAATTGGGTAAATGTAAATATTTTAGTACACTCGACTTAGCTTCCGGCTTTCATCAAATTAAAATGTCTGAAGCTGACGCTCCCAAAACTGCTTTTTCCATCCCACAAGGACACTTCGAATTTGCGCGGATGCCGTTTGGGCTCAGAAATGCCCCTTCCACGTTTCAGAGGTTGATGAATTCCGCTCTATCAGGCCTGCAAGGGCTGCAATGCTTTGTCTATTTAGATGATATCGTAATCTACTCATTTGATCTCCAAAAACATATGAAAAACCTCTCAAATGTCTTTGACAGACTCCGACAGTTTAATCTCAAACTTCAGCCAGATAAATGCGAATTTCTGCGCAAAGAAGTTTCTTATCTCGGTCACATAATAACTGACGAAGGTGTCAAGCCGAATCCCGAAAAAACCAGAGCAGTTCAAGATTTTCCCCAACCCAAATGTCCTAAAGACATTAAATCCTTCATGGGGTTAGTGTCCTACTATCGTCGTTTTATACCTAACCTGTCTAAAATTGCTAAACCCCTTACAAACCTCTTAAAGAAGGATGTTCCGTTCATGTGGCAACATGAACAACAGTTAGCCTTTGAAACTCTTAAAAATAGCTTGATCTCCGCACCTATACTTGCTTACCCTGATTTTAACCAACCATTCAATCTCACATGCGACACATCTAACTATGCAATCTCCGCTATCTTGTCACAAGGGCCTATAGGAAAAGACCGCCCCATCGCTTTTGCGTCTAGAACACTATCTAAAGCCGAAAGTAACTACAGTGTTACCGAAAAGGAATGCTTGGCTATCATATGGGGAACTAAAACCTTTAGACCATACCTGTATGGTAACAAATTTACAATTTTCACAGACCATAAACCACTCAAATGGTTATTTAATTGTAAGGATCCTGGATCCAAGCTTGTAAGGTGGCGTTTAAAACTCGAAGAGTTCGACTACAACATTGAATATAAGAAGGGAAAAATCAATAGTAACGCCGACGCTCTGTCTCGATTTCCCGTCAATCCAATTATCAAAGATCAGACTGATTCTCAACGAGTAATACCGTCTTCAAGTGATAATGATCCACTTCCCTTTAGTCCTCTTACAATAGATGATCTAGGTATCCAACTCCCTTCGACATCCAATGCTGATAGTGACAGCCTACCCAATATCGATCTTTTAGAAAACGATGAAATGTTGATTCCTACTACTAGCCCTGAGAATGAGACCAACTCACCTTCACAAAACCCTTCACGCTTTTCACCTCTTCAAGGCATTTCAAATTCTAACACTGCCTACAACGACTTCCTGAAAACTTTCTCAAACAAAAATGAAAACTTCAATACTCATATAAAGGAACACAATGAAAGTCTCCTTAAGAGTAATTCTAAAGCCATCTTAATCCCAGTATCAATCGACTTCGATGAATCAAATCCATATCTCCAAGACATTCTGTCCACACTACCCGACTCTGCCAATATCCTAAATTCAGAAAGAGAACTACATTCGTTTCAAAAAATCGAAAATAAAAACAAGATATACTATCTTTTATTTACCAAAGTCTACTATTTCGACGACTGTACATATCCAGATATATTCAAAACTCTCAAAACAGCCCGAGACGATATCTTGCTTTCCGCGAACATTGGAGAAATAGCCATATCTGACTTTAAAAGTCTCTTCGAACAACATTCCTTTGTTAAAATATATGGCATGCTTATGTACTTATTTAATAATACTAACATAACAGTAAATATACACCATAATACCATCCTATATCCTGTTCCTTCCGAGATCACTAAAATCCTTAAAGAAAACCATGATATCCCGATTGCAGGACATCTGGGCTCAAATAGGATGTATAATAGAATCAAAGAACGATATTACTGGAAGAATATGCGTACAGATATAGAAAATTATATACAAAACTGTAAATTATGTCAATCAAACAAAGCACTGAGGAAGATCAACCAATCACCCATGCAAATCACGACTACCGCTACACGCCCATTTGAAAGAATTAGTCTCGACATAGTTGGCCCTTTGCCTGAAGCTGGATTTCAAAAACTTAAATTCATACTTACTCTTCAGGATGATTTAACCAAGTTTTCCATTTCATACCCAATATCAAACGCTACAGCAGAAGAAACCTGCGAAGGTTTAGTTCACTTTATTTCCCTATTTGGTATCCCTAAAACCATATTAACAGACCAAGGAACTAATTTCACTGCCGAATTATTTAAACGCACATGCGAATTTTTAAAGATTAAACAAATTTGGTCATCACCTTACCACCCTCAAACGCAAGGCGCTTTAGAAAGAAGCCATTCAACTTTAAAGGAATATTTAAAATCTTACGTAAATGAAAATCAGACAAACTGGCATAAGTTCGTATATACCGCCATGTTAACCTATAATAGTAGTGTCCACACAACGACTAAATTCACTCCATACGAACTTGTTTTCGGCCACAAGCCATATATCCCTGACTCAATATTTGAATCACGCCCTGACGTTACATATCCAGAGTATATTAAAATGCTCCATCACCGATTAAAAATTTCTCGAGAAAAGGCTTTGGAAAATATCAAAACTTCCAAAGAAAGATCAAAAACCTACTATGATAAACACACGCGGTCTATACAGTATAAAGTAGGTGACTATGTTTATTTAAAAAATCACGTCAGACTGCGCAAGGCCCTTTCGCCAATTTGGAAAGGTCCCTATAAAATCGTTAAAGTCTACGATAATAATACTTTACACCTTTTAATAAATCGACGTCATGTTAAACATCATTTTGATGAAGTAAAACCAGCTCACGAGATCTAATTTAAATTTCATTTTATAAATGTTTTTATTTTTATTATATACATATACTTTGTATAGGTATTTAAAATGCCAGTTTTATAAGATAAGTTTTTATAAAATTTTATTGTTGTATTTTACTTTTTATAAGTAACATTATTTTAATCCTTTCTATAGTATTATAACACGCTCACATATTTTCCAGGGTCATCGCAATTCTCTGCAATGTCACCCTAGCTGAAACTGAAAATCAGTATGTCAAAAATATAGTGAAAGGTCCTGGGATCTTCTTCGACCCTGTTGGCACACTAAAGATAATAAACGACCAATTTCATATTGTAATTCCCGTAGAGATCATTCCCATAAAAAATCATATAATGGACATAAATAAAGTGTTCAATAACGTTCAGTCTTATTGTCAGAGAAGCGAATTAATTGGTGTTTCGCAATGTCATAACTTATTGCAACCTTTAGAAGCAATCCTTAAAGATCTCCAACGTGACTTTAATGCCGTTTCACATCTAGTATCCGATAATTACGTTTCGAAAAGATCCGCATGGTTTTCCGGAATGGGCACTGTATTTAAACACATATTCGGTACCTTGACCGAAGATGATGCGAAGACCTATGAAGACGCTATTAAAACCCTTTATGAAAATGATAAAAAGATTTCAGGAACATTGAAGAAAACCGTAATTGCTTCCCAATCTGCCATTACCAATATAAATCAATCCTTACATGAAATGAACCTTAATCAAGCAAAATTAAATGGTGTCGTCAAAGAATTAGCGTCTACGGTATCCAATATAACAAATGCTTTTAATGAGGTTAATTTTAGGAATAATTTCTATAACATTTTAAATATTTTGCAATCAAATTTACTGACTTTATCATTTAAGGTGGAAGACTTACTTAATTCCATTTTACTCATTAAAAGTAACACCTTGCATCCTTCAGTTCTAACCCCAAACCAAATGTACAATGATATTGTAAATAATTTTAAGTTACTCCCTAAGTATAAAGACTTTCCTGTAAACATAGAAATAAGCAATATTCATATTCTAATTAATATAGCCGATTTAACTTGTTACTATTTTAACAAAAAATTAATGTTTATTGTAAAGATTCCACTTGTAACCTTAGAACATTTTAATATCTATAAAACTGTGCCATTGCCTATTCCACATACGGAGGGTAATTTAAATTCTTTTGCTATGATCCTCCCTTCGGAACAATTTTTAGCCTTAAGCACAGATAAACTATCTTATATCTATCTCAAAGATTTAAATGATTGTAAAAGCATACTTATCTATACTTACCTTTGTGAAATAACCGATGTCTACGCAGTACTTAATAACCCTTCATGTGAAATCGAAATAATTACTAAAGCCTTAACTACCCTTCCAGAAAATTGTCCTGTTAAAGTCATGTTTGGTGATTTAGATATTTGGCATAAGCTAAATAATAACAAATGGATATTTGTACAATCAAAGTCCACTAAATTGTCTATTGAATGTAATCAAAATGTATCTGAGTTAGTTATATCCGGTACAGGTGTACTAAATTTACCAATAGATTGTGTAGGTTTTCATAAAAACCTTAAGTTGGTGACTAAAGTGTATCCTAAAACATATGTCCCCGCTGTATCCTCGAATTTTGATATTATTGACGATGATTGTTGTAAAAGTGTAAACAAATTAAGTAATAACTTTTCTATTCCAAAAATCAAGATTATTAACCTTGATAATTTAAAATCAATTAAAGCTATTTCAGACATGTCAATGAAGGATCTAAATGAGATCAAAAATCCTAATAATTTTAATAGTCATGTTAGCTTTCCTATTTTAAGTATTTTCTCTGTAATCCTAGTTTTTAGTTTTGTTTTTGTATATTTTTATAAGAAAGGCAAATGTTCGAGAAAACTCCACGTTTCCAATAATATCCCGGTTGAGCAGGATAATAATCTGGAAAACCAGAGTAATCCTTCAGTAGCCCGCTTGCGAGTTTGTTAAATATTAAGGAAACTTACAAATAAACCGTAAGTTTCCTCATAACGAGGGGGTTGTTATATATTTAAAACCTTAGAGACCACCCTATGTCAACTTCTATTTTAGCAAGCTGGCATTCTCCTATTCAACTGCCATGAGCATTATCTTTCAGCTAAAGTTAGTCCCACTTTACGATTCAAACCGAGCAGTTGTCTTTCTAAATCTATATTTCTAAATAAATCCTATGTGTAAAGATAATCCTTTTTTTTAAAACTCTAAATCCGGGACGTCGTATAACAGAACGTTCTAGAATTGTGCAATCGCTACTCAGTAGCAAGGCCGCCTAGAAAGTTCTCGAATATTGTTTAGAATTATTCCCAGGGATATATAAGCGAGCCGAAACGCGACTAGCCTTTAGTTTTGAATGCGATAACAAGAGCGAAACACCGAAGCGATAAAGTGCGAATAAAGTAAATATAAGTGATAAAGTACTGTGTGAAGTGTGCATAAGTGAAGTAATTACTGACTGTGTTTTTGCGTGCAATTAGTAAATCTCTGCAATTAATTTGTGCCCATAAATTCTTCATTGATTTATCAAGAAATAAACCCTTGAATAACTCTACGGCATTTTCTATCCGATCCCCTAGCTCGTAACAATAGTAAATATTAATGTCGAATTGGTACAATAATTAATAACTAAATAATATTTCAGAAACAAAGTGTTTATCATTCTAATGCTTTATGATAAACAACATTCTTTCTTTGTTTTTTTGGCGCGAATATATGAAACTGTAATAATTTTGCCATCGTAACAAAAGTATCCTTAAATTTTCTAATTTTCCCTGCAATTTTCTTATTTTTTTCTTTCGTAAGAACTTTCTCATGACAATAACAAACACAACAAAAAAGAATTAGCAAAATCAGTCCAGCCGTTCATGCGTGATGCCGTGACCAAAGGAAATAGGGAATATATATTAGCAGACCCGCGAAATGGCATGTTGGTAGGAAATCTTCACAACATTAGAGAATGGACGGGTTTGCGACTACGGAAGAGTTGTTGCATCTGGCACAGGATACGCTTCAAAAGACTGACGGTTAACCTCCAGTAATGGATGGAAAAGAAGACTTTCTTTATATTTTTTCTTTATAAATATTCAGTACTAGAATTGATGATGTTTAATACCAAATCATAAAAATAAAACATTTTGTCAAAATAAATAGGTATGGATTACCCTTGTTACTTAGGGATATTATATGCTACGTTCAGATCTCCGCTCTTATAAAAAATCAGCCAAGCCGTTTCGGAGGAGATTGTTTGCAAACTCGAGAATTTTATATATATAAAGTGTTTGCTACATACAATTTGTAACTGTCATGACGAATTAAAAATCGCGTAAAAACTTTTTACGCAACGGGGTCAAGCATAGAATTTCCACCATTAATCAAACGCTTGTCTTAGATTTATTTCCCGCCGAAATATATTTCAATGTTCGGGAAATACACGCAATAATTTTCGTAAGACATGGGTTGTATATAAATTATTATTCTGATATTGTGTAATATTTTATTTTTAAGGAGCAAGTCAGGTTAACGTGTGATTCTGAATTATATTTTCTGTGCAATTAGCACTTTCTGATGCGTTGTCGGAAGGTCTGAGCCGAATATCTTATTTCCAAAATATGGTGAAATGGTGCGATGGTGCGACATTTCCTTGCTCCATCCTTGCTTACATTAAAAAAATAATAGTTTTAGCAATCAGAGGTTTTTAACGGAGTTGCAGCGGCACTAAGTGAATAAAGAAGATTTAATTTGACTATATTTCGCTGTGCAAAGGACACTTAAAATATAAAAAAAGTGTTTTTATAATCAGCTAATCAAAGTACTGGCACAACTTATTTATTTAATGTTGCCATTTTGATGGCAGTTTGTTACTCCTTTACTGTAGAAGTCTGTCAGAAGGTAGGCAATGAAGACAGCGAAAGCGTTTCTTCTTTCTTCAAAAGCCTCTTAAGAAATCTGTTGGTCCTGTGACTACGGTGCGTATCGGAGAACCAGCTCTAATTCTTGTAGCTTTGTGATAGTGTGTCGTGAAGTGTGAGCTCGCGCGTTGTCGTGGAGAAGCCATGGGGAAAAGCAATTGACTTAACAGTCAGAAAAGTAGATGTTGAATTGCGACCTTCTCCATCATTGTTTGGCATGACATTTGCCGTCACTCTTGTGCCAGAAAGAAGCTGCGATGTACAATTTCGGCACTGGTCCACCAGACAGTCAACATTATCTTCCTATGAGTAATCTTTTTTTGCCAATGCAAATGCTTCAATCTTATGTTATGCTACTCTAACTCTAACTTAGGCCTTGCCCGCAGCAAGCTCAGTCGTAGCTTGAGTTGGTTTCGCTTCCACTATCGCCTTCAATTCGTTGTTGTCGGTAATAGTTACCGGTTGAATACGACGCTCGTTCTTCAACTCAAAATTTGTAGATTTTAAAAACCATTGAACCAATAATGGACCGTGTTAGGTTAGGTTATACGTCGTTAATGTTTTATATTTTTGCAAAAACAACCACCAAAAACTGCCACAATATCATAAAAGCTAAAATCTATCTAAAACAAAAGACTGAATTTTAAATTAATTTAACACGGCTTTTGTATAAAATTTATTTGCATTTCGAATTGGGAATACCTAGATAATTAAATTTATAAATACTGGTTAAAAAAATTATAGTCATATATAATAATTATATGTAATTGGATATTTTATACAGATAGCAAAATAATCTTTTGTCCTGGATGTGTTTTGTACAGAAAAGTGATTTGAAACCTTTTAGGTGATGCACCAACCTAACTAGTCTTCTTGTAAACCTCTTATTCCTGAGCTTTACTGTTATAATATTTAAATAAAATATAATATTGTATTATGTTTTTATCCTAGAATCCTCCGTGACTAAATAAATCTAAACAATTCTAAATGTCCTCTGACACATTACAACAAGAGCCAGACACGATGGCTGAGTAAGGTACATAAGTAAAAAGGCAACAAAATTAATTAATCACTCAGAGCTTTGATAACGTCAGTAAATAAACCACTGAAATGAAACCTATTGTTACATGACAGTGATTAATAACATGCTAAACAGCTAAAACAGAATACAAATTTTGGGCAATTTTAGTCTCTAGCATAGCAAGTTATATTTGAAATTCTAAAATTCCCGATGTAGTTTGTAATCGGTTCTTACGAGGACCGTCTGAAAAGTCAGTAACTTTTCTACTTACCCGGGCAGAAACTTGAGAAGCAACACTGTCAACTATAATCCTTGAGGACGTCGAGATATCCTATTATTTGAAAGGACTAAAATTCGAACAACGTTGGACTAAATATTGTCGAAAAATACGTATTATTTGACGAAAATATTATTTGTTATTCAAAAAGTCACTGACTTATCAAACCAAAATCGCATATCGAGTTATTTAATAATATTCAGCGTAAAGCAAATCTTCCGATGGCTTGCTCACTTCTAAGCGTCGTGACTTTCCCGACCCCGATGTAGCAAATTACAACACCGCTGCTTTCATATCTGACGAACTCTATCTAGGTGAAAGGGGTCGGAGACTTTAGTACCAATACTTTGTTGGTGTTTTTCTTCCCCGTTAATTAGTCACCGTATGCATAGTGAACAAAACATGGTATACATTTTCGCATGGACGTACGAGTGCGTTTCACAGCTGAGATCGTGTAACAAGCTTCAAAGATGCAATGAACGAAGAAGGTATCAAATAACCACTTCTTCCTTGTGTTCTTATCCTGTTATCTGTTTAGAATATAAGTTTAGCCAAAACGCAAACAGAAAAACTGAGTTGCCGTGTTCTGCACAAACATCTGTTATATGCGCATTTAACACTCGCTTGTACTTTTAATGAAAGCGTGCCGTCAGGCGCAGAAGGCGCATTACCAACTTAACATATTTACTAATTAGAAAAAAGAATGACTATGACCAATACAGAAGTCTGAGGTGCAGACCTTAAAAGGTTAAAGGTTAAAGGTTAAAAGGAGCGCCACTGGTTTATACGTTTAATGCGAGATATTTCAATTTCAAAATTAAATATTTATATTAGAATGTCATTACTTATCCTTTCTCTGAACGTTGACCCTGCAAACAAGTCAAAATTCAAATTCAAAATCATTTATTCATTTAGGTAACACAATGTACACTTATGAACGTTAATAAAAAATACATATTTAATGCATCTAATTTTAAATTTACAACCAGTTCTCAAAACAAGGGCATAGGAACGGAGCAGAAGAACTGGCAATAAACTCCTCCGCCACTCTTTTTAAACGCCAAGTTTTTTGTTTGACAAAATGTTTGTAAGGCTGCAACCGTTACACCACTTTCCACATGACATCTTTAAGTAATTAATAAAAAAAAAGAAAACAGAGTTGGTCCTCTATCAGTAGTAGGCATGGTGATATAGGTGCAAATACATAGTCGAAATATAACTAACATCCCCGCATACACCAATTCAAGTAGTACCCGTTCATGAGTATGACGCATGGCCAGCCCTCAATAGTTAATTTATTTAATCACGAATCTTGAAGATAGTGATGACTTAAATAATATAATATGTTTTGTTGTTGCCTTGAGGTGTATAAAATGATTTCTTATTTTATTACTTTATTTATATTATTGTGGCCAATGAGCTTTGCGTCTGTTGTATTTTTACATTTTCTGGTATTATTCAACATTTGTATTACCTTAATGCCATCATCAACATACACCTGCCCTTGGGCACATACAGCTCGATCTTTCAGTGCGAATGTGTCGCTATAACTGAAGCAGCCAGAGCCGTGCAGCGGTTAGGAATTAATAACTTTTGTATTAAGTTCGTATCCGACAGTGCGTCTGTGCTGATGGCGTTGGTAAGCAAAAAGACCAACAGTAGACTGATACTGGAGTGTCACGATGCACTGGAGGCAATAACCCTGACAAACAGAGTTACCCTGCAGTGGATCAGGGGACATAGTGGATCACTTGGCAACGATGCTGCCGATGAGCTTGCGAGAAGAGGTTCGGAGATGAGGCCTGCAGGTCCGTATCCGCTCCTTCCCTTATCCTTCTCGCAGGTGCGAGCCTGGGTATGCCAGAGATCCACAGAGCTCCAACATCAACGTTGGTCACAAGGTGCGGGCTGCAGACAGTCCAAAATGGCTCTGCCAGCAGTCAACCGACAGCTTACCAAACAACTTCTAAACTTGAATAGAATAAATATGAAAACAATGATAGGGACAATTACGGGCCATTGTCTCCTTAATAAACATCTTTATGTCCTAGGCGCGACAGACAGCCCCCTGTGCAGAAGCTGTTTCAGCGCAGAGGAATCAGTCACCCACGTAGTCCTGGAATGCGAGGCTGTGACTAAGCAACGTGTAGAAATCCTCGGAACAGTGAGGTCGCTCCGTGAAGCCTGCGAGGTGCCCAGGAGTCTTCTGTGCTTCTGGAAGGAGTTAGGCTGGCTTAGTTAGCCAGGAATTTACGCACAATGGACCTATTGAGCGTCTAAGTGCGGAAACAGAGTCCACACATACATACATACATACATACCTTAATGCCATGATATGATTATCGTTAAGATAATATAAAGAATATTATCGTTATATTTTCTATTCTTTTCTATATTCTCAGTGGCTAAGGTTTTAACTCTTATCTTATTCTTGCACAAAACCAAATACATTTTAAAATGTATCTTCCATTTAGAGCACGTAAAAAATACAAATAATGTAACTTTCATTTCGTTACACAATTCTCATGGAATATGTAATACTTTATAAACTTTTTAATTACACCGTTTTACTTTATTATAATCATATTTTGTTTATAAATTGATGTTGTTTTAATTTACCTTTCTCTTTTTAGATTATCGGTAATAATCGCAGACCAATAACTATATTTTTACTGTATATCCATGAAAAAAGTTTTGTCATATATAATGCTATTTACGTTGAAAAAGCTTTAGCTATTCCGTGGTGATTCAACAATAATAACGATTTAAACATTTAAGAATAAAATAGCGATTTCTTTTGTCCCTGAATGAAGTATTCAAGTTCAGACATAGTGGCGCCGTGGCGTCCTTCACAGACGTCTCTTAGTCGGCAAAGTATTCTATTGAATACAGCTATTGAACAATGAAATTGGTGCTATAATAAATTGTCTATAATAATAACGATGTCAAATATTTTAGAATACACAATTACGGATTAAGAATTTTGTATTTTAAATTAGAAAAAGTCAACTGGCGTGAAGCGACATTACAAGAACTAACGAAAATTGTGCAAACAAATAAAAAAAATAACTTTTTAATTTTCTAACTGATAAGTTTCAATTATGACATGTTTTATTTCGTTTTGAACTCAGTCCTTCATTATATTCACAGTTACAGATCACAGACAATCTCCTTTTTTTGATCAGGAGTCTGGTCTTATGTGTTACACTTGAGAATGTCAGAAGGCTGGCGAGTGCGTTGTCGGTCTTTTGAGTAGCTACGTTTTTCTCTTGTAAGATTATATGTCAAAAAATACCTACATTTATACTTAATACCTAATTTTCACTATT